>NW_012114433.1:3348043-3351662 GCF_000951035.1 Colobus angolensis palliatus
TTCTCCTGCCTCAGCCTCCTGAGTAGCTGGGACTACAGGCGCCCGCCATCATGCCTGGCTAATTTTTTTGTATTTCTAGTAGAGACGAGGTTTCACTATGTTGATCAGGCTGGTCTCGAACTCCTGACCTCATGATCTGCCCGCCTTGGCCTTCCAAAGTGCTGGGATTACAGGTGTGAGCCACCGCACCTGGCTGAGTCTGTGCTTTTTTATGAAACATAGAACTTTGAACACTTTCACCTGAATCTGGATGATTTGACTTTGGGGTCTTTTAATCAGAATTGATTCATTTCTCTGTATTTTATTTGGAAAATTTTGTTAGATGCCTCAATCAGATGGTATATACAGTGGGCTACAGTAAGCTTAGTATTTGCTTACCTTTTTATTGAATAAGTTATTAGTTATGTACAATGTGAAGCCAGACAAAGTATATATACTTTGTAGAAATATATAGAGTAGTAGAATATCATACAGCCATTCTTTGTTGCTTTGTCTTAGCTTTAAAAACTGTTTATGTAGCAAGCAGCCCAGTTTCAGGACCAATTACTCCGGGTCACAGTTGAGAGTTTCTACCACTGGACTCCTGCCTGACTTCAGCCTGGCCCCCCCTTCTGCTGGTATTACAACACCCTGTTTTAATTATCGCTCTCCTTTTCTGTTGCTTTCATTTTTGGCCTTCTTGGGTGGGCCTGTGTCCTCAGCAGTTCTGTCTTGCAAAGCGAAGTCCACACAGATTAAATGACTTCCCTAGAGGCCTACTGTCTTGGCCCAGAATAGGCAGATGAGTATTTGTTGGCTAAATGAATAATGCGAGTGAATCGTGCAAAGATGGGAGCCGGCACTACCTTCTCTCCTAGGCCCAGTACCACCTGATGCTGCACATCCAGATGCAGCTGTGTGAGCTCTCGCTGTGGGACTGGATAGCCGAGAGAAACAAGCGCAGCCGGGAGTGTGTGGACGAGTCTGCCTGTGAGTACCATCTGGGTCTGCCGGGCCAGGAAATAGACACAGTCACATCTTCCCCATCTCATGTAGGAGTTGCCTCCAGGTGCTTTGTTTTCATTTTTCTTTTTTCTTTATTTTGTTTTATTTTTTTGAGACAGAGCCTTGCTCTGTTTGTTGCTCAGGCAGGAGTGCAGTGGTACATTCACTGCTCACTATAGCCTTGGCCTCCCTGGCTCAAGCGATCCTCCCACCTCTGCCTCCTGAGTAGCTGGGACTACAGGTGCTTGCTATTATGTCTGGCTGATTTTGAAAAAAAAATTTTGTAGAGACCAGGTCTCATTATCCTGCCCAGGCTGGTCTCCAACTCCGGGTCTCAAGCAATCCTCCTGTCCCTGCCTCGCAGAGTGCTGAGATTATAGGCGTGAGCCTCTGCGCTTGGCCAGAATTTTTTCTCTACCAATTTTTTTTTTTTTTTTGAGACGGAGTCTCTCTCTGTCGCTCAGGCTGGAGCGCAGTGGCCGGATCTCAGCTCACTGCAAGCTCCGCCTCCCGGGTTTACGCCATTCTCCTGCCTCAGCCTCCCGAGTAGCTGGGACTACAGGCGCCCGCCATCTCGCCCGGCTAGTTTTTTTTTGTATTTTAGTAGAGACGGGGTTTCACTGTGTTAGCCAGGATGGTCTCGATCTCCTGACCTTGTGATTCGCCCGCCTCGGCCTCCCAAAGTGCTGGGATTACAGGCATGAGCCACCGTGCCTGGCCAATTTTTTTGTAGAGATGGAGTTTTGCTGTATTGCCCAGGTTGATCTTGAACTCCTGGGCTCAAGTGATCCTCCCATCTCGACCTCCCAAAGTGCTGATATTATAGGTGTGAGCCACTGCACTTGGTTGTAAGGTGACTTTTTTAAAGTAGTAATTTTTGGGCATTTGAAAATCCTCTGTGGAGTATGAGTACTTTTTTTCAGGTAGTAAGTGTGCTCTGAGTACTGATAAAATCAGTGGTGCTAAATGTACTTAGTGCTGACAGAAATACTCATTTATTGTTGCAGACTTAGAGGTAAACTCTAATTATTCATCTTAAAGTTTAACAAAATGGGAAGTTTTTTTTTTTTTTTTTGCTGTTTTAAAAAAGTCTGTAATGACTATTTGGTTTTTATCCACAAAAGACTATCAAGAAAGAGAAAATACATTTGTGTCTTTGGCTGAAGAGACTGACATTAATTTGCTTACTTTTCAGCCCGAAGTTAAATCATGGAAAGGGCACGAAAAAACAAACCTAGGAACAAAAATGTTAATAGGCACATCATTTTATTGTTTGGAAAGCGTTCAAGAACCAGTAGTTTGTACATTTGGGATGTCAAAGGTGATAGGTTAAGCATTTTCTGGGACATGTCTAGCCAGAAAATGCAGTTTGAGTGGCTGAAAGTCCCTGCTGCTGTGAAGCTAGGAGGTCTTGTTTGAGGAGGTATGCCAGGTCGCAACAGCAGTAGACAGAATTCCATATCGTCACCGGGAGAAGTTGCTTCAAGTGCTGTTTGTATTTCTCCCCGTAAATATTCCTGATGTTTCTTTTGCAGATACCCTGTAGGGATAAAGGTTTTCGCGATTGCTTTATTAGGGTGTCCCTTAAGAGGCGGAATTCTGGTAGCATGATTCCTGCAGGGAGAATTCCTTGGTTATTGGTCATTCTCAGAGGATAAGCGTGATAAAGTAGCCTGGCCAGAAGTGCCGTATCTCTTACGTTGAAACTGCGCTGAAGGTACATATAAATTGGAGATTCCCCGTTTCTTGTTAAAATGTTAACATTTGCTTCAAAGTCAAGCAGGAGATTGATGATCGCCTCTCTGCCTCCAAAGCATGCCTCGTGGATGGCTGTTTGGCCTTTGTAGTCCTGGGCGTTGACTTTGGCTCCGTGAGTGAGCAGCAGATGGATGCAGCTGACCCCCGCCCCGAGCAGTCGGCCTGCTTTGCTTGATGCGGTGCACACTGCAAGCTTCAGGGGCGTGTTTCCCGTGGAAGAGACAGCACAGTTGACGTTTGCTCCACAGGCAATGAGCGTTTCCATCATCTCCTTATTCAGCATGTTTGCGGCCATGTGAAGGGGCGTCATGCTGGCTTCATTAATAGCATTGACATCGGCACCATTTTGGGCCAAAATGGAGAGAACTGGATAGCAACCATATGCTATGGCCAGGTGGAGCGGTGAACGTTTGTTGCTTTCCCCTTGAGCGTTAACTTGAGCCCCGTGTGCACACAAGATGCGGAGACACGTGATGGCGTTATTCTGAATGTCTGTTAGGATCCTGTGCATTCTGTTGCCTGGTTTTGCCCACATGGTGGAAGTGACTGGCCAGTGCAGTAGCATTAAGTTGAGTGTGGTGAGGCCTGTCGTGTCCCTAGAATGGGTATTGATTACACGTTACACTGAGTTCACAGTGGGAATGGCTCTACGTGAACAGTTAATGCTTAAGAAGCCAATATTTATTTGAAGTCAGACCCTTTAGTTACCTTAAGGATGTGTTTCACAGTCTGTATTGCTGGGTAGTTTCTCGCTATCCCAGGGTTTTTCGGGGGATGTGGTGGGACGCATCCCTACACGATGGGGCCTAGCTTCATTTTTTGTATATATAAATTTTTTTTTTTTTTTTTTTGAGACGGAGTCTCGCTCTGTCGCCCG
>NW_012114433.1:3353517-3357753 GCF_000951035.1 Colobus angolensis palliatus
GGCAGAGCTTGCAGTGAGCCGAGATTGCACCACTGCACTTCAGCCTGGGCAACAGAGTGAGACTCCATCTCAAAAAACAAACAAAAAAGAAAATCTATTGTCTACCTATATTTTATTTTTCACACCTAACTTTGGTGGTTAAACTTGTTGAGGGCAATGGCAAGGACTTTACTGCATTCCTCACAATACCACCATTGAACACTTAATCCTCAGAATGTGCATTAATTTGGCAAAATGTTTGTGATGTTGAATTTTTCTCAGTGTTTCAGATTATCTCATCTACTCAGTAAAGACATTGGTTCATTCATAACATGATAATGTGTAGTCTATCACCTTGAAGAACGAACAAGTCCAAACCTAAGTGGAAAAAAATGTATGAACTGAAAAAAATCTATATCAGGTATATCCTCACTTAGAAATGATTGCCAGTGAGGCTGGGTGCTGTGGCTGAAGGCTGTAATCCCAGCACTTTGGGAGGCCGAGGCAGGTGGATCACTTGAGGCCAGGAGTTCAAGACCAGCCTGGCCAACATGGTGAAACCCTGTCTCTACTAAAAATACAAAAGTTAGCTGTGTATGGTGGTGCACGCCTGTAGTCCCAGCTACTTGGGAGGCTGAGGTGGGAGAAGCTCTTGAACCCAGGAAGTAGAGGTTGCAGTGAGGTGAGATTGTGCCACTGCACTCCAGCCTGGGCTACAGAGCGAGACCCCTGCCTCAAAAAAAAAAAAACAGAAGAAAAAAAGATACGATTTTCGGTGGAGTTAACTTACCTGACTTCTGGGTCAGCGCCATGCTGTAACAGGCAGAGCAGACTCTGGGCCTTGTGGTACTTGGCAGCCAGATGGATGGGGATGATGGACTCTGTCTGCTTTGGAGGGAAAACAAAACACATTACAAGTGGCCCTGTGTAGTTAAAAATACTGTTTGTGTTAGCTTGCCATTTCAAAGGCAATACATTTATTTACTGTCTCATTGGCTCACTGTTTTTCTGGTATGTGCATTGAAAGTTTCCTTTTCTACTACCCTGTTTTAAATGATCAAAACTCAGTGGATTCCCTACTATAAAATCTGTGTTTTACAGAAACGCACATTTACTGAGGCAACAGAAATAACACTCGAAAGCTTTGGAAAGTTTTGAAAGTTGATTCTTCCGAAGAGCCCGTGGTGTGATATTAATGGTACTTGCTATGAAGTCACTTAGTCCTTAAATTAACCCACAGGGTGATGGACAAGTAGGTGCTGTGTCGTTGCCAAAGTCGTATTATCAGCAGTAAAACCTGAATCTTAAGGGTTTTCAAATATAACGCAGCATATGTTCTGTCTATGATTAGTAGAGCTGTTTGTGCCAACTTTTTTTTTTTTTTTGAGACGGAGTCTCGCTCTGTCGCCCAGGCTGGAGTGCAGTGGCCGGATCTCAGCTCACTGCAAGCGCCGCCTCCCGGGTTCACGCCATTCTCCTGCCTCAGCCTCCCGAGTAGCTGGGACTACAGGGGCCCGCCGCCTCGCCCGGCTCGTTTTTTGTATTTTTTAGTAGAGACGGGGTTTCACCGTGTTAGCCAGGATGGTCTCGATCTCCTGACCTCGTGATCCACCCGTCTCGGCCTCCCAAAGTGCTGGGATTACAGGCTTGAGCCACCGCGCCCGGCCGCCAACTCTTAAAATACACACATGTAAGTAGTGGTTTTACACCGTGGCTATAAGACAAGACAGTAGGGTGCAAGAGAGGGTGACTTCCTTTTTGAAAAAAAAAAATTTAATTGTAAAGGTAATAATCATTGTATAAACATTTAGAAACTGAAAATGTATATATTAAAAAGGGAAAAACTATTTTTTGTTTGTTTGTTTGTTTGTTTGAGATGGAGTCTCGCTCTGTCATCCAGGCTAGAGAGTGCAGTGGTATGATCTCGGCTCACTGCAACCTCTGCCTCCTGAGTTCAAGCGGTTCTCCTGCCTCAGCCATCTGAGGAGCTGAGATTATAGGCTCCTGCCACCGTGCCCGGCTAATTTTTGTATTTTTAGTAGAGACAGGGTTTTGCCATGCTGGCCAGGCTGGTCTCAAACTCCTGACCTCAGGTGATCCACCCACCTCGGCCTTCCAAAGTGCTGGGATTACAGGCATGAGCCACCGCGTCTGGCCAAAAAAGGGGAAAACTAATTTGACCACTCGGAGATTAGCACCATGGGTATGTTTGAGAGGTGACATGAATGGTCTTCCAGCCACACAGGATCTGGTGTTTTCTCATGTTGGTTTGTGTGTGACATGTGCAGGGGAGGCTTTGCGGGCTTTGGGGAGCACTGCAGTGTGTGTGGAGTGAGCTGGGGTTGTGCCTCGTAAGGGCTGTGAGCTCAGCAGTTTCACCAGCTTTAGATGATGCTCCTTTCTAAGCAGCCTGACTTTTTTCCAGAAGTGACTGAGCAGAAAAGAGGGTACCTGGCTCAGAAGTAATCTGCTGCTGGTGGAGTTGGGCAGAATGGTGATGGGCTGGTTGACAGGGTGATTTCTCAGGAGTACCTCGATCGTAGTGCAGTCTTCTCTCATGATGGCTTCATAGAGTTTCGAGTGAAGTGCTGCGGATGGGCCATCTTCCAGGGACATGGCACTGTCAACCACCAGGTCTCTGCTTCCTTTCCTGGGTATATTCCCCATGAGAAAAACGTTAAGACTTCAGGGGAAAATGTTGTTATGGAATTGGTCAGTTTCAGCTCTTTATGACGTTTCAGTTCAGTTCTAGAACTGTTCTAGAATTTGTCAAGAATTGTATCTGTGAAGGCAGTCCATCAAAGTTTGGAACCAAGCATCCAGACTTTGTTCCTTGATCATATAATGTCAAATGTCAGCAGTTTTTAGGGTTTTCTACTCTGTCATAAAGACATATCCAAGCTATTATCTTACACCTTTATTTCTGATTTCTCTCCAGTTCAAGTGTAGCTGAAACAATGATCAAAGCTAAAAAAGAGGAATTTATACATTAAAATACAAAGTTAAAATTATTACTTTTAAAGTAAGAAAAGTTTTAACCCATTTTTTAGTTTTTATTATAATAGAATCTTCCCTCTCCCCATTACAGGTTCTGTTTTTCTCTGGCATAGGAATAGTTTGAGAGATGTTTTGGGTCTGCACTCGTTGCTTAAATAAAGCCATTTAGTGTGATTTATTAGTTCCTAACCCTGGCTAATACATATGAGTTATCTGGGAGCTTTTAAGAAATATTCAAGTTGGCTGGGCGTGGTGGCTTATGCCTGTAATCCCAGCACTTTGGGAGGCCAGGGCAGGCAGAACACGAGGTCAAGAGATTGAGACCATGCTGGCCAACATGGTGAAACCCCGTCTCTACTAAAAATACAAAAATTAGCTGGGTATGGTGGCGTGCACCTGTAGTCCCAGCTACTCGGGAGGTTGAGGCAGGAGAATTGCTTGAACCTGAGAGGCGGAGGTTACAGTGAGCCAAGATGGCATCACTGCACTCCAGCCTGGCAACACAGCGAGACTCTGTCTTTAAAAAAGAAATCAAAGTTTTTTCATAGTGTAAGAAGCATGCTCACCCATCCAAACCCAAAGAATGAACTTGGAGGCACAAAGAACAGTGAAAGTCAGACTTTTAATAGCAGTCTTGTAAGGTCGTGTGTCTGGTAGGCAGGTACACCCAGGGCAGTTACAACAGGTAATTTATCTCCTAGCGTGCAAGTCCCTACCTCGGTTCCTCATTGGTCAAGGACTACAGGGTTACGGATCTTCCCAGAAGTCGCCTGAGTTGCATTATCCCCTTAGAAGGTTATACCCTGGTCCCTTCCTCACTTAAGTTTGGATTTTCCAATAACGAAACTGTCTTCCCTTTTATGGGCTGACTTCTCCTTTACATCCTGTTCGCTTATTGTGATCTTCTAGGTGGATGAGCCATGCGGTTTGTTACATTCGCAGGCTAGCTGCCAGTGCTTAGATTTATCATGCCTTGAAAAAGCCATTTAAAATGTTTTCTCACACATGGAAAATCACATCTCTGGATGCGACAAGACAGTTCTTTTCCTTTCCTTCCCTTTCCCTTCCCTTTTTTTTTTTTTCTGTCTTTGAGACAGAATCTCACTCTGTCACCCAGGCCGGAGTGCAGTGGTGTGATCTCGGCTTGCTGCAACCTCTGCCTCCCAGGTTCAAGCAATTTTGCCTCCGCCTCCCGAGTAGCTGGGATTACAGGCATGCACCACCACACCTGGCTAATTTTTGTACTTTCTTTTTTTTTTT
>NW_012114433.1:3357916-3369549 GCF_000951035.1 Colobus angolensis palliatus
TCTCGGCCTCCCAAAGTGCTGGGATTACAGGCTTGAGCCACCGCGCCCGGCCAATTTTTGTACTTTTAGTAGAGACGGGGTTTCACCATGTTGGCCAGGCTGGTCTTGAACTCCTGACCTCAGGCGATTCACCCATCTCGGCCTCCTGAGGTGCTGAGATTACAGGCGCGAGCCACCGTGCCCGGCCGAGGACAGTCATTTCTAAGAGCTTCTTGGGTAATGATGTGCAGTAAGGATTGGGAGGCACTTCTGCACAAAGCATGCTCTACATTAATATTCTCCAAATTTAGAATAGCCTTGGGACTTTTAGTAATACTGATGCTTGCGTCCACCCCCAGGAGTTCTGATGCAGTTGGCTTGGGGAATGGGTTGAATGTTGAGTTTGTTTGTTTTTTTTTCTTTTTTTTTTTTTTTTTTTGAGACGGAGTCTCGCTCTGTCGCCCAGGCTGGAGTGCAGTGGCCGGATCTCAGCTCACTGCAAGCTCTGCCTCCCGGGTTTATGCCATTCTCCTGCCTCAGCCTCCCGAGTAGCTGGGACTACAGGCACCCACCACCTCGCCCGGCTAGTTTTTTGTATTTTTTAGTAGAGACGGGGTTTCACCATGTTAGCCAGGATGGTCTCGATCTCCTGACCTTGTGATCCGCCCGTCTCGGCCTCCCAAAGTACTGGGATTACAGGCTTGAGCCACCGCGCCCGGCCTGTTTTTTTTTTCTTGAGGCGGAGTCTTGCTCTGTCACCCAGGCTGGGGTGCAGTGGTGCAATCTCGGCTCACTGCAACCTCTGCCTCCTGGGTTCAAGTGATTCTCCTCCCTCAGCCTCCTAAGTAGCTAGGACTACAGGCAAGCACCACCATGGCCAGCAAATTTTTGTATTTTTAGTAGAGGTGGGGTTTCACCATATTAGCCAGGCTGCTTTTGAACTCTTGACCTCAGGTGATCTACCTGCCTCGGCCTCTCAAAGTGCTGGGTTTACAGGCATGAGCCACCGCGCCTGGCCGAGGTTTTTGTTTTGAGACGGGGTTTTGCTCTTGTCACCCAGGCTGGAGTACAATGGCACAACCTTAGCTCACTGCAGCCTCTTGCCTCCTGGGTTCAAGCCATTCTTCTGCATCAGCCTCCCCAGTAGCTGTGATTACAGGCACGTGCCACCACGGCTGACTCATTTTGTATGTTTTAGAGATGGTGTTTCACCATGTTGGCCATGCTTGCCTCGAACTCCTGACCTCAGGTGATCTGCCTGCCTCAGCCTCCCAAAGTGCTGGGATTACAGGCATGAGCCACTGCACCTGGCTGGATGTTGAGATTTTTTAAACTCCTGGATGATTCTGATGTGCAGGCAAATTTTGGAACTATTCCTCAAATATTTAACTTTTGAGGGGCTGCTTGCTCCTGAGTTCCAAACACTTAAAAACATTTACAAGTTTTTACTATTTGTTTTAAGAAAGCCAAGGAGTTGACTTGTTTTGTTTGTTGATAGCCAAGAAATATTTTTCTTCATGGCCCTGATCAGCAAGTAAAAATAGGAGACTTTGGTCTGGCCTGCACAGACATCCTACAGAAGAACACAGACTGGACCAATAGAAACGGCAAGAGTAAGTTTTTGGTTTTGTTTTGTTTTCTTTGCATAAGCAAAAGACATGGTTGCACATGTTAGTATTTAAAGAGAATCATAAAGATTTAATAGCAAAGATGAGATAAAGATAAAAAGCAACCGTCGTTCCCTTAGGAGCTACACTGCTTGCTCATAGTAAATGTTATTTAATGTTGACAATGCTAACACTGCAGCGTTTAATATGTGACTTTTGAAATGATAGGAACACCAACACATACGTCCAGAGTGGGTACTTGTCTGTATGCTTCACCTGAACAGTTGGAAGGATCTGAGTATGATGCCAAGGTAGTATTTGTTGCTTTCTGTCCTCTCATTCAACTTATTTGGCAGTCGTAAAGAACAAACAGTACAGGGCCGGGCGCAGTGGCTCACGCCTATAATCCCAGCACTTTTGGAGGCCGAGGTGGGTGGATCACCAGAGGTCAGGAGTTCAAGACCAGCCTGGTCAACATGGTGAAACCCTGTCTCTACTAAAAATAAAAAAATTAGCTGGGTGCGATGGCAGATGCCTGTAGTCCCAGCTACTCTGGAAGCTGAGGCATGAGAATCGTTTGAATCCAGGAGGCAGAGGTTGCAGTGAGCCAAGATCACACCATTGCACTCCAGCCTGGACGACAAGATCAAAACTCCGTCTCAAAAAAAGAAAAAAAAAAACAAACAGTACAATGAAATGCAGAAGCTCTGTCATAGAGATGTTTTTGGAGATAACCGAGTACTGTAGATTACTAACTGGCTCAAACTGCCCTAAGAAGAAAGCTCACTTTTCAGTAGAATCTGTGTTGCCTACTTTACCATTTCAAAATCCACAGGTGTCACACATTGTTTTTGTTTGTTCATTTGTTGTTGTTGAGACAGGGTCTTACTCTGTTGCCCAGGTTGGATTGCAGTGGTGTCATCATAGCTCATGGCAGCCTCCAACTCCCGGGCTCAAGTGATCCTCTCACCTCAGCCTCCCGTGTAGCTGTGACTTCAAGAGTTGTGCCACCACACCCAGCTAATTAAAATATATATATATATATATTTGTAGAGATGGGGTCTTGCTTTGTCCAGGTTGATCTCAAACTCCTGGCCTCAAATGATTCTCCTCCCTTGGCCTCCCAAGTGCTGGGATTACAGGCATGAACCACTGCACCTGGCCTAAATCAATTTTGAAATGAGCTTTCCCTTTAAAACATCACGGTTCACCTCAGGACGCTAGACTTCACGGAAGCCTGTGTTCAGTCAGCCTTTCTTCTGATTGATTTTTTTTTTTCAGGCTTCGGTGAATAAACGCCAAGGGGAAGCCTGCCCCTTGACTCCCCTTGAAATAGAATGAACGTGCTGTAAAGTTTGAATCCCCATTGTTCCTTGAAGAAATGCTAAAATCCATTTTTCAAAACAACAGCCTAGTAAAATTTTCTTCCTTTTGATGGCTCCTTGAGCTTTTCAGTGATTGGGAAAGAGCTGTCAGAAAAAAATGATGGCTGCCCCTAAAATCTTGTCTAGTGAAGACCTTTCTAAAAAAATCTATTTTTAGGAGTAGTATCACAGATTTTATGCAGTTTGTTAAATGTCACCAAGGACACTTGGTAAGTATGAGTGGAGGCAGAGGTGAGACCGGAGGAGAACCCGCGACCCACTGTGGCTTCCCCGCAGCTGACACTAGCAGGTGTGAGCTCATGTCCCTCTCCCTGGGTCAGGCCTGGATTGTTATGGGGTGCTGAAGACAGTTGTATGGTCGTGACTGCTGTGGGTGGGGATTATCCCTGCCCTCCACCTGACCATCCATTCTGCGTGCCCACGGATGCCCCTTTTTGGAGTCGTGAAAGTCCCTGTCTCTGATGAGCCATCCTGCTCTGTTCCCTTCCTTGTGGGTGACTGTATATCCTCATTCTTAGAAACCCTCTCCTGTTTGGCGGGTGGAACACAGAAATGGAAACGTTCTTCTCACTCTGTATTTCACTACTGAGTTCCCCCTTTTTTTCTTTTTCCAGTCAGATATGTACAGCTTGGGTGTGATCCTGCTAGAGCTCTTTCAGCCATTTGGAACAGAAATGGAGCGAGCAGAAGTTCTAACAGGTTTAAGAACTGGTCAGTTGCCGGAATCCCTCAGTAAAAGGTGTCCAGTGCAAGCCAAGTATATCCAGCACTTAACGAGAAGGAACTCATCGCAGAGACCATCTGCTATTCAGCTGCTGCAGAGCGAACTTTTCCAAACTTCTGGAAATGTATGTGCTTTTGTTTTTCTTGGTCCTGGAGTGAAGGTGGTTTTTATTTCCTCTCTTGGGGAAGCAAGGGATGGGTGGTGCCCCTGGAGGCTGGGGCTGGAAGAGCCAGATGATGGTTCTGGAGGCGGGGCCTATTTGTTCTCATCCACTTCCTGCCACTCACCTGCAGGGCATGCTCACAGGACTCACTCCCCTTAGGGTAGCAGCTCTGGCCCCAGCAGGCACAGGAGGTATCTGCTGGTGTTCACAAAGAGGAGTGGAGGGCTGGGGGCCAACCCCACAGCTAAGGCCGGGTAGGAAAGCCTCCTGAGGCCTGGTGGGTGTGACTCTTCCCCAGAAAGGCCAGAGGGGCCCATCAGGTTTGCCCCTTCTGATGGCTGGGCCTTTAAACGTCCATGTCAAAGTCTGACTCTTCACCACCTGCCTGCTGTTCTGGGCTGTCTGGGTGTCAGTCGGGGGCTCATCACTGGCAGGGCTGGTGAGCCCTGAAGTGGTGGTTAGGTCCCCTCGAGGGTGTTTTGGTCACTGATGAGTTTAGCGCTCTGTCGGAATTTCGGGTTGTAGAAGATCCTGGAATCTCCCCGGGTCGTGCTGAAGAGTGTGCCCCGGGGGGCTGCTGCCGTCCCTGCACAGTACACAGCCACTGCGGACCACCCAGGTGAGGCAGGTGTGGGGGTCTGGCTGCAGCTGCTGCCCTGGACATGGTCTCTGTACATGTTTTTTTTTTAATGCTGAGGAAAATTATGAAGCTTAAAATAGAATTTGTTTAAATTGTGAATCCTGGCCGGGCAGGGTAGCTCATGCTGTAATCCCAGGCATGGGATTTTGGGAGGCCGAGGTGGGAAGATTGCCTTATGTCAGGAGTTCGAGACCAGCCTGGTCAACATGGTGAAAGCCCCTGTCTACTAAAAGTACAAAAATTAGCTGGCCATGGTGGTGCACACCTGTAATCCCACCTCCTCAGGAGGCTGAGGCAGGAGAATCACTTGAACCCGGGAGGTGAAGGTTGCAGTGAGCCAAGATCACACCACTGTACTCCAGCCTGGGCGACAGAGCGAGACTCCGTCTCAAAATAGTGAATCCTATTTCAGTGAATAGTCGAGCTTAGACTCATATTTGTGCAAACAAAGTATTTAAACCCATTCTCAGAGTTCTCTGACTGTATCAAGCACTAGGTTGAATGCCAGTAGCATGCTTGTATTCACTGTCCACGTAAGCAGGTCGACTCCCTACCACCTGTCTACTCTAAGAGTTATAAACACCAGGCGCGGTGGCTCACGCCTGTAATCCCATCACTTTGGGAGGCTGATGCGGGCGGATCATGAGGTCAGGAGTTCAAGACCAGCCTGACCAACATGGTGAAACCCCGTCTCTACTAAAAATACAAAAATTAGCCAGTTGTGAGCCACCACGCCCAGCCACATATGTGGTTTTTTTTTTTTTTTTTTTTGAGACGGAGTCTCGCTCTGTCGCCCAGGCTGGAGTGCAGTGGCCAGATCTCAGCATCTCAGCTCACTGCAAGCTCCGCCTCCCGGGTTTACGCCATTCTCCTGCCTCAGCCTCCCGAGTAGCTGGGACTACAGGCGCCCGCCCCCTCGCCCGGCTAGGTTTTTGTATTTTTTAGTAGAGACGGGGTTTCACCGTGTTAGCCAGGATGGTCTCGACCTCCTGACCTTGTGATCCACCCGTCTCGGCCTCCCAAAGTGCTGGGATTACAGGCTTGAGCCACCGCGCCCGGCCCTAGATGTGGTTCTTAAAACCAAGTATAAACATTTATCTTCACACATAAAGGGGATTTTCTAATGCTCAGTTAAGACAGCTATTAGAGACTACAGTTATTTAGTATTTATGGTAAGGATTTCTACTATCTTGCAAAAGTTTTTTGTATAAAATGAAACCTTGGCTGGGTGTGGTGGCTCATGCCTGTAATCCCAGCACTTTGGAGGGTTGAGGCGGGTGGGTACTTGAGGTAAGGAGTTCAAGACCAGTCTGGCCAACATGGCGAAACCCCATCTCTACTAAAAATACAGAAACTAGCTGGGCTTGTACGAGAGCACCTGTAATCCCAGCTACTTGGGTGGCTGAGGCACGAGAATAGCTTGAACTGGGGAGGCACAGGTTGCAGTGAGCCGAGATCATGCCACTGTACTCCGGCCTGGGCAACAGCAAGATTGTCTCAAAACAAACAAAAAACAGGTCCGGGGGGAGAAACAGTCCAGGCGTGGTGGCTCACGCCTCTAATTCCAGCACTTTGGGAGGCTGAGGCGGGCAGATCACTAGGTCTGGAGATTGAGACCATCCTGGCTGACATGGTGAAACCTTGTCTCTACTAAAAATACAAAAAATTAGCCAGGCATGGTGGCAGGCGCCTGTAGTCCCAGCTTCTCTGGAGGCTGAGGCAGAAGTATGGCGTGAACCCGGGAGGCGGAGCTTGCAGTGAACCGAGATCATGCCACTGCACTCCAGCCTGGGCGACAGAGCGAGACTCTGTCTCAAAAAAAAAAAAAAAAAAGTAGTAAGTTATTTTAATGGAGTTTAAAATATTTTCTCCTTACAGGTTAACCTCACTCTACAGATGAAGATAATAGAGCAAGAAAAAGAAATTGCAGAACTAAAGAAGCAGCTAAACCTCCTTTCTCAAGACAAAGGGGTGAGGGATGACGGAAAGGATGGGGGCGTATCTGTCTAACCTTCCTCAGGCTGTATCTGTAGGATGTAAGTGGACTTAACTTTTAAGGTAGTTAACTGGAATGTAAATTTTTAATCTTCATTAGAGTATCGTTGGTATAATTCTTAGCTGTATTTAGTAAGCCTTTATAAGACTTATTAAAGATGTCAGAGTGCCCCAAGCTGGTGCTCCTTCCTTTCCTGCCTCACAAGCTCCTTTTCCTGAATTTCCTACCTAAATATCACCATATGCGCAGTCTCTGAAACAAAAAACTTGGACCTCATCCTCAATTATTTTCTCCTTTCAACTCTGTTGACCCTCTGTCTGGTCTTTCTCTAGAAGGTTCTACCGCAGAAGTTGACGTGTGCCCCTGTCACTGCCCAAGCCCAGGCCTGCACATACTCACTGGACTGTTCCAGTTTTGACAGCTGCCAGTCTTCCTACCCCTTTTGCACTGCAGCCGAAGTTCATTACTTGAAAGACGCCTGATCATTTCATTCCTTGGCTCCAAACCTTCTGCTGCCTCTAAGATAAAAGCTCAACTTCTTAATAGTGTAGAGTGTGCAACTTGCAATGTTTTTTTTTTTGGGATGGAGTCTCTGTCGCCCAGGCTGGAGTGCAGTGGCGTGATCTCAGCTCACTGCAAGCTCCACCTCCTAGGTTCACACCATTCTCCTGCCTCAGCCTCCCGTGTAGGGGACTACAGGCGCCCGCCACCACACCCGGCTAATTTTTTTGTATTTTTAGTAGAGACGGGGTTTCACTGCATTAGCCAGGATGGTCTGGATCTCCTGACCTCGTGATCTGCCTGCCTCGGCCTCCAAAAGTGCTGGGATTATAGGCGTGAGCCACCACGTCCGGCCGCAGCTTCCAATCTTTTTATCTGTTCTCTCCACCTTCAGTTTAGCGTCATTCCAAAACCACACCCTTACAAAGCTTTGTACTCCTCACCCCAGATGATCTCCAGGCAGCTCAGATCTCTTTCCCGCCTTTGCCCTGCACTGTTCCCTGGTACTTCCTCCTTTATTGTAGCACTCAACTCCCCAGCCAATCTGTACATCCCTCAGAGGCAGCGATCTGAAGAAGTGATTTTTGAATCCCAGAAAGGGTCTGCCATGGAGTTGGCAGTCATCACGGTAGATGGCATATGATTTTGCTGAATTTTAAATAAAATGAAAACCACAAATTACATGATGCTTTTATTGACATTTGACAACTGGCCTAAATAAAAAGACTTTGACTCTAATACAAGTCCCCTTACTGATAATAGGCATGAAAGAGCACCATTCTTAAAATCTAAACCTTTTAAAATCGGTAACGGAAATTCACTTAAGGAGCTCGAGGGCCGTGTTAAAAGGAGCCAGGTTTTCACAAGACCTCATCCACCTCTGCACGTTGGCTGGCACTGTCACACTGCAGCCTCCGGTCTGTTGGAGCACAGACCACAGCACCACGTCTGCTACGGTGAGTTCATTCCCGGCGAGCCAAGGGCTCTTCCCAAGAGCTGAGTTCATAGAACGGAAAACAGCAGATTTTTCTTTACTGCTTCCCTCTTTTAACTGAAAAATCGCAATATCTACCCAGCTATCTATAAGGGTTGCGTTGACAGCATTATGCTTCTGGCCAAACAGAGAAAACAAGAAACGTGCAATGTTCCCTTCTCCTTCGATGGGGCACATCGTCTGGACGCTGAATTTCATCTGCGTCTTTCGCACTGAAAAGAAAAAACACACGCGAGGTAGCATCACCAGAGCAGCCCTGTGAGGGAAGTACTCGCACAATGGGGAAGGGGACAGTCACCAAACACCATAGACTGATGATACGGGAAAGGGTGTTTTCAATAAGAACATCACATTTTCAGTGAGTCTCTTAAGATGCTTAATACTGAAAAAGGTTTAAGTGCAAACTATGTTAACAAAGTAACCAAAAAGCCATTCCTGGTATTTGATTATGACAGTTCTGAAGCTGGAAGGGACCTCAGACCACCTGCTCCAATCCCTGCTGCCTAAGGATTTGGGGGCTGAGGGCTGGAAACCCAGGAGTTGCATCTCCCAGGCTCTTGGCCTCATAATCGCTTTCTTTGAGGCTGAGGGCAGTTAAGGTATGAATGACATGAACTTGCTTCCTTCCATATCAACATAACCAGAAGAGGCATACATCTGTGGGATAGTGAGTACCTGACATCCTATCTTTATATGGCCATATGAGAAGATAATTTCAATGTCCCTATGATAGTAAGTTCTAGAATGGTAAGGCAAGATGGCTGTGATAGCCATGACTCCCCTGCTTTGCCTGGTTGGACAGAACCCCCTTCCTCCAATGCTCACAATCCCCCCTTGAGCTGGGTCTCACTCAGAGACCCTAAACTTTGCAGAGGAACAAGGGCATCTTTGCGGTGCTTCATCTCTGCTCCTCCTCTAGAAATACCCCACAGGCTTTCTAGACTTAGAATATCTGACCTGATACAAATCGCTGTATGGCCGGTATGCCACACAATGTCCTAACCCCTTGCTGCCTCGTATCAAAACCATGTTGCACATCTCATCATACAGTACAGCTGACCCTTGAACAGTGTGGGGGTTAGGGGCACTGACTCCCCACTGCTGTGCAGCGAAAATCCACATAAAACTTTTGACTCCTCCAAATCTTAAGCACTAACAGCCTACTATTGACGGGAAGCCTTACCCATGACAGTTGATTCACACACTTTGTATGGTCTATATATCATATGCTATATTCTTACGATAAACTTGAGAAAATGTAAAGAAAATAATAAGGATGCTGGGCATGGTGGTTCACACCTGTAGTCCCTGCTGCTTGGGAGGCTGAGGTGGGAGGATCACTTGAGCCCAGAAGGTTGAGGCTGTGGTGAGCTGTGACCGTACCACTGCATTCCAGCCTGGGTGACACAGCAAGACCCTGCCTCTTAAAAAGAAAATGATAATGAATTTACTATTCATTAAGTTGAAGCGGATCATCTTAAAGGTCTTCATCCCACTGTCCTCATGTCGCTAAGAGGGGTTGGTCTTGCTGTCTTGGGTGGCAGAGGTGGAAAGGGAGGCAGGAAAGGAGGAGAGGCAAGCATGGTGTAGCTTTAGGGAAATACATCATAATTTGTCTGACTGTTTGCCTTTTGATTTCTCTAAAAATAGTTCTATGCAGCATGAACCCTTCCACCGTTTGCTTTAGTTTCACTGCTTGTATCATAGAAGACTCCAGGTCATAAAAGAAGTCAAAAGCAGCCTCGAATGATCAGAAGCCTTCTCCCAGACTGTCTAATGGAAATCTGCTTTCCAGCCCGGCTTCTCCTAGGTCTTCTTCCTTAACATCTGGCACTGGCTTGGAAACACTTCTTCCCATTAAGCTGTCTTATGTTAACTCTTCTGTGCAGTGTCTGTCAGCCCTTGAATTTCTCCAAGATCTGTACCCTGAAACTCTTCACCACCCACTTTTGCCCCATCTGTGATCTATTTCATGGTTTCCTTGGTTGTCGTAGATCCTATGAAGTCACGCACATCTGGACACAGGTTTCTCCAGCAGGAATGTACTGTTTCACCGTGATGGCTTTCACAGCTTTGTATACAATGATGGCCTCTTCAATGATGTAATCCTTCCAGACTCTTCAAGATGTTCTATCAGGGTTCTCTCTCTTTTGCTTTTTGTTTTGAGATGGAGTCTTGCTCTGTCACCCAGGCTGGAGTGCAGTGGCAGGATCTCACTACAACCTCCACCTCCCGGGTTCAAGCAATTCTCCTGCCTCAGCCTCCCAAGTAGCTGGGATTACAGGCATGCCCAGCCAGGGTTCTCTTTCACAGCACTGACAATTCTTTCATAGAATACTGTGTGTAATGAGCCTCAAAGGTTCTTACGACTTTTTGATCCATGTTGTGTTAGGGGGCAAGCAGATGGCTTTGACACCCTTGCTGTTAACTCATGGGGCTCTGAGTAACTGGAGCACTGAAGAACTTTCAAAGGTGTCCCTTACTGGCAAGGTACATCCTGACTTCAGGGACAAGGCACCAATGGAATTAATCCAGAAAAAGGGTTCTTGTCCAGGTGTTGTAGAACCAAAAGACGAGCAGCTGTGTTTATCTTTTCCTGTGAAGTCTTGGGTGTTAGCAGCTTTACAGGTAAGAGCTCTCCTGATCATAAACACAGCTGCACCTGCACAAAACAGGAGGGTTAGCCTAGCACTCCCTGCCTTCAATCCTGGGACTCACTTTTCTTCTTTACTAATAAATGTCCTTTGTGGTTCCCCGCCCCCACCCCAGATTAGGGCAGTTTTGTCTGCATTAAAAACATGTTGACACAGGTATCCTTTCTCCTCCATGATTTTCTTAATGGCATCTGGGAACTTGTCTGCTGCCTCTTGGTTAGCACAGAAGCTGCTTCTCCTGTGATCTTGACATTTTTAAAAGCCAAACCTTTTCCTAAAATTATCAAACCATCGTTTGCTGGCATTAAACTCTCTAGCTTTAGATCTTTCACCTTCCTTTGGCTTCAAGTTGTCATATAATGACTTTGCTTTTTCTCAACTCATAAGAGAGTCTATAGGTATGCCTTTCTAACAGGAATCCTGCACCCCACATAAAAGCTGCATTTTCTTTTCTTTTTTTTTTTTTTTGAGATGGAGTCTCACTCTGTATCCCAGGCTGGACTGTACTGGCAAGATCTTGGCTCACTACAACCTCTGCCTCCTGGGTTCAAGCGATTCTCCTGTCTCAGTCTCCCGAGTAGCTGGGACTACAGGTGAAGGTCACCATGCCGGGCTCCTTTTTGTGCTTTTAGTAGAGATGGGGTTTCACCATATTGGTCAAGCTGGTCTCGAACTCCTGATCTCAGGTGATCCACCCACCTTGGCCTCCCAAAGTGCTGGGATTACAGGAATGAACCACCGCACCTGGCCAAAAGCTACGTTTTCAATACAAGATAAATAGGTATTTTGTAAAAAGTGCAAGGTTTTTGCACCTCTTGGTGCAGCTATAGTGATGCCTTCATGAATTTCCCTTTTTTTTTTTTGAGACGGAGTCTCGCTCTGTCACCAGGCTGTGGAGTGCAGTGGTGCAATCTTGGCTCACTGCAACCTCCACCTCCCAGGTTCAAGTGATCCTCCTGCCTCAGCCTCCCGAGTAGCTGGGACTACAGG
>NW_012114433.1:3370424-3372721 GCF_000951035.1 Colobus angolensis palliatus
TTTTTTTGTATTTTTTAGTAGAGACGGGGTTTCACCGTGTTAGCCAGGATGGTCTCGATCTCCTGACCTCGTGATCCACCCACCTTGGCCTCCCAAGAGATCACTTTTGACTGCAACATGCAATTTCCTGGAGAGGTGAATTAGCTGTTCACACTGAGATGACTGGCGTCACAGGGTGTCTGAAGCAGAATGAAGCAGACACTCCCCACGCTTGAGGCGGCTGTGAAATTATTCCAGCAGTACAGTATGTTTGTTCTACAGTTAATGTTACGCAGTTGGGATTTCATGCTCATCCTCATGTTTGTTTACATTTCTCTCAACTGCAGGTGGTGCCATGTATAGTGTGTGTATAAGTTTTGATACATTTTAACTTCTTAAAATAGATTTGTGTACATTTTGTGGTAGCAAATAATAGACTAGTATGTAAATATTTTATGTCTCATAGCTTTTTCTTACTTGTTTTGATATTTTTCTTCTTTTTTTTTTTGAGATGGGAGTCTTGTTCTGTCGCCCAGGCTGGAGTACAATGGCGTGATCTTGGCTGGCTGCAACCTCCGCCTCCCGGGTTCAAGAGATTCTCCTGCCTCCGCCTCCCGAGTAGCTGGGATTACAGGCGCCCGCTACCACACCTGGCTAAGTTTTGTATTTTTAGTAGAGACGGGGTTTCACCATGTTGGTCAGGTTGGTATCAAACTCCTGACCTTGTGATCTGCCTGCCTTGACCTTACAAAGTGCTGAGATTACAGGCGTGAGCCACCACACACAGCCTTGATTTGATATTTCTAGGCTATGTGGTTTGTCTGCTAGTTTTTTCAAATTGTTGCAAATCTCCAAAAAATTTTCCAAGATAGTTATTTGAAAAAAAATCCACATGAGGCCCAGGCATGGTGGCTCACACCTGTAATCCCAGCACTTTGGAAGGCCAAGGCAGGTGGATCACGAGGTCAGGAGTTTGAGACCAGCCTGACCAACGTGGTGAAACCATCTCTACTAAAAACAAAAAAAAAATTAGCTGGGCATGGTGGCGCGTGCCTGTAATGCCTGCTACTCAGGAGGCTGAGGCAGGAGAATCGCTTGAACCCAGAGGTGGAGGTTGCAATGAGCCAAGATTGTGCCACTGCACTCCAGCCTGGGTGACACAGCGAGACTCTGTCTCAAAAAGAAAAGAAAAGAAAAGAAAAAAATCCACATGTAAATGGACTCATGCAGGTCAAACTCGTGGTGTTCAAGGGGCAGCCGTGTGTAAGTTTAACTCAGTCCCATCTACTTACCATTCTTCCAAATTAAAGTGAATCCCAGCTGATACTCTTGGCGGGGCTGTTTTTTATTCTGTTCTCCAAAGCACTTGAGAAGGTTTTCAGGCACACTCTTGACTGAGGAGTGCGTGTGCACCGTGGACAGGACCCTGAAGTGCTCACAGAGCAGCCTGTGCAGCACGAGCAGGGAGAGGGGAGGGGAGGCCGGGTTCGCGTTGATCACGATGTCTTTCAGCGCCCCATAATCCTGGGGAAAGAGCAAGACATTGTACGAGTAACAGTAATCAGAGAGTGCCACTGTGCCGGGTGCGAGTCTAAGAACCTAACCAGGGTTATCTGACTCCTCCACTTCCATGAAGAAGGCACTAGCATCTTCTCCAGGTTGCAGCCAGTAACTTCTCCAAGGCTACTTGCTCAGGATGGAGTGGAGCTGGGATATGAGCTGACTCCACCCCCTTACCCCCAAAGAATAAAAAGTTGACTCCACTGTCAAATAAAACAGCATATCAGAAATGACACTTTTTTTTTTTTTTTTTTTTGAGACAGAGTCTCACTCTATCACACAGGCTGGAGTACTGGATGATCTCTGCTGCCTGCAACCTCTGCCTCCCCAGGTCAAGTGATTCTCCTGCCTCAGCTTCCTGAGTGGCTGGGACTACAGATGCCTGCCACCATGCCCGGTTAATTTTTTTTAAAAATTATTTTTAGTAGAGATGGGGTTTTGCCATGTTGCCCAGGCTGTTCTCAAACTCCTGACCTCAAATGACCTGTCTGTCTTGGCCTCCCAAAGTGCTGGGATTACAGATGGGAGCCATGGTGCCTGGCCTAGGAATGACACTTCTATTTGTCCCTTTTAACCTGCAATTATTCCAGCTACTGAATCTTTCCAACAGCTGACCACAGCCAATTTGTGTAAAGATGTTTCCATGAAGAACCCCTTAAGAAGGGGTGTTGGGGCCGGGCGCAGTGGCTCAAGCCTGTAATCCCAGCACTTTGGGAGGCCGAGACGGGCGAATCATGAGGTCAGGAGATCGAGACCAT
>NW_012114433.1:3372771-3375172 GCF_000951035.1 Colobus angolensis palliatus
CCGAGGCTGGAGTGCAGTGGCGTGATCTCTGCTCACTGCAAGCTCTGCCCCCCAGGTTCACGCCATTCTTCTGCCTCAGCCTACCAAGTAGCTGGGACTACAGGCGCCCGCCACCACATCCAGCTAATTTTTTGTATTTTAGTAGAGATGGGGTTTCACCATGTTTGCCAGGATGGTCTCGATCTCCTGACCTCGTGATCCGCCTGCCTCTGCCTCACAAAGTGCTGGGATTACAGGCGTGAGCCACCGCGCCTGGCCTGAAGCTAAGGCTTTAATCACAGTAGCACAATTTCCCTGTACTAACCACTCAGCACTTACTAACATTTCAGCTTTCAAAACGAACTTACCTTCCCAAGCACTGAATTCAAGTCCAGCACATTGGTGGTTAAGGTCGTGGGCTCATCCGCTTGGATTATGTTGGTTACATCCAAGTCTGCATCTGGTGTTTGAATCATCTTGGAGAGACCATCAACTGCAGCTTTCAACTCATACAGACGTTTTAAAATATCATCTTGGCGGGACTCAAGAGCTTGCAGAGATGGGTTAGACTCTTCCTAAACAAACCAACAGCCAAATGTTCATTTCCTCTCCCATCAGAACAGTGTTGTTTAAATTGATCACTTGTCTTACTTTGCCATGCGCTCACCAAACCTCCCATCCTTTAAAAGAAGACATTATGGGCTGGGTGCGGTGGCTCACGCCTGTAATCCTAGCACTTTGGGAGGTCCAGGTAGGCAGATCATCTGAGGTCAGGAGTTCAAGACCAGCTTGGTCAACATGGTGAAACCCTGTCTCTACTAGAAATACAAAAATTAGCCGGGCGTGGCGGCACGTGCCTATAATCCCAGCTACTCGGGAGGCTGAGGCAGGAGAATGGCGTGAACCCGGGAGGCAGAGCTTGCAGTGAGCTGAGATCTGGCCACTGCACAGAGCAAGACTCCGTCTCAAAAAAAAAAAAAAAAAAAAAAAAAAGGGGGTGTTGGCTCAAGGTATCATTGGTGATGAGGGATGGGGAGATTCTAAAATACTAGGCGTTAACTGAAGTGCTCAGACTCATAGCCTTGTTTTTTCCCACTGGGTAACCCTCTTCAGTGCCAGTGGCCCATGGGCACAGAGGCCAGGCAATGGTTCGGGGCCACAGTTTGCTCTGGCATGGGGTACTATGAGAGGTCCAGGGGGATGGGCCTGTTATAAATCCAAACCCATGCATGACAGCCTTTTTAGATAAAGACTCTCTTATTTCTTCTACACTTTCACTCATAATAATGAATGTGATGATGTGAACACTCACAGCCAAACTCCTTGGCTTTCTGTACCCCGCCTGCCACTCCTGACCAATGTCCCACACGTCAGCCTACGCGGAATGCCTTGCAGTTCCCTGAACATATTGTATTACTTGACGCTGGGTCTTCTGAGGTATCAAAATTCATCTTGAGCACCATGTGCTCTGAGATGCCTCCCCAGCACCCTGAGAAACGACTGTTATGGCTGCTCATGCTCGAAAACTCATCTGCTAGGCTCCGGCTCCCTGAGGGCCTGGTTGCGCCTCGTCTGAGTCCTCAGTGCATGCCAACAAGTACTGGATGAATGAGGGAGCAGTGCAAGGAATACATGAATGCAGAGGTACTGAGGTTACCAAATATCCCAGCCCTGGGTGAGACACCACAATGCTTGCATTTTTCAGGGCTTTAAGTAGTGCTATTCTAGCACCCATTCTAGAGGAGGCTATTGGTAAGGATTCTTGGGACAAACCCTTTTTGCATCCTCAAATAAATACCACTTCGTTGTAACAAATGAGATGGTCTTCCTTTGCATATCAGATTCTCCCCTAAATTAGCTGAACCCTGTAAACTTCAATCATGAGAGCCGGCTGATGCAACTTACTTGTAATACAGCAAACTGAATTCAAGCAAAATGCACTTGAAATGTGAGACTGTGACTGGCCTGAGCAATACATTTCAAAAGGACGGGTAGGATTTTTGTGCTGGGGCAGTCACGGTTCTGAAAGTTGGCCTACTATCAAAGAGAGTCTGGGCTGCCTGTGCTGAACCTCTGGGGAGCACTGAGCAAACAAGCTGAGATCTGTTCTTCCAGGACTCGGAGGCTGCTGGACCCATGCCTGGACTGGCAGAGGCTGTAACTCTCCTCCACTCCTCCTCTGCCTACACATCCTCCCTGTCCTCTACTTGGTCTGAGAAGTCAAGAAGAGGCTTTAGAGCTTGTTTTGACTTCACTCCTGCCTTGTGAATCTGTTCTGTGCAAAGGCACACTCATTTAGAGGAGAAAAAAATATGAATATGCTCTTGGCTCTGCCTTTGAAAATTAGAAAGCTAAGGCTTTTTTTTTTTTTTTCTTTTTGAGACGGAATCTCGCTCTGTCGCCCAGGCTGGAGTGCAGTGGC
>NW_012114433.1:3375222-3390166 GCF_000951035.1 Colobus angolensis palliatus
GATCTCTGCTCACTGCAAGCTCTGCCCCCCAGGTTCACGCCATTCTTCTGCCTCAGCCTACCAAGTAGCTGGGACTACAGGCGCCCGCCACCACATCCAGCTAATTTTTTGTATTTTAGTAGAGATGGGGTTTCACCATGTTTGCCAGGATGGTCTCGATCTCCTGACCTCGTGATCCGCCTGCCTCTGCCTCACAAAGTGCTGGGATTACAGGCGTGAGCCACCGCGCCTGGCCTGAAGCTAAGGCTTTAATCACAGTAGCACAATTTCCCTGTACTAACCACTCAGCACTTACTAACATTTCAGCTTTCAAAACGAACTTACCTTCCCAAGCACTGAATTCAAGTCCAGCACATTGGTGGTTAAGGTCGTGGGCTCATCCGCTTGGATTATGTTGGTTACATCCAAGTCTGCATCTGGTGTTTGAATCATCTTGGAGAGACCATCAACTGCAGCTTTCAACTCATACAGACGTTTTAAAATATCATCTTGGCGGGACTCAAGAGCTTGCAGAGATGGGTTAGACTCTTCCTAAACAAACCAACAGCCAAATGTTCATTTCCTCTCCCATCAGAACAGTGTTGTTTAAATTGATCACTTGTCTTACTTTGCCATGCGCTCACCAAACCTCCCATCCTTTAAAAGAAGACATTATGGGCTGGGTGCGGTGGCTCACGCCTGTAATCCTAGCACTTTGGGAGGTCCAGGTAGGCAGATCATCTGAGGTCAGGAGTTCAAGACCAGCTTGGTCAACATGGTGAAACCCTGTCTCTACTAGAAATACAAAAATTAGCCGGGCGTGGCGGCACGTGCCTATAATCCCAGCTACTCGGGAGGCTGAGGCAGGAGAATCGCTTGAACCCAGGAGGTAGAGGTTGCAGTGAGCCGAGATCACACCATTGCACTCCAGCCTGGGTGATAGAGCCAGACTCTGTTTCAAAAGAAAACAAAAATAAAAACAAAAAAAAACTTAAAAGTTGTGGCTGAAAGCCACTCTGAAATTGTATGGTTCCGATTTCACGTAATTTAGTCTAAGAACAGGGAAAGATAGAAAATGAACACAATTTTTAGTTCTTTGTTCTTAACAAACTAAGAATACTTTGCTTAAATAAGGAGCAATGAGAATGTAACTCAGTAATTTATACAAATAGGGAAAAGGGAACACGGGTTAAAACAGTTTTTTAGCTTGGAAGCATACTCATGCAGCTAATCAATTCCCCAAATCATTTTCTTGGCTTTTCTTTTGTCCTGGAGACAGGGTTTCACTCTGTTGCCCAGGCTGGAGTGCAATGGTGTGATCATGGCCCACTGCAGCCTTGACTTCCTGAGCTCAAGTGATCCTCCTGCCTTAGTCTCCTGAGTGCCTGGGACTACAGGTGTGCACCACCAAGCCTGGCTAAGTTTTAATTTTTTTTTGTAGAGACAGAGAACTACGCTATGTTGCTCAGGCTGATCTCAAACTCCTGTCCTCAAGCCATCCTCCCACCTCAGCTCCCAAAGTACTGGGAAGACAGACGTGAGCCACCACGCCCAGCCAGGCCACCATTTTTCACCTAGCCTATTCCACCTTGCACCCATTCTAGTCCATCCCTGCAATCCATCCTTTAAGATGGCAGCTAGAAAGATTTTTAAAAAGAAACTCAGGGCCGGGCGCAGTGACTCATGCCTGTAGTCCTAGCACTTTGGGAGGCCGAGGTGGGCAGATCACCTGAGGTCAGGAGTTCGAGTCCAGCCTGACCAACATTGTGAAACCCCTGTCTCTACTAAAAGTACAAAAAATATAGCTGGGTGTGGTGTGGGTGCCTGTAATCCCAGCTACTCAGGAGGCTAAGGCAGGAGAATTGCTTGAACCTGGGAGGCGGAGGTTGCAGTGAGCAGAGATCACGCCACTGCACTCCACCCTGGGTGACAAGAGCGAGACTCCGTCTCAAAAAAATAATTTCAGATATTGTTACTGTCTCCCCCTTGCTAACCTCCTAGGTGCTTAGGATAAAATGTCAAACATTTAACATGGCTTCACAGACATCTTGTATCATTTGGCCTGTCGCTACCCTACCTCACCCAATTTCCTCCTTTGCTGTGTGCTCTAGCTACACTGTCCTAGGAGTTCCTAAAACACCATGCTGGCTCCGACCACAGGATCTTCACGTGCTGTTCCCTCTTTCTGCATTGCTCTTCCCTCTTCTCTTGTTTGCTTAACTCCTATTTACCCTCGGGCTTAATCAGCACTTTCTCACCTCTCCTAGCCTGCTGCTCTTATTTAAGATCAAACAGCAGAGCACTGTGAAGTCCACTGACTTCTGGGTGGAACAGAGTTTAGTATGCCAATTAAATTATTGGGTGCTGGCCAGGCACGGTGGCTCACACCTGTAAGCCCAGCACTTTGGAAGGGCCAGGCGGGTGGATCACTTGAGGTCAGGAGTTCAAGAGGACAGCATGATGAGACTCCATTTCTACTGAAACACAAAAATTAGCTGGGCTTGGTGATGGGCACCTGTAATCCCAGCTACTCAGAGGCTGAGGCAGGAGAATCACTTGGACCCAGGAGGTGGACAGTGCCGTGAGCCGAGATCGCACCACTGCACTCTAGCCTGAGCGACAGGGCGACTCCATCTCAAAAAAAAAAAAAAAAAAAAAAATTAGGTGCTGACTGAAAATAAATTTGAAAGCAAGATGTGTAACAGGGAGGGCCACTACCTGTGTAACATTCTGTTACTTAATAGTAACTCCTGAGTCATATTTCCAATCTCTCTTAACCAGCCTATATCTGTACATTGTTTGTGTATAAGCTTGCTAATTTCCACAAACGGCAGTAGGGTGTCTGCTCCAATAGGGCCAAAAATGCACCTACTGGATTCAAAACTCAGTCAGGGCCGGGCGTGGTGGCTCACGCCTATAATCACAGCACTTTGTGAGGCCAAGGCGGGCAGATCACTTGAGGTCAGGAGATCAAGACCAGCCAGGCCAACATGGTGAAACCTCGTCTCTACCAAAAATACAAAAAATTAGTCGGCCGTGGTGGCGGGCACCTGCAATCCCAGCCACTGGGGAGGCTGAGGCAGGAGAATTGCTTGAACCCGGGAGACGGCAGCTGCAGTGAGCCGAGATCGCGACACTGCACTCCAGCCTGGGCGACAGAGCGAGATTCCGTCTCAAAAACAAAACCCAGTCAGGAATGAAGACTGTCTGAAGTACTCTATGTGTAATGTGGCTTGTGATTTTTAAGCCCTGAGTGCAGCTTGATCTAGTCCTTCATGATCTGAGTAATACCAAAATGTTCAAGATCTGTTTTATGTCATTGGTGCCTTGTAATGTTGGCCTGCTGTTTTCCTTGCTGAGACCAGATTGTGATGTGGTATATTGTTTTTATCAATTTGTTTCAATTTATATGTATTTATAAACACCTTATTCTTCATGTTGCTCTCCTTTACCCTGGAGATGCTTGATTGCTTTTTTTGAGACGGGGTTTCACTCCACTGCCCAGGCTGGAGTGCAGTGGCACGATCACAGCTCAATGCAGCCCTGACCTCCTGGGCTCAAGTGATCCTCCCACCTCAGCCTCCTGAGTAGCTAGAACTATAGGCACATGCTACCACACCTGGCTAACTGTTGTACTTTTTCTAAAAATGGGGTTTCACCATGTTGCCCAGATTGTTTTTGAACTCCTAGTTCAAGTGATCCTCCTGCCTTGGTCTCCCAAAGTGCTGGGATTACAGACGTGAACCACTGCACCTGGCCAAGATGTTTTATTGCTAATTATCTGTCCACATTGTTATCATCTCCCAGAAAAATTGCTGAAAGAGTGGGATTACGTGTCCTCTTAAGTTGTAAGTTCACAAAAGGCCACAGGAAGTTAGGCAGCAGACTTAAACACAAGTAAAACAGACCCTGCAAAACTTGGCCTTCAATGAAAGGTGACATTCTCCAACCTGGGTTGTCTTTCTGGTTTCATGGAACTGTGCAGTTGGAGGGTGACTGGGCCCTGTTTCCATGGCACTGTCTAGGTGCAGGGACCATTGAACCATGTCTATATTTCTGTCTTAGCTCTGTACTGAAATAACACGTAGTGTTACTGGGTTTCAAAAGAAAGTCTGTCCCTCCTGATCTAGGCAGAAAGCCATTAAAGAAAGGAGAAGGATAACAAGCAGTGGGAAAACAGACTAGAAAAGTTACTGATTCACCCATCTTGTGTCAGAATAGACAGGCCTGTTTCTCCTGCTGGAAACCTAGGATGTATGTTTGCAATGAGAAAAGAGTGAAAGACTTGAGCAGGTACATTACAAAAGAGCAATCACAGTGGCCAGTGAATATGAAAAGGTCCTCAACTTAGAGAAGTCTGGAGAAATCCAAACTAAAACTACCCTAGGATACCACGCTACACCCACCAATTTTGGGCAGGGTGCAAATATCAGGAATTCTTCCATCCTGCCAGTAAGCAGTGAGCGAGGTAAGCAGTGAGTGAGCGTGTAAACCAGTATAACAACTCTGGAAAACAATTTAGTAGAGTGGAAAGGCAGGTGGGCCACTGAGCCAGGAGTCCCGTTCATAGTACATACCCCATGCCTGCTCCTCTGTATAAGAATATTCACTGCAGAATTGTTCATAGCAGGTTAAAATGGAAAATAATCCAGTGTCCCTGAGCAAGTAGGATGGATAAGTATATGGTGGAGAGCCATGCAATAGAACAGTATACTACAGAGAAGATGAATACTTCCGATGTTACAATAAAATGACTCCTAAAATAATGTCCACAAAAAAGAAGCCAGGGCTGGGCACCAGTGGCTCATGTTTGTAATCCCAGCACTTTGGGAGGCTGGGGTTAGAGGATCGCTTCTGGCCAGGAGATCGAGACCACCTCCGTCTCAATAACCACCTTTTACGTAGAGATGGGGTGAGACCCCATCTCTACATTTAAAAAGAAAAAAAAAAAAAAAAAAAAAAGCCAGACACATCAGACTATATGCTGTATGCTTACCTATATCAAGACTATTGTTTAGGGGCCGGGTGCAGTGG
The DNA here is from genome assembly GCF_000951035.1 of Colobus angolensis palliatus. Taxonomy (NCBI): domain Eukaryota; kingdom Metazoa; phylum Chordata; class Mammalia; order Primates; family Cercopithecidae; genus Colobus; species Colobus angolensis. The sequence continues at coordinate 3,380,236 of NW_012114433.1, forward strand.
CTCACGCCTGTAATCCCAGCACTTTGGGAGGTTGAGACGGTTGGATTGCTTGAGGTCAGGAGTTCGAGACCAGCCTGGCCAACATGGTGAAACCCCGTCTCTACTAAAAATACAAAAATTAGCCGGGTCCAGTGGACGGTGCCTGTAATCTCAGCTACTCAGGAGGCTGAGGTGGGAGAATTGCTTGAACCTGGGAGGCAGAGGTTGCAGTGAGCTGAGATCACACTACTGCACTCCAGCATGGGCGACAGAGAAAGACTCCGTCTGAAAACAAAACAAAACAAAACAAAAAACTAGACTATATTGTTTAGGGATAAATACTGAGTTGACAAAATAATAGAGACAAGCAGGACATAATTACCATAAAAAATCAGGACCTGGGGATGGGGGTGGGGAGGGAAGGTTGAAGTGGAAAGAATGGAGGGGTGACAATGTGTGTCACCCTGGGCCGTGGTGACCCTGGGGTTCGCTTTGTAATTCCTCAAAATGAGCATTTATGTGCTATTCACTTTTCAGAGGGTAGAATCTCTGAACTAAAATGTTTAAGCAACCATATATATATATAAAAAGGAGATTTTATTTTAATTAAAACATTTAAAAAATAGAGACAAGGGTCTCGCTATGTTGCTCAGGCTGGTCTCAAACTCTTGGGGCTCAAGCGATCCTCCCACTTCGGTCTCCCAAAGCGCTGAGATTCTAGGCATGAACCACCGCGCCCGACCTGGAAAGATATATATATATATTTTTTTGAGACAGTTTCGCTTTTGTTGCCCAGGCTCGAGTGCAATGGCTCTATCTCAGCTCACTGCAAACCCCGCCTCCAGGGTTCAAACGATTCTCCTGCCTCAGCCTCCCGAGTAGCTGGGATTAAAGGCGCCTGCCACCACACCCGGCTAATTTTTGTATTTTTAGTAGAGACGAGGTTTCACCGTGTTGGCCAGGCTGGTCTCGAACTCCCAACCTCAGGTGATCCGCCAGCCTCGGCCTCCCAAAGTGCTGGGATTACAGGCGTGAGCCACAGCGCCCGGCCTGGATAAATCTTTTAAAAGCGAAAAGTTTGGGTGAGTCCCTGGCCGCCCGGCACAGATGCCAGGGTGGGGCCGTGAACCGGGTGGGACGCATTCGCTCTGGCCTGTGGGGACCCGGTCCAGCAGCCGGCCGCCGCGCGTGCGCACTGGGCGGGGGACCCCGCGCTCCTACCTGCACGTGGCCAGCACCGGGCGCCGGGCCGCCACTCCTGCCGTGCACGTTGGGGAGCCGGTACATGCAGGTGGGAAGCTCCACACGGAGAGGCGCGCCACCCCCGTGATAGGGCTTTACCTGGTACATCGGCATGGCGGAACCAAAGCAAGAGGGGGGAGCGCGTGCCAGCCACCAACCCCCAGAAACCGTCAGAGGCCACGACGCAGGGCGGCCACCTCCCTTCTGACCCTGCTGCGGGCGTTCGGGAAAACGCAGTCTGGTGTGCTCTGATTGACCCAGACTTTTTGACGTCACGGACTCGACCTTTGACAGAGCCAATAGGCGAAAAGGAGAGACGGGAAGTATTTTTGCCGCCCCGCCCGGAAAGGGTGGAGCACAACGTCGAAAGCAGCCAATGGGAGTCCAGGAGGCCGAGCGCCTGTGGGAGCCGTGGAGGGATCGTTCCCAGTCCCGAGGCGGATCGGGTGTTGCATCCATGGAGCGAGCTGAGAGCTCGAGGTGAGCCGGGCTCGCGGTCTCCCCTCTCGCGCGCCCTCTTTGACACCCACGGCGTTCCAGCCTCCGTGGAAATGCGGGAAACATGGCCGAGGCGCGTGGCGAAGCCGCCGCGTGGAGGCCCCGGAGCAGCGACCTCAGCGCCCCAGAGATCCGGTGCCCCTTGGGTGCGCCTTGAGGCCGAAGCAAGCTCCTTCGGGGTCCTGGGCTGCGGGCAAAGGATTCGGCCCTGTAAGGAGTTGGGTTCGACCCGTCCCAGACAGGCCTTGCCCACATCCCATCACAGGGCCGTGGACTTGAAACCGGAGCGTGAAATCCCCATAGACTGAATGCATTTTCTTTCCACCAGTTCTCTCTTCCTTTTTATTTTTATTTTTATATTATTTTATTTTTAATTTTTTTTGTAGAGACGGGGATTTCGCTATGTTGCCCAGGCTGGTCTCAAACCCCTGAGCTCAAGCAATCCGCCCGCCTTGGCACCCCTAAGTGCTGGAATTACAGGAGTGATGCACTGTGCCTGGCCTTTTTAAAAAGTTGAGGTTATTTTGGGGACGATAGAGCGTCCAGACACATCCTAATTTGCATAGCCGCGCAGTTTAAAAAAAATGCAATGCATTTCTACCCGTTAGGGTATGTGATTTCTACCTATTAGAGTATGTGATTTCTGGCTGGTAAGCTACACCGAATCTTGGCTAGCACAGTTGCATTCCGTGTCAGATTTGTAAACGCAAATTTGCTTTCTGCATTTAAATATATTAGATATATTTAGGTAACTACATTTAAATGTATTGAGACATTTAAATAAATCTGAGGTCTGTATCTAAATGCGCTCCCTCCTCAAAATAAATATCTGAAGTGGGCGGGGCGCAGTGGCTCACGCCTATAATCCCAGCACTTTGGGAGGCCAAGGCGGGTGAATCATGAGGTCAGGAGTTCATGACCAGCCTTGCCAACATGGTGAAATACCGTTTCTACTAAAAATACAAAAATTAACCGGGGATGGTGGCGGGAGCCTGTAATCCTAGCTACTTGGGAGGCTGAGGCAGGAGAATCTCTGGAACCCAGGAGGTGGAGGTTGCAGTGAGCTGAGATTGCACCACTGCAGTCTGGCCTGGGCGACACAGCAAGACTCCATCTCAAAAAAAAGAAGAAGTGGACCTGTAGCCTATAGTGTGTTGCCAAATAAACTTATTTTTAGAGATACTTCTTTCCATTTTCTGTGAGATCATCTGCAGTTTCACATGGTAGACAGACTTGGGTGAGATTCTTAGCAGGGTAGAATGAAGAGTAAAGAGGTTTGGTTATTTCATAAGGGTTTATTGAAGGCCTCTGATGTGTTAAATGCTGTAGGAAACACCCAGTGATTTCTCTTTCATGGAGGTTTCCTGCCTTCTCTTAACAAGTTATCAATTAAACTGTTTACTGGAAATTGCTAAGTTAATGAACACACAGGATACATTCTTTGGATGAGCAGACATTGGTTGGGCAGAGGAGGAAGAGGAGAGCAGTTTAGACAGACCTGCTTATATACTGTAGTGTCTAAAAGAGCTTGTGATGTTCAGGAAGCAATTGTTCACTGTGCTACAATGTAGGGCATGGCCGGTTGCGGTGGCTCACGCCTGTAATCCTAGCACTTTGGGAGGCCGAGGCAAGCGGATCACCTGAGGTCAGGAGTTCAAGACCAGCCTGGCCAACATGGTGAAACCCGGTCTCTACTAAAAACACAAAAATTAGCCGGGTGTGATGGTGGGCCCCTGTAATCCCAGCTACTTGGGAGGCTGAGACAGGAGAATCGCTTGAACCTGGGAGACAGAGGTTGCAGTGAGCCAAGATCATGCCATTGCACTCTAGCCTGGGCGACAGGGTGAGACTCTGTCTCAAATAATAATAATAATAATAATAGGGGACTTGAAGAAGGGAAAGGATTAGAGAGATTCTGAAAAGAAGGTAGTTTTGGGCGCAGTGATGACTAGATTTTAAATTTCATATAGTAGGAAGTGGGGCACTAGTAAATTTTTAAGCAGAAAAATTATTTGACCAGATCTGTGATTTCAAAAATAGCTCTGGTGATAGAGTGGAGGATGGATTAGAGCAGGGAATGAGGGGAGACGAAACCGTTATAAAACTCTTAAAGCTCGTACAGCAAGAACTTTGAGGGTCTTTGCTGAGATAGCAGCTGGCAGCTTCAATTTGGAGTAGGGTATCAAAGGCAACTGTGTAGAAGGAAGAGTTTTATAACTGGTACCCAATTTCCAATATGATTTTGTCTTAAACATTGTGTATTTTCTAGCATACTGTTGGTTTTTCTAATTATGTGGGAAATTATGTTGCTTTCACTTTTTTTTTTTTTTTTCGCTCTTTCGCCCAGGCTGGAGTGCAATGCCGCAATCTCGGCTCACTACAACCTCCACCTCCCGGGTTTAAGCGATTCTCCTGCCTCAGCCTCCTGAGTAGCTGGGATTACAGGCGCCCACTACCATGCCTGGCTAATTTTTTGTATTTTTAGTAGAGATGGGGTTTCACCATGTTGGCCAGGCTGGTCTCGAACTCCTGACCTCAAGTGATCCACCCGCCTCTGCCTCCCAAAGTGCTGGGATTACAGGCATGAGCCACGGCAGCCAGTCATGGTTTCACTTTTCAAGAAGGAAGACACCATTGTTGCCAAAGATTTTGGTAATTTGAGAGATACGATGTATGTTTTCTCCATGTAGATCCTAGTATAATTAGATAGTAAGGATGTGTTGAATTTGAAGTATCCAGAAGTATTTTGGGTACACGTTTAAGGACTGTAAAGCAGTGTTTCTATTTCTGGATATAATAAATGTATTTGCTAATATAATAAATGAATAGATTAGACCCATAAACTATTTACAGTGTTGAGTCATTTCCCACAGTGAAAATCAGGATGAAAATATATAGCTGAATACTTGCTTTGTTTCTTGTAACTGATTTTTTTAGTACAGAACCTGCTAAGGCCATCAAACCTATTGATCGGAAGTCAGTCCATCAGATTTGCTCTGGGCAGGTGGTACTGAGTCTAAGCACTGCGGTGAAGGAGTTAGTAGAAAACAGTCTGGATGCTGGTGCCACTAATATTGGTAAGTTTGGGAGAGTTTTAAGCCACAAGAAATGATCAGTGAATGTTGTAGTCAGGAAACATTTGTTATTGAAACAAGACTGTCAAGTGTTGATGTAGTCATAAAGTATTATTTTTAAGTTAAAATTAGCACCTATTATGTGCCTAGTACTTAGCTAGGTAGTAATAACAGCTTTTTTTGTGTTCTTATGGTGTGCCAGGCAGGTGTTATGCTAAGAATTACACAGAAATATTTAATATGCAAAATAGCTGGGCATGGTGTCTCACGCCTGTAATCCTAGCCCTTTGAGAGGCTGAGATGGGGGAATTGCTTGAGGCCAAGAGTTCAAGACCAACCTGGCCAACATGGTGAGACCTTGTCTCTATTAAAATTTAAAGTAGGCTGGGCGTGGTGGCTCACGCCTATAATCCCAGCGCTTTGGGAGGCCAAGACGAGTGGATACCTGAGGTCAGAAGTTCGAGACCAGCCTGTCCAAAGTGGTAAAACTGTCTCTACTAAAAATACAAAAATTAGCTGGACCTGGTGGCAGAAGCCTGTAATCCCAGCTACTTGGGAGACTGAGGCACGAGAATTTGCTTGAACCCAGGAGGCGGAGGTTGCAGTGAGCCGAGGTCGTGCCACTGCACACCAGCCTGAGGACAGAGCAAGACTCTGTCTCAAAAACATAAAATAAAATAGGCCTGGAGTAGTGGCTCACATCTGTAATCCCAGCACTTTGGGAGGCTGAGGGGGGGCTGATCATTTGAGGTCAGGAGTTCGAGACCAGTGTAACCAACATGGTGAAACCCTGTCTCTACTAAAAATACAAAAATTAGCCAGATGTGGTGGTGCATGGCTGTAATCTCAGCTCCTCAGGAGGCTGAGGGAGGAGAATTGCTTGAACCTGAGAGGTGGAGGTTACAGTGAGCCAAGATCATGCCACTGTACTCCAGCCTGGGTGACGAGCAAAACTCCATCTCAAAAAAAAAAAAAAAAAAGACAAGAAAAGAAAAAAAAAGAAAATAATAAAATAAAAAAACATAAAAAGTTAATCTGCAGAATAACTTTATGAGATAGAACTTATTATCTCCATTTTACAGATGAGGAAATTAAGGGACAGGAAATTTCCTTTTTTTGAGATTATAAAGCTAATAAAATAGGATCCAGGAAGTCTGATTCCAGAACCCATTCTCTCTTTTTTTTTTTTTTGGAGGTGGAGTTTTGCTCTTGTCGCCCAGGCTGTAGTGCAATGGCACGATCTCGGCTCACTGCAACCTCCGCCTCCTGGGTTCAAGCGATTCTCCTGCCTCAGCTTCCTGAGTAGTTGGGATTACAGGCATGCACCACCAAGCCTGGCTAATTTTGTATTTTTAGTAGAGACAGGATTTCTCCATGTTGGTCAGGCTGGTCTCTAACTCCTGACCTCAGGTGATCTGCTTGCTTTGGCCTCCCAAAGTGCTGGGATTACAGGCATGAACCACTGTGCCCAGCCCCTGTTCTCTTTACTGGGTATGTTAAAATTATTTCTTCCAAAAGAAAAGGCTGGTCAAAGTGCAACGGTTTTACAACTAATTGATCACAACCAGTTACAGATTTTTTTTTGTTCCTTTTCCACTCCAACTGCTTCACTTGACTAGCCTAGGGAAAAAAAAAAAAGAGGAAAGAAAGAAAAAGCTAAACTATTTAGTCTGGGCTAGTAAACAACCAGAAAGGACTTTATAAAAATGAAATATACAAAACGACACTAGTACATGTAACTAAAGGTATTGTTATGACTCTTAAATTTGCATATGTTATAAATAATGTCAGTATAAAACTTATAGCATGGGTCCATTTTTAATAAATATGTAAATATTTTAAACTTTGTAGATCTAAAGCTTAAGGACTATGGAGTGGATCTCATTGAAGTGTCAGACAATGGATGTGGGGTAGAAGAAGAGAACTTCGAAGGCTTAAGTAAGTTGACTTTTTCTAATCCTATTATAAAATAATTGGGCCACACGTCCCAGAATTGTGAGTAACACTGTCTTGGGAAACGCAAAAGCAGTTGTTTAAAGCCAGTTACTAGATATCATGTATATTTGTTGTTACAGCACTTGAGATGTCTTAATCCTTACTTTACACTCTCTTTCAGCTCTGAAACATCACACATCTAAGATTCAAGAGTTTGCTGACCTAACTCAGGTTGAAACTTTTGGCTTTCGGGGGGAAGCTCTGAGCTCACTTTGTGCACTCAGGTGATACAATATTTTTATCCATTCACTTGACCTCTTAGAAAAACCTCTCTGAAAATTAATTGGAATCATCATTATTGACAATTTTCTATCTCAGCATCTCAGCTTCTAGCTTCTGAATTCTGTTTTGTCTCACTGCCAATCTAAGTCATAGTGCTTCTGAAATGTGAGCAATAAATGAATGAAACGAAGCAAATAGTATTGTTTAAAAAAATGGTTACCCTTATTAAAACAGTAACTTCTCAATTTTAACATAACATATAGATGATAAACGATAGTTACCATTGGTTTTCGATATCAGTTTTTAGGGAAACATTTAATCAAAGCACTATTTAATTATAGCACAGATACTGAATTTTTATAAATAATTATATACATATATATATATGTGTGTGTGTGTGTATATATATGTATTTTTTTTTTTTTTTTTTTTAGAGTTTTGCTCTGTCACCCAGGCTGGAGTGCAGTGGCACAGTCTCGGCTCACTGCAATCTCTGCCTTCCAGGTTCAAGTGATTCTCATGCCTGAGCCTCCTGAGGAGCTGGTACTATAGGCGTGCACCACTACTCCTGGCTAATTTGTGTATTTTTAGTAGAGATGGGGTTTTGCCATGTTGCACAGGCTGGTCTCGAACTCCTGGCCTCAAGTGATCTGCCTGCCTCGGCCTCCCAAAGTGCTGGAATAACAGGCATGAGCCACCGCACTCTGCCCTACATATACATTTTAATTATAATGTATTTTAGATTCTTTTAAAAAAATTTGTTCGAAGAGTAATAACAAAACAAGTCTCTATTTGTGAATAAATGAATCTTGAGATCGTTTATCGTTTTGCAGTTCAAGCTGAAAAACGAAATCAAAGCTCGTATCAAAACAAAGCACGTTTAGTGCTCTCTGTCTCACTGTCTTTTAGATGCCAGACCTTAGGTTTTATGATGACTCCTCAACCGTTTAGATCTTGATGATCTCAAAGGGATCATCAGCTTTTTAGGAAAGTTTTGAGGGAAAAGCAAGCGAAGGAAAGAATAGTCAGTGCCCAACATCATGGGCCTCTCACTGAACACACCATGCCTGGTATTCTCTCACAGCGACGTCACCATTTCCACCTGCCACGCATCAGCAAAGGTTGGGACTCGACTGGTGTTTGATCACAATGGGAAAATCATCCAGAAAGCCCCCTACCCCCGCCCCAGAGGGACCACAGTCAGCGTACAGCAGTTATTTGCTACACTACCTGTGCGGCATAAGGAATTTCAGAGGAATATTAAGAAGGTACAGTAAATTAATCCTGGTTTTCAAGAGTATTGGTTAATGCACATGAGCAAAAGATTTACTAAAGATGTTTATTCTGCAGTTGATTCTCTTCCCATAATTTACTGAGACACAATTTATTTGCATTTCTCATTAAAGACTTAACATTAAAGACTTTAGGGTGATTTACCTTTTTCTTTTCATCACATAGTATTTATTAGGCCTGGGCAACATAGTGAGACCCTGTCTCTATGAAAAATTAAAAAAAAAAAATTGACTGGGCATGGTGGCATGCACCTGTAGTATCTAGCTACTTGGGAGGCTGAAGTGGGAGGATCACTTGAGCCCAGGAACTTGAGGCTGCAGTGAGCTATGACTGCGCCCCTGCACTTCAGACTGGGAGACAGAGTAAGACCTTGTCTGGAAAAATATATATACGTATATATTTATTTTTTATTTTTATCTTTTTTTGAGATGGAATCTCACGTTGGTGCCCTGGCTGGAGTACTGTGGCGCAATCTCGGTTCACTACAACCTCCACCTCCCGAGTTCAAGCGATTTTCCTGCCTCAGCCTTCTGAGTAGCTGGGATTACAGGCGTGCACCACCACGCCCGGCTAATTTTTGTATTTTTAGTAGAGACAGAGTTTCACCGTGTTGGCCAGACTGGTCTGGAATTCCTGACCTCAGGTAATCCGCCCACCTCGGCTTCTCAAAAGTGCTGGGATTACAGGCGTGAGCCACCATGCCTGGCCTTATGTACTTACATTTTAATAAGAATATTTCTTGGCCAGGCACCGTGGCTCATGCCTGTAATCCCAGCACTTTGGGAGGCTGAGGCGGGCAGATCACGAGGTCGAAACCATCCTGGCCAACATGGTGAAACCCCGTCTCTACTAAAAATACAAAAATTAGCCGGGCCTGGTGGCATGCGTCTGTAGTCCCAGCTCCTCAGAAGGCTGAGGCAGGAGAACCACTTAAATCCGGGAGGTAGAGGTTGCAATGAGCTGAGATCACACCATTGCACTCCAGCCTGGGCACAGAGCCAGATTCCGTCTCAAAAAAAAAAAAAAAGAATATTTCTCTTGGTTTTCTGAGAAATGAGTTATTGGAACCCTTGTGAATTTGAATGCAAGTGAAAACAGCTAAATGTTATATAATTGTTGTGTTTAAAAAGCAGATTATAAAACTGTCTGTATTACATGATTCCAGTTTTATAAAAACAAAACAACAGGCCTAGATGTGTATAGTATAAAGGCTGGAAGAGTCAGCGCTTTCATGTTCTCAGCGGTTATCCTTGGATGTGAGATCCCATGCAGTTTTTGCTGTCTTCTTTGTGCCTTTGTTTTTTATGTGTATTTTTTATAATCTAAAAAGTTATTTAAACATATGCAGCTAAAAACTTTTTTTTACCTGTAAAGCATTTGGTGCTAATTTTAACTTTTTTTTTCTTTTAGATGGAGTCTTCTCACTCTGTCACCCAGGCTGGATTGCAGTGGTGTGATCTCAGCTCACTGCAACCTCTGCCTCCTGGGTTCAAGTGATTCTCCTGCCTCATCCTCCCGAGTAGCTGGGATTATAGGTGTGTGCCACCACGCCCAGCTAATTTTTGTATTTTTAGTAGAGATGGGGTTTCACCATGTTGGCCAGGCTGGTCTCGAACTCCTGACCTCAA
>NW_012114433.1:3390486-3392367 GCF_000951035.1 Colobus angolensis palliatus
TGACCTCGTGATCCGCCCGTCTCGGCCTCCCAAAGTGCTGGGATTACAGGCTTGAGCCACCGCGCCCGGCCGCTTAAATTTTTTAAAATAGAGAAAACTTACTCTTTTTTAGTATCTTATGGTAAAAAAGTTAGTGCCTTAGCAAAATACAGGAATGTAGAACTTATGTTTGTTAGAGATAACCATTACTTACAGTTTGTGTATCTTTTCAGACTCCTTTTAATTTCATGTGTTTGTAACTGTTGGAATAACTTTCAAGATAAATTCATAAGTTAATATAATGAAAGCAAGTAATATAGTATGTACAGCATGCAAGTAATACAGAATTGTATGTGGTTGAAAGTTTCTTTTGGTTTTTGTTTTTTTTTTAAATTGAGACGGTCTTGCTCTCTCACCCAGGCTAGAATGTAGTGGCACAATCTCAGCTTACTACAGCCTTGATCTCCCAGGCTTAATGGATCCTCCCACTTTAGCCTCCCAAGTAGCTGGGACTCCAGGCCCGTGCTACCATGCCCGGCTAATTTTTGTATTTTTTGTAGAGATGGGTCCATCTGTTTTGCCCAGGCAGGTCTCAAACTCATGGGCTGAAGCAATCCTCCCGCCTCAGCCTCCCAAAGTGCTGGGATTACAGCTGTGAACCATCATGCCTGGCCCTATAACTAACTTTTTACTTAGCATATTGTGATTGTCTTCTTTAGTCGGTGTGCACTGCCTTCTTCTTTGTCATTCTGCTGCAATATGGCTATACCACAATTAATTAACTCCTTGATGATGCTTGCTTAGGTTGTTTCTATTTTTTCATAGAGATTGTTTCAGTGAACATTTTTGTGTATCTCTTTGCATGTCAAAATGCTTGTGCCAGTCTTTCTATTATACAAAGGAGAGATTATAAAATCAAACACAATGTACGTTTCAGTTTTTTAATTTTCATTTTTAGAGATAGGACCTCTCTCTTGTCACCCAGGCTGGAGTGCAGTGGTGCAATCATGGCTCACTGCAGCCTCGAACTCCTGGGCTCAAGTGATCCTCCCACCTCAGCCTCCTGAGTAGCTGTGACTACAGGCGCATGCCACGACGCCCGGCTAATTTTTTTTTCTTTTTCAATTTTTTGTAGAGACAGGGTCTTGCTGTGTTGCCCAGGCTGGTCCTGTACTCCTGGTCTCAAGTGATCCTCCCACCCTCAGCCTCCTGAGTAGCCGGGATTACAGGCTGTACTTTTTAGGTGTTTTACCAGGACACATGGCACATTGGGAAGTGAGAGGACTGTGACCAGGAGCCAAAAGCTCTGCGTTCCTTTCTGTAGAATGTAGGAAGATACCTCTTTACAGATCATTCTGTCAACAGTGCTTCCCTTGATTTGTGCGATGATGTGAGAACCTTGCATTGGATGTTATAACTTGAGCTGTGTAATTCCTATAATATTAAAGTGACGTAGAATATTGTGTTTGTGTTTTTTAAACAGGAATATGCCAAAATGGTCCAGGTCTTACAGGCATACTGTATCATTTCAGCAGGCATCCGTGTAAGTTGCACCAATCAGCTTGGACAAGGAAAACGACAGCCTGTGGTGTGCACAGGTGGAAGCCCCAGCATAAAGGAAAATATCGGCTGTGTGTTTGGGCAGAAGCAGGTAGCGTTGGCTGGTTACTTCAACGCCTCTTACTGCTCTAGATGTTATGGCAGCTTTCCATTGTCCCTTCCAGTAGAATGGAGAATAAAATCTAAGAGTTGATTTTGTTTTTGAGACAGAGTCTCGCCCTGTCACCCAGGCTGGAGTGCAGTGGTGCTCTCTGGGCTCACTGCAACCTCCGCCTCCCAGGTTCAAGCAATTCTCCTGCCTCAGCCTCCCGAGTAGCTGGGATTACAGGCGCGTGACACCAC
>NW_012114433.1:3393437-3394820 GCF_000951035.1 Colobus angolensis palliatus
TGAAACCCTGTCTCTACTAAAAATACAAAAATTATCTGGGCGTGGTGATGGGCGCCTGTAGTCCCAGCTACTCGGGAGGCTGAGGCAGAAGAATCGCTGGAACCCAGGAGATGGAGGTTGCAGTGAGCTGAGATTGCACCACTGCACTGCAGCCTGAGCCACAGAGCGAGACACCGTCTTAAAAAACAAAGTACCTATCACAAAATTAATGTTCAGAGCTGAATGTGTTCCATTTTATTCTTCCAGAGACACTCATGTACTGCATCCTTTCAATCTCTCTCTGAAAAAAATATAAGTTATTGTGGGCAGTGTGTGGGTTATGAATAAGTAGCCACTTGTTTCATCTTTCTCGTATCATAAAATCAAAAGTGTTGTCCCGATGGCTCACACATGTAATCCCAGCACTTCAGGAGAAGAAATGGTTGGGATTATGTGTTTGAACCGCCCGGCCAACAGTTCTGAGGTGGGAGAATCGCTTGAGCCTAGGAATTTAAGACCAGCCTGGATAACACGGCAAGATCCCATCTCTACAAAAAAATTAAAAAATTAGCCAGGTGTGGTGATGTGCACCTGTAGTCCCAGCTGCTCACTCGGGAGGCTGGGCAGGAGGATGCCTTGAACCCATGAGTTTGACGCTGCAGTGAGGTATGGCTGAGCCATTGCACTCCAGCCTGGGCAATAGAGGGAGACCCTGTCTCAAAAACCAAAACAAAAAAAAATTCTTTTAATTTTTTTGTGCTTGTAATGCGGATAGCTTGACTAAGAAAGAAAACAGGTAAGTCCACTCTGTCTTTATTAGGAAGTAACTGTAGTAACTGAATTTTTTTTTTTTTTTTTAGTTGCAAAGCCTCATTCCTTTTGTTCAGCTGCCCCCTAGTGACTCCGTGTGTGAAGAGTATGGTCTGAGCTGTTCGGATGCTCTGCATAATCTTTTTTAGTAAGTACTGCTTGCAAGAGAACTACAATGGAACATTTTATCCTGAGAGTTTTTTTTTTTTAAGATAGTGATTTTAGGGCTAATAGTTTCATGGATTTTTTTTTTTTTTTTTTTAAGAGACGGAGTCTCACTGTGTTGCCCAGGCTGGAGTGCAATGGCGCTGTCTTGGCTCACTGCAACCTCTGCCTCCTGAGTTCAAGCAATTCTCCTGCCTCAGCCTCCTGAGTAGCTGGGACTACAGGCACGCACCACCACGCCTGGCTAATTTTGTATTTTCAGTAGAGACGAGGTTTCACCATGTTGGCCAGGCTGGTCTCGAACTCCTGACCTCAGATGATCCGCCCACCTTGGCATCCCAAAGTGCTGGGATTACAGGCATGAGCCACTGCGCCTGGCTAATTTTGTATTTTTAGTAGAGACGAGGTTTCACCATGTTGGCCAGGCTG
>NW_012114433.1:3399345-3411225 GCF_000951035.1 Colobus angolensis palliatus
CTACAGGTGTGCACCACCAGGCCCGGCTGATCTTTTGTATTTTCAGTGGAGATGGGGTTTCACCTTATTGCGCAGGCTGGTCTTGAACTCCTGACCTCAGGTGATCCACACCCCTTGGCCTCCCAAGGCTCTGGGATTTCAGGCGTGAGCCACCGCGCCAGCCTAAGATCTATATTTCTTTTTGTTTGTTCTTTGTGTCTAGATCTATATTTCTTATTCTTCCTCCACTTGCTTTTGGCCCGTGCCTGAGATTGTAAACACGGAGCTTCGTGTCTTCATGTGAAGGTGGTGTTCTTCCGGAAACGCCCGTGTCCCCGGGGTGGGTCTCATGTGAAGCAAGCGCTTTACCAAGATGTGAGATACAAGCTTCCTAACCGGGAGATTGTGAAAGGGGAGGGAATGTGGGCAGAATCCTGAGCACAAGTGGTTAGGCTTCATTGACAAACCGGGGGCGGCAGTACGGAGGTTCTGAGAATGCATTTGAAGCGAGACCCACTCCTCTTACGGAGGATTTATCAGGAAGGATAAGGAGAGCTGCAGCACATCAGTGTTGGACCCACTGCATCGCCTGTGGTGCATTGGTTGACTGTAGGAGCTTCAGAGCATTCCAGGAGGTCTGGTTCTTTGATGACTCATCAAGATTTGGAGCACAGATACCCATGCACTGCAATTGTGATACTTATCAGCACGTTACCTAGGATTTTGATTTCATTTCACTTTAAGAATATGCCATGTTGGCCAGGCGTGGTGGCTCACGCCTGTAATCCCAGCACTTTGGGAGGCTGAGGCGGGCGGATCACAAGATCACAAGTTCAAAACCAGCCTGACCAACATGGTGAAACCCCATCTCTACTAAAAATACAAAAAAAGTCAGCCAGGCGTGGTGGCGCATGCCTGTAATTGCAGCTACTGGGGAGGCTGAGGCAGGAGAATCGCTTGAACCTGGGAGACGGAGGTTGCGGTGAGCCAAGATCGTGCCATTGCACTCCAGCCTGGGCAATAAGAGTGAAACTCCATCTCAAAAAAAAAAAAAAAAAAAAACTTGCCATGTGATAGTATTTCTAATCCTTTTCACTCTGGAATCCTGTCCTCACCATATTAATGTTGAATAGCATCTCAGGTTTCATTTCACAATGCGCACATGGAGTTGGAAGGAGTTCAACAGACAGACAGTTTTTCTTCATCAACCGGCGGCCTTGTGACCCAGCAAAGGTATTTAAAATTTTTTTGTATTAGTTTATTCTTTATGCCTTTGACTTTTAATGGGTAACTTTTTTCCTGATAATAGGCAGTTTACATGGAACTTGGGACTTTGAGAAACATGGCTTTAACATTATCTAATTTTGGGCATTTACAGAAGTCTACTGCAGATGGCCCCCAACTTAAGATGTTTCAACTAAAAAAAAAAAAAAGAAAAAGATGTTTCAACTGAAGATTTTTCTGTCCGGGCACAGTGGCTTGTGCTTGTAATCCCAGCACTTTGGGAGGCCGAGGCGGGTGGATTGCTTGAGGCCAGGAGTTCGAGACCAGCCTGGCCAAAATGACAAAACCCCATCTCTACTAAAATACAAAAAATAGCCAGGCGTGTTGCTGCATGCCTGTAATCCTAGCTACATGGGAGGCTGAGGCAGGAGGATCGCTTGAACGTGGGAGATGGAGGCTGCAGTGAGCCGAAATTGTGCCACTGCACTGCAGCCTGGGTGACAGAGTGAGACTGTGTCTCAAAAAAAAATTCTTTTTCTTTTTTTTTTGAGGCGGAGTCTCACTCTGTCACTCTAGTGCGATCTTGGCTCACTGCAAGCTCTGCCTCCCGGGTTCACGCCATTCTCCTGCCTCAGTCTCCTGAGTAGCTGGGACCACAGGCGCCCACCACCTCGCCCAGCTAATTTTTCGTATTTTTAGTAGAGACGGGGTTTCACCATGTTAGCCAAGAAGGTCTCAATCTCCTGACCTTGTGATCTGCCCGCCTCGGCCTCCAAAAGTGCTGGGATTACAGGCATGAGCCACTGCGCCTAGCCAAAAAAAAATAATATTTTTCTACTACTTTACCTTGTTGCAGAAGTTATTTTTGCAGTAGATACCATCCTTCAAGTACCTATGGAACCATTGTTTTTCGGTATAGTATTCAATAAATTACAGAAGATACTCAACATTTTATTATAAAATAGGTATTGTGTTATTTTCCCTATAGACTAATGTAAGTATTCTGAGGCAAGGCTGAGATAGGACATTCAGTAGGTTAGGTTATCACAAAGGCATTTTTGACATGCAATATTTTCAACTTATGTGTTTGTCAGGACATAACCCTATCATAAGTCAAGGAGCGTGTCTATCTGTGTACAGTTTTTTTGTTGTTGTTTTTTGGGTTTGTTTTGAGACAGAGTCTCGCCCTGTCGCCCAGGCTGGAGTGCAATGGCGCAATCTTGGCTCACTGCAACCTCCACCTCCTGGGTTCAAGCGATTCTCTTGCCTCAGACTCCCAAGTAGCTGGGATTACAGGCCTGCGCCACCACTCCTGGGTAATTATTTGTGTCTTTAGTAGAGACAGGATTTCACCATGTGGCCGGGATGGTCTTGAACTCCTGACCTCGTGATCTGCCCGCCTTGGCCTCCCAAAGTGCTGGGATTACAGGCATGAGCCACCGCGCCTGGCCTCTGTGTATAGTTGCTTAAATTGCATATACGTGAGTGTGTTTGTATGTGTATATATACATTATATATGTTGTGTGTACATATACATAAATATATAAACACATATTAATTACCAGTATATTTATTATTATAAAAACTAAAACTATTTGAAGAAACTAAACATTTTATAACATTCTGTGTCACCGTTCAGTATAGACTGATTACATGGTTTCTATATTTTCTACAGATTTCTATATTTTCTCTTCATTCTTTCTATTTTTCTAGGAAAATAAGGGTTCAGATTGCTTCTGCCTCAAATTTAAACAGATCATCTTGATATGATTATAGCACAACATTGTACCTCAGTAATATTTTCTGTTTCTCTTTTTCTCTTTTTATTTTTTTGAGACGGAGTCTCGCTCTGTCGCCCAGGCCGGAGTGCAGTGACGTGATCTCGGCTCACTGCACCCTCCGCCTCCCAGGTTCAAGCAGTTCTCCTGCCTCAGCCTCCCGAGTAGCTGGGATTACAGGTGCATGCTGCCATGCCCAGCTAATTTTTTGTATATGAGTAAAGACGGGGTTTCGCTGTGTTGCCCCGGCTGGTCAAGAACTCCTGAGCTCAGGCAGTCCACCTGCCTTGGCCTCCCAAAGTGCTGGGATTACAGGCATGAGCCACCACTTCCGGTCCCTGTATTTCAATGATGTTTTAGAGTTCGCGTGTAATCTGCCAGATGTGGTTGATCTTCTAAATTTTTTAACCTATAGTGTGATGGATTCATAATTATTAATTGTAACTATTAATAATTAATGTGATAGTTTAGTTTATTTCTAATGACATTTTAATGTCATAAATATGTTTCTATGTACATTGAATGTGTTTTATGAATATTTAAGCTGTGCCCGCATTTCACTAGAATTTCTCATAGAGTAACTTTAGGTTGGAAAAAGATTCAGTCTTCGGAATCTGTGATTAGCGAAATACCACTTCATGAGTTGTGAGGAAACTTTTGGTGATGGATATATTCATTATCTTGATTGTGGGGATAGTTTCACAGGTGTTTGTGTATATGTCAAAATTTGTGAAATTGCACACTTTAAATGTGTAGTTTATTCTATGTTAGTCATATCTCAGTAAAGCTATTGAAAAATGTATTCTTAGGCCAGGTGTACTGGCTCACGCCTATAATCCTAGCACTTTGGGAGGCCGAGGCAGGCGGATCAACTGAGGTCAGGAGTTCGAGACCAGCCTGGCCAACTTGGTGAAACCCTGTCTGTACTAAAAATACAAGAATTATCTGGTTGTGGTGGCATGTGCCTGTAATCCCAGCTACTCTGGAGGCTGAGTCAGGATAATCACTTGAGCCCTGAAGGTGGAGGTTGCAGTGAGCCAAGATCACACCATTACACTCCAGTCTGGGTAACAAGAGTGAGACCCCATCTCAAAAAAAAGAAAAAAGAAAAAAGAAATCCTGCCTGTAGTCCAAGCTACGTGGCAGGCTGAGGTGGGAAGATGACTTGAGCCTGGGAGGTTGAGGCTGCAGTGAGCCATGATTGCTCCACTGCACTCCAGCCTGTGACAAGGCGAGACCTTGTCTTATTAAAACAAAAACAATTCCCTTCTAAGAACATACTGGTTGGTTAGAATAGTATGTTGTTAGAATGTGGGGGGCCGGGAACATTTGTCATTTATTCTTTTCTACTCCTTGTATTTTGTGCAGGTCTCCAGACTTGTGAATGAGGTCTACCACATGTATAATCGACATCAATATCCATTTGTTGTTCTTAACATTTCTGTTGATTCAGGTAAGTTCCATTGGCATTTCAGTACAACTAGTGACTAATGCCTCAAAGAATAAAATGAAATTATACAGCTCTGTTCTGACCGGAATGAGATAACAATTTATAGTCATCTAAGTTTGTTGGTTTTCTTTTTTTTTTTTTTGAGATGGGGTCTTGATCTGTCGCCCAGGTTGGAGTGCAGTGGCACAGTCTCGGCTCACTGCAAGCTCTGCCTCCCGGGTTCAAGCGATTCTCCTGCATCAGCCTCCGAAGTAGCTCGGACTACAGGTGTGTGCCACCACACCTGGTTAATTTTTTGTATTTTTAGTAGAGATGGGGTTTCACCGTGTTAACCAGGATGGTCTCGATCTCCTGACCTCGTAATCTGCCCGTCTTGGCTTCCCAGAGTGCTGGGATTATAGACATGAGCCACCATTCCTGACCCCGTAATTTTGTTTTTTTTAAACAGAGTTCCCACTTTCTACTTGAGACTATGTTAATTGTATTATTAGGAAAATGTAATTTTTTTAATGCCAACCAAGGGAGAAAGTAGACTAAATGTTCTTCCTAATTTCACAAATAATTCATTTCATATAGATTTTTTTTCTGATTGTTAAAATTTTGGTTTATTGTCATTGAGTATTTTTTCTAGATACTTAGAAATACATATGTACGGCCGGGCGCGGTGGCTCAAGCCTGTAATCCCAGCACTTTGGGAGGCCGAGACGGGTGGATCACGAGGTCATGAGATAGAGACCATCCTGATCTACACGGTGAAACCCCGTCTCTACTAAAAAATACAAAAAACTAGCCGGGCGAGATGGCGGGCGCCTGTAGTCCCAGCTTCTCGGGAGGCTGAGGCAGGAGAATGGCGTAAACCCGGGAGGCGGAGCTTACAGTGAGCCGAGATCGCGCCACTGCACTCCAGCCTGGGCGACAGAGCTAGACTCCGTCTCAAAAAAAAAAAAAAAAAGAAAAAAAAAAAGAAATACATATGTACATACCTTAAAAAATATCTTCTCTCCTCTTTCTCTTTCTCTCTCCCCTACTCCCATATTCTTTGGAATGAGAAAATAACTTTGTATACTGTGCTTTATCCTCAGATGTGAATGTTTTCTCTTCCATGTTATTAAAAATTAATCAGAAATGTGATTTTAATAGGTGAATTATATTCTAATGCATGGTTATAGTTTGGTATTTTAATTTTTAAATTTTTCAAAATTTAAGTTGTTTTTAGTTTTTGGAAATTACAAATACTTTCCTTATAATTAAATCATTATCTGCATCTTCATTATTATATATTTTTTTGAGACAGAGTCTTGCTCTGTCTCCCAGGCTGGAGTGCAGCGGTGTAATCTCAGCTCACTGCAACCTCTGCTTCCTGAGTTCAAGCGATTCTCCCACCTGAGCCTCCTGAGTAGCAGGGACTACAGGCGCCCACCACCACGCCTGACTCATTTTTTGTATTTTTATTAGAGACAGGGTTTTGCCGTGTTGGCCGGGCTGATCTTGAACTCCTCACCTTAACTTATCCATTTGCCTCAGCCTCCCAAAGTACTGGGATTACAGGGCGTGAGCCACTGTGCTCAGCCTACATCTTTAATTATTCTTAAGATAAATTGCTAGGAGTAGAATTACTGGGTCCGTGAATATGATCATTTTAAGGCTTTTTCTATATTGCATTCCAGATGTACCAATTTACACATCTACCTATAATGTATTAGGTATTATAATGGTTAAGCTAAATTCAGTAAGGGATTAAAATACCTTATTTTAGTTTGCATATTTAAAATTATTTTTATGTGTTTATTTGCTTTTCCTTTAACAATTCAGCTTTTCAAGCCCTTCTATATTGTGTCTATTCAAAAATTGGCTTTTGCTCATTTATTTGAGAGACGGAGTTTTGCTCTTGTCACCAAGGCTGGGGTGCGATGGCACGATGTCGGCTCACTGCAACCTCTGCCTCCCGGGTTCAAGCGATTCTCCTGCCTCAGCTTCCCAAGTAGCTGGGACTGCAGGCATGCGCCACAACACCCAGCTAATTTTTGTATTTTTAGTACAGATGGGATTTCGCCATCTTGACCAGGCTGGTCTCGAACTCCTGACCTCATGATCCACCCGCCTCGGCCTCCCAAAGTTCTGGGATTGGAGGCATGAGCCACCGTGGCCAGCATGAGAATGGTGATTTCATAATTTATGAATATTAACCTGGACACTGTATTTTTTTAATAGTACTTGTGATAAATACAAGTGAATGAAATAATAGATGGGGAAATTTCTATAGTTAAAAGTGAATTTGGCTGGGCACAGTGGCTGATGCCTGTAATCCCAGAACCTTGGGAGGCCAAAGCGGGTGGATCACTTGAGGTCAGGAGTTCAAGACCAGCCTGGCCAAAATAGTGAAACCCCATCTCTACTAAAAATACAAAAATTAGCCAATGTGGTGGCACTTGCTTGTAATCCCAGCTACTTTGGAGGCTGAGGCCGGGAGAATCACTTGAACCCAGGAGGCGGAGGTTGCAGTGAGCTGAGATCACGCCACTGCACTCCGCCTGGGCGACAGAGTGAGACCCTGTCTGAAAATAATAATAATAAATAAATAAAAGTGAATTTAAACATAGTAAGTGTGTTTTCTTTTTTTCCTTAGAATGTGTTGATATCAATGTTACTCCAGATAAAAGGCAAATTTTGCTACAAGAGGAAAAGCTTTTGTTGGCAGTTTTAAAAACCTCTTTGATAGGAATGTTTGATAGTGATGTCAACAAGCTGAGTGTCAGTCAGCAGCCACTGCTGGATATTGAAGGTAGGAAAAATACTGTGTACAAACAGCTTCTAAAGCTTTCAGCTAATGTGTTTCCTTATTTTTTCCAAGGTAAGCTTTTTTTTTTGACATGAAACAAAGTCTCTTATACTATCATTTTTAATTTTTTTTTGAGACAGGGACTTGCTCTGTCACCCAGGCTGGACTGCAGTGGTGCCATCGTAGCTTACTGCAGCTTCATACTCCTGGGCTCAAGCCATCTTCCTGCCTCAGCCTCCCAAGTAGCTGCCTCCAAGTACCTCTAGTTTTTTGTAAATTGTAAATGGATGACGTAATATAAGATATATGATTGGAAGAAGTCTACAGTGACTGCATTTTTAATTCCCTAGTCATGTCTGTTTTTTTGAGATGGAGTTTCACTCTTGTTGCTCAGGCTGGAGTGCAGTGACATGATCTCAGCTCACTGCAACCCTGAAGCCTCCTGGGTTCAAGAGATTCTCCTACCTCAGCCTCCCGAGTAGCTGTGATTACAGGCGCCTGCCACCACACCTGGCTAATGTTTGTATTTTCATTGGAGATGGGGTTTCTCCATGTTGCCCAGGCTGGTCTCGAACTCTTGAGCTCAAGCGATCCTCTAGTCTTGGCCTCTGAAAATGCTGGGATTTCCTGACTTCTAACAGAATTTAGGCCGGGCAGCTCACGCCTGTAATCCCAGTACTTTGGGAAGCTGAGGCGCGCAGATCACGAGGTCAGGAGATCGAGACTATCCTGGCTAACATGATGGAAACCCCATCTCTACTAAAAATACAAAAAATTAGCCGGGCATGGTGGCGGCGCCTACAGTCCCAGCTACTTGGGAGGCTGAGGCAGGAGAATGGCATGAACTCGGGAGGCAGAGCTTGCAGTGAGCCGAGATCCTGCCACCGCACTCCAGCCTGGGCGACAGAGCGAGACTCTGTCTCAAAACAAACGAACAAACAAACAAAAAAACTGTAGCAGTATAGTTTAATCTGTTTTTAATTTGAGGTTATTCAGTCTGTCCTTTTCTGTGATTTGTTGCTTTCTCTCATTATTTTGTTTGTGAGATTCAACCAAGTCATGCGGCAAAATTCATTTATTCGTTCGCTGTACAGTGTTCCATTATAGTCAGATACCGTAATTTGTGAATATTGGAATTGTTTCCAGTTTGGGGCTATATGAAGAATGCTGTCATGAACATCCTTATCCATGTCTTTTGACGAGCATGCATAGTTAGTTCTTTTTTTTTTTTGTGAGGGAGTCTCACTCTGTCACCCAGGCTGGAGTACAGTGGAGTGATCTTGGCTCACTGCAACCCCCACCTTCCAGGTTCAAGTGATTCTCCTGCCTCATTCTCATCCTCCATAGTAGTTGGGACTATAAGTGTATTCCACTATGCCCTGCTAATTTTTTTTTGTATTTTTAGTAGAGACGAGGTTTCACCATGTTGGTCAGGTTGGTCTTGAACTCGTGACCTTAAAGTGCTAGGATTACAGGCGTAAGCCACTGTGCCCAGCTGATAGGCACTTCTGATAGGAGTAGCTATGCTGGGTTGCAGGTGTGCATACATTCAGATTTAGGAGGTATTCCCAGAGAGCTTTTCAAAGCAGCTGTACCAGGTTCATTCCTACCAGAGATATTCAGTCATTCCACTTGATCCCGATCTTTGTGAGAATTTGTTATTTTTTAATTTTGCCCATTCTGGTGAGTATATGGCCACATCGTATTGTGTTGGTTTTTTTTGAGACAGAGTCTTGCTCTGTCACCCAGGCTGGAGAGCAGTGGTGGCATCTTGCTCATTGCAACCTCTGCCTCCCGGGCTAAAGGGATTCTCGTGCCTCAGCTTCCCAGGTAGCTGGGATTATAGATGTGCCCCACCTCACCGGGCTAATTTTTGTATTTTTAGTAGAAACAGGGTTTCGCCGTGTTGTCCTGACTGGTCTCGAACTCTTAGCCTCGTGTGATCCACCTGCCTTGGCCTTGCAAAGTTCTGGGATAACAGGCGTGAGCCACCACACCTGGCCCATATTATAGTTTTGTTTTGAACACTGAACCGTGTTCGTCTGTGTAATTAGCATGGGGATCTCCTCTTTTGTGAAGTATCTGTTCACATAAGCACGTCCTCTCACCATTTCAGGATGGTCCCTGACCCTCTTCTCCATTCACGTTTGCTTAGGTAACTTAGTAAAAATGCATGCAGCGGATGTGGAGAAGCCCCTGGTAGAAAAGCAGGATCATTCCCCTTCATTAAGGACTCGAGAAGAAAAAAGGGACGTGTCCATTTCCAGACTGCGAGAGGCCTTTTCTCTTCGTCACACAACAGAGAACAAGCCTCACAGCCCGAAGACTCCAGAAGCAAGAAGGAGCCCTCTAGGACAGAAAAGGGATGTGCCATCTTCTAGCACTTCAGATGCCGTCTCTGACAGAGGCTTCCTGAGACCTCAGAAAGAGGCAGCGAGTTCCAGTCAGGGACCCAGGGACCCTACGGACAGAGCGGAGGTGGAGAAGGACTCAGGGCACGGCAGCACTTCCGTGGATTCTGAGGGGTTCAGCATCCCAGACACGGGCAGTCACTGCAGCAGCAAGTGTGCGGCCAGCTCCCCAGAGGACAGGGGCTCACAGGAATATGCAGACTCTCATGAGAAACCGCCTGAAACTGACGACTCTTTTTCAGATGTGGACTGCCATCCAAACCTGGAAGACACAGGGTGTAAATTTCAAGTTTCGCCTCAGCCAACTGATCTCGCATCCCCAAACACAAAGCGTTTTAAAAAAGAAGAAATTCTTTCCAGTTCTGACATTTGTCAAAAGTTAGTAAATACTCAGAATGTGTCAGCCTCTCAGGTTGATGTATCTGTTAAAATTCATAAGAAGGTTGTAGCCCTAGACTTTTCTATGAGTTCTTTAGCTAAACGAATAAAGCAGTTACATCGTGAAACACAGCAAAGTGAAGGTGAACAGAATTATAGGAAGTTTAGGGCAAAGATTTGCCCTGGAGAAAATCAAGCAGCCGAAGATGAACTAAGAAAAGAGATAAGGTAACGTTTTAATTTTTTACTTTTTTACTTTTATTTAAATTTTTGTTTATTTTATTTTTTTGAGACAGAGTCTCGCTCTGTTGCGCCGGCTGGAGTGCAGTGGCGCGATCTTGGCTCACTGCAGCCTCCACCTCCCAGGTTCAAGTGATTCTCCTGCCTCAGCCTCCTGAGTAGCTGAGATTACAGGTGCGCACCACCATGCCTGGCTAATTTTTGTATTTTTGGTGAAAACAGGGTTTCACCATGTTGGCCAGGCTGATCTCGAACTCCTGACTTCAGGTGATCCACCCACCTCGGCCTCTGAAAGTGCTAGGATTACAGATGTGAGCCACCACCCCTGGCCAGATAAAGTTTTTTCTTGAGAGTATTTTGAAGCTGGGTGCGGTGGCTCGCGCCTGTAATCCCTGCACTTTGGGAAGCCAAGCCGAGGAGGGAGGATCACTTGAGCCCAGGAGTTCCAGACCAGCCTGGGCAACATAGGGAGACCCTGTCTCTATAATAAAATTGGCCGGGCACAGTAGCGCACAGTTGTAATTCCAGCATCTATGCTTGGCCAGATACTGTTCTCTGTGGCAGGAAATAGACTCCAAAGACATGGAAGACTTGGGTCTTTTAGGCCAGCACCAGCTTTTGAGCAGATTATCTGTGTACTGGGAACCAGGGCATATTCAGACAATTCCCGGGAGAGCCTGGGATTGGCACCGGGGAGGTGGTATTTGTGCTGGTATCTGGGATGCTTCTGGGATGTCCTTTCCTTCCCTCCTGCAGTGCAGGAGTTCCTGTGTCATCACTCACTCTGGCAGCTTCTCTCCATCCAGCAGGCTGCAGCCACTCCTGCTCCAAGGAAATCTGAAACTCAGCCTGAGTGGGGAGGGGCCTCTTACAAGAGTTCCTTTTTTGCCGGGCATGGTGGCTCATGCCTGTAATCCCAGCACTTTGGGAGGCCAAGGCGGGCAGATCACCGGAGGTTGGGAGTTCGAGACCAGCCTGACCAACATGGAGAAACCTTGTCTCTACTAAAAATGCAAAGTTACTGGAATGTGGTGGTGCATGCCTGTAATCCCAGCTACTCGGGAGGCTGAGGCAGGAGAATCGCTTGAACCCGGGAGGTGAAGGTTGTGGTGAGTTGAGATTGCACCACTGCACTCCAGCCTGGGCAGCAAGAGCGAACTCCATCTCAACAAAAAAAAAGAAAGAAAGAGAAAGAAAAAAAAAAGGAGTTCCTTTTCTGAGGACTCTCCCTCTTCCCTAGAGATAGTAGCATTTTTCATTCCTGTATTTATTAGCATAGTAGTTAACCACTTTTTACTAGTTTGTGTAATGCTTTATTATACATTTTTCCTCCTCAGGCCTGGCATGGTGGTGCCGTGTAATTCCAGCACTTTGGGAGGCTAAGGCAGGGAGTTTGAGAACAGCCTGGGCAATATAATGAGACCCCATCTCTAAAGAAAAAAAAAAAATTAGCCAAGTACACTACTGCATGCCTGTAGTCCCAGGTACTCAGGAGGCTGAGGCGCGAGGTTCACTTGAGCCCAGGAGTTTGAGGCTGCAGTAAGCTATGATCATGCCATTGCGCTACAGCCTGGGCGACAGAGCAAGACTCTGTCTTTAAAAAAAAAAAAAAAAAAAGACAGAATCCCTGTTAAAATCACT
>NW_012114433.1:3412905-3417347 GCF_000951035.1 Colobus angolensis palliatus
CGTCTCTACTAAAAATAAAAAAATTAGCTGGGCTTGACGGTGCATGCCTGTAGTCCCAGCTACTCGAGAGGCTGAGGCAGGAGAATCGCTTGAACCCAGAACCATAGGTTGCCTTGAGCCAAGGTCGCGCCACTGCAGTCCAGCCTGGGCAACAGAGTGAGACTCCGTCTTAGAAAAATTATAATAAAAAAAAATGAAGTAGATCTATGTGTACAGATCTGCAACTTTCAGATGCATTAAGTGATGACAGTAGAATAGAGAATTAAGGTTCCATTTTTGTTTTTTAAAATTAAAAAAAACTTATGTAGAGAGACAAGGGTCTAGAAGGATATATTCCATTTAAATTGTTAATAGTAGCAACCGATGCCTTCTCCGGAGACTTGGATGAATGAATAATTAATGTTATCTTTAGAAAGTGGGATGGTTAAGCCAGGTGCGATGACTCATGCCTGTAATCCCAGCACCTTGGGAGGCCAAGGCGGGCAGATCATGAGGTCAGGAGTTCGAGACCAGCCTGACCAACATGATGAAACTCTTGTCTCTACTAAAAATACAAAAATTAGCTGGGCATGGTGGCGTTTGCCTGTAATCCCAGCTACTCAGGAGGCTGAGGCAGAAGAATCACTTGAATCTGGGAGGTGGACGTTGTAGTGAGCTGAGATTGTGCCATTGCACTCCAGCCTGGGTGACAGAACGAGACTCTGTCTTTAAAAAAAAAAAAAAAAGAGTGGGATGACTGGGGACTTTATTTTGTGCTTTTGTATTGTTTGACTTTTTTTAAATTACAGTGTTCTATAACATAATCAGAAAAATCATCTTGTAAAGTGTCTCATAATTAACATTTTCTACCTGCAGTAAAACGATGTTTGCAGAAATGGAAATCATTGGTCAGTTTAACCTGGGATTTATAATAACCAAACTGAACGAGGATATCTTCATAGTGGACCAGCATGCCACGGATGAGAAATACAACTTTGAGATGCTGCAACAGCACACCGTGCTCCAGGGACAGAGGCTTATTGCGTAAGTTTTTTTTAGTGTTGATTCCCAAACTCCCCCCTCAAATTTAAGATCTAACAGAGGCCGAGGCAAGAGGATCGCAACAGACCAGCAGTTTGAGACCAGCCTGGGCAACATAGCAAGACCTCGTATCTACTAAAAAAGGAAGAGATCTAGGAAGGAGGGGTGTAAAAAATAAAAAAGATCGAACTGGCCGGGTGCAGTGCCTCACACCTGTAATCCCAGCACTTTGGGAGGCCGAGGCAGGCGGATCACCTGAGGTCAGGAGTTCGAGAGCAGCCTGACCAACATGGTGAAACCCCACCTCTACTAAGAATACAAAAAGGCCGGGCACGGTGGCTCATGCCTGTCATCCCAGCACTTTGAGAGGCTGAGGCGGATGGATCACTTCAGGTCCGGAGTTCGAGACCAGCTTGAGCAACATGGTGAGACCCTGTCTGTAGTAAAAATACAAAATTAGTTGGGCATGGTGGCGGGCACCTGTAATCCCAGCTACTTGGGAGGCTGAGGCAGGAGAATCACTTGAACCTGGGAGATGGAGGTTGTGGTGAGCCGAGTTCGCACCACTGCACTCCAGCCTGGGCAGCAAGAGTGAAACTCCATCTCAAAAAGAAATAATAGTGATAAAAAGTAAAAATACAAAAAATTAGCCAGGCATGGCAGTGCACACCTGTAATTCCAGATACTCAGGAGGCGAAGGTAGGAGAATCACTTGAACCTGGGAGATAGACGTTGCAGTGAGCCGAGATCCACCACTGCACTCCAGCCTGGGTGACACAGCGAGACTCCATCTCAAAAAAAAAAGAGATCTACTAGTTTATATGTGTGTCTATATGTATATATGTATTTTTCCATAAGTATTCATATAGCAGATTTTTATACTTTTTACATAATAATAGTGAGTTACCATTTATTGAATGCCTAGTATCTGCCAGGCACTGTTGAAATAATGTATGTGTATTAGTTCATTTAATCCTCAAAAACCAATGAGGTTACCATCACCATTCCACAAGTGATAAAACTGAGGCACACAGAGAGGTTGAGTAACCTGCCCAAGTTCACACAGTTAACATGTTCTCTAAGTATCAGACCTTTTTAGCTATTAAAAATGTTGATCACTGGTTAGCCAGAAGCTCCTTTTGATGAGGGCAATTTATAGTACCGAGTATTAGTATGGATAGCGTATGGAATGTGTGTGTTCAGAAAGACAGCCTGTGCGCCAGTCTTTACAGTAGAGTAAAGACTCTTTTTTTTTTTTTTTTTTTTTCGCCCGGGCTGGAGTGCAGTGGCCGGATCTCAGCTCACTGCAAGCTCCGCCTCCCGGGTTTACGCCATTCTCCTGCCTCAGCCTCCCAAGTAGCTGGGACTACAGGCGCCCGCCACCTCGCCCAGCTAGTTTTTTGTATTTTTTAGTAGAGACGGGGTTTCACCGTGTTAGCCAGGATGGTCTCGATCTCCTGACCTCGTGATCCGCCTGTCTCGGCCTCCCAAAGTGCTGGGATTACAGGCTTGAGCCACCGCGCCCGGCCGGTCGCTGCAGGTTGAGTGCAGGGGCACACGCCTATAATCCCAGAGCTTTGGGAGGCTGAGGCAGGCAGATTCCTTGAGCTTAGGAGTTTGAGACCAGCCTGGGCATCATGGTGAAACCTTGTCTCTACAACAAATATAAAAAATTAGCCAGACTTGATGGTGTGTGCCTGTGGTCCCAGCTATTCAGGAGGCTGAGGTGGGAGGATCATTTGAGCCCAGGAGATTGAGGCTGCCATGATTGTGCCACTGCACAGCACTGCAGCCTGGGAGACAGAGTGAGACAGTGAGACCCTGTCTTACAAACAAATAAATAAAATATAAACATGCCACTGCACAGCACTCCGGCCTGGGAGACAGAGTGAAACAGTGAGACTCTGTCTCACAAATAAATAAAATAAAATATAAACATTATTTTAAGATAGTCACTGCAGAATTTGGTATTTCTCTTTCCTCGGCCAAACTGGGATGTTTTACCCTGATCACTTGACAAAGGCCAGGTGTGATAGTATATATCGTGTAAAACCAAAGGCTTGTCTTGAGCAAAGTCGTAAGAAGAGGTCATGGATTTTCGTGCGGGAAATTAAACCACACAGAGAAGTAAACTCAGATCCCAACGAGTAGATCCCACATGGAGAAATGTATCACTGAACAGCTATCTAGCTTACTGAGTACTCTCCTGTGGAATGCATGAATTGTTTTTATTCTCAGTGCAATGGTAATAATAAAGACATTTAGTAAGCTAGTTTATAATCCTGAGGTATCCCTTCCTTGTTCCTCTTAATGGAGGTTTTTCTTTTCTTTTTTTTTTTGGAGACAGAGTTTCGCTCCTTTGCCCAGGCTGGAGTGCAGTGGTGTGATCTCGGCTCACTGCAACCTCTGCCTCACGGTTCAAGTGATTCTTGTGTCTCAGCCTCCCGAGCAGCTGGGACTACAGGTGCCCGCCTGCCACACCTGGCTAATTTTTGTATTTTTAGTAGAGAGGGGGTTTTGCCATGTTGATCAGGCTGGTCTCGAACTCCTGACCTCAGGTGATCCACCCGCCTCAGCCTCCCAAAGTGCTGGGATTACAGGCATGAGCCACCATGCCCAGCTGAGGTCTTGTATTTTTTAGCCATTTGGCAAAGATAACCTCTCGTCTGTGACATCTCATGTTGGCCCAGGTAATCACAGACCACTTTGGGTCCCAGATGGACCACACTTCAAGATTAAAGGATAAAGGCCCAGTTCCACCCTGCCCTGCCAGTGCCTGCGTAGGGTGGCCCCGTTGTGGCCCCGTTGACCTCTGTAGCTTTTCCTGTTCCTCTTCCTCTTGTTCCCTGTACTGGAGCCTCTCTGGCCATCTTTCTTTTTCCCTTGGCAGGCCTGATGAATCCCTGTGTGGCCACTAAGCAGAATGAAGGATATCTTTATGTGTGGCTCTGCAAACATCAGCGGTCCATCCCGGGACTTGGCACACATTGTTGTCTCTGCCTAGAGTACTTGTCCTGCCCCCTGCACCCACTTCTCCCCCATTACCTGATTAACTCTCTCTTCTTCCCAGACTCAGCTCAAAGGTCACTTCCTGACCCCGGGTGAAGTCTCACTTATGACACTGGGTGCTTTTTCTTCCTGACCTTCCTGTCATTTGTCATCATAATTGACTTGCATGAGTATCTGCTCAAGGTCTTTCTTCCCCAGTAATCTGTTAGCTCCAGGACCACGCCTGTGTTTGCTCACTGGCTCTCTCCTGCCTTTAGCAGTGTTTGTCTTATCCAGCACTCAGGACTGGATGCAGTGGCTCACACTTGTAATCCCAGCACTTTCAGAGGCCGAGGTGAGAGGATCGCTTGAGCCCAGGAGTTTGAGACCAGCCTAGGCAACATAGTGAGACCCTGTCTCTATCTTTGAAAAAA
>NW_012114433.1:3417397-3418755 GCF_000951035.1 Colobus angolensis palliatus
TGAGCCCAGGAGTTTGAGACCAGCCTAGGCAACATAGTGAGACCCTGTCTCTATCTTTGAAAAAATAACAAAAAGTTAAAAAAAAAAAAAAAAAAGCACTCACTAAATCCGGGAGAAGGATGGAGATATAATACAGGCAGAGGATGGAACAGGATAGCAAAATAAATTCTGTCTGTTCATTCTGTTTACAAATGCTGGCAATGACCTAACCCAGTGTTTCAAATTCTCTATTAGAAGGAGGAAAAATAGCATTTTTGTGATATTGCTATCCTTAAGGAAAGGATTCAGAAAAAGTTGGAGTCATTGGGGTGGCAGACTGAGGAAAAGGCAAACTACTTTTGTAGCTACTTTAACTTTTCTTTTTTTTTTTTTTGAGACAGAGTCTTGCCCTGTTGCCTAGGCTGGAGTGCAGTGGTGTGATCTCAGCTCACTGCAACCTCCGCCTCCCGGGTTCAAGCAATTCTAGTGCCTCAGCCTCCCAAGTAGCTGGGATTACAGGCATGAGCCACCACTTCCAGCTCATTTTCGTTTTTGTGGGTTTTTTATTTTTTTTTATTTTTTGGAGATAGTCTTGTCGTGTCTCCGAGGCTAGAGTGCAGTGGCGTGATCTTGGCTCACTGCAACCTCTGCCTCCTGGGTTCCAACGAATCTCCTGCCTAAGCCTCCCAAGTAGCTGGGACTACAGGCACGTGCCACCATGCCTGGCCTAATTTTTATATTTTTAGTAGAGAGAGGGTTTCACCATGTTGACCAGTGTGGTCTCAAACTCCTGGCCTCAAGAGATCTGCCTGCCTTGGCCTCCTAAAGTGCTGAGATTACAGGCGTGAGCCACTGCACCTGGCCTGTAGCTACTTTAGCTTCTAAAAAGAACTTTAAGAAAGAGAAAATTAAAAGGAACTTCTCAGGAAGTTTTATGACACTTAGCTGAGTAGTGTTGTTATTCATGTTGTTATTTTGACATGAATTCAAAATACAGTATTGTTTTCATTTCATTTCTGCTGTAAAGCTAAATGTTTGGCTTCAGGATTCAGTTTGAATCATTTTTGTGTTTTTCAGACCTCAGACTCTCAACTTAACTGCTGTTAATGAAGCTATTCTGATAGAAAATCTGGAAATATTTAGAAAGAATGGCTTTGATTTTGTTATTGATGAAAATGGTAAGTTATTAATTAGAACCATAGCGGCTGGGTGTGGAGACTCAAGCCTGTAATCCCAGCACTCTGGGAGGCCAAGGCGGGCAGATCGCCTGAGGTCAGGAGTTCGAGACCAGCCTGGCCAGCATGGTGAAACCCCATCTCTACTGAAAATAGAAAAATTTGGCCGGGCGCAGTGGCTCAAGCCTGTAATCCCAGCACTTT
>NW_012114433.1:3421322-3423365 GCF_000951035.1 Colobus angolensis palliatus
CTGGAGTGTAGTGGTGCAATCACAGCTCGCTGCAGCCTTGACCTCCCAGGCTGAAGCAATCCTCCTGCCTCTGTCTTCCAAGTAGTTGTGACTACAGGCACGTACCACCATGCCCAGCCCAGCTAATGTTTAAATTTTCTGTAGAAACATGGTCTCCTTTTGCCCCTTGCCTCAGCCTCCCAAAGTGCTGGAATTACAGGCATGAGCCACCGTGCCCAGCCAGTATTCTATCTCAGAGCTTTCGTTGACTCCAGCACAGTTAGTGGTTGAGGCACCTTGTTCGTCTATGGACCTTATGGGTCCTAACAACACTGGTAGATAGAGATTTGCTGCTGCCAGGACTCGGCGACATTAGACAAGGTTCTGCAGAGTCATCAAGGCAGCAGGTGCTTCACGGGGTGCTGTGGTTGTCGTTGCACATGGCACCACTGCCGCTGCTCCGGTTGGTGGTGGAAGGTGGTAGCAGGGGCTACACCTGCAGTGGGGATTAGCCTTATGTCCAAGAAAAGTGACTCTGTATCAGCTGGCCATTGGGAAAGGCCAGGATGCCATTCGTTTATTTATTCAGCAGATGCTCCTTAAGCCCCTGCTGTGGGGCCTGCCCTGCTCCAGGTGCTGTAGGCACAGGGGTAACAAGGCGGCTGCAGTCCCTGCCCCTGTGGAGCGGACAGTGGGGAGAAACAGACATCACCACAAATAAACGACACCCATTAGATGCCAGTGAGCACAGCCAAGAGATTCAAACAGCGCTTTTGTTTGTTTTTGAGACAGTCTTGCTCTGCTACCAGGCTGGAGTGTGGTGGCGTGATCTCAGCTCACTGCAACGTCCACCTCCTGGGTTCAAGCGATTCGCCTGCCTCAGCCTCCCGAGTAGCTGGGACTACAGGCACATGTTACCATACCTGGCTAATTTTTATATTTTTAATAGAGACTGGGTTCACCATGTTGGTCAGGCTGGTCTCGATCTGACCTTGTGATCCGCCCGCCTAGGCCTCCCAAAGTGCTGGGATTACAGGCATGAGCCGCCATGCCCAGCCTAAAACAGCGTTTTGGGACAGGAAACGACTACAGAAAAACATGGTGACCAGGTGAGATGGTGGTCAGGGAACGGCATCTGGGCAGGTGGCATCTCAGCTGCCATGTAAAAGGTGGGGAAATTAAAAGATTAGCCAGGCGTGGTGGCGGGTGCCTGCAGTCAGCAGCTACTCAGGAGGCTGAGGTGGGAGGATCACTTGAGCCCGGGAAATCGAGGTTGCAATGAGCCAAGATCACGCAACTGCACTCCAGCCTGGGTGACAGAGTAAGACCTTGTCTCAAAAAAAAAAAAGTAGGCTGGAGCCCTCTTGGGTAAGAACTTTCCAAGTGGAGAAAGTAGCAAGACTGAAGCCAGAGGCCGACTGTGTCCCTGGAGAGGGGAAGGGAGTGAGCAGAGCGGCGACCAGAGACAGCCACGTGGAGTATTGCCGGTCATACCTAGACCCTGGGGGTCTGTGCTGTGTGTGGCGGGAGCCACTGGAGAGAACAGACTAGGAGTCCCATGATTGCAGCTTCTGGAGAGAGAACAGACTGGAAGGGGTGCCATGACTGGGGCAGCTGGGGAGAGCAGCAGCTGGGGGCCACGTGGGGAGTGGGTGGGATGGAGCCTGCTGTGGGGGCATCAGGTGTAACTTACAGCCATGAGATTAGATGAAATGACTCAAAGGCAGAGTTTAATTAGAAGAGGACCCAGAGTCTGAGTTCTAGCCACAGTGTTTCTTTGATAAAGACCTAATATGGGCTGGGCGTGGTGACTCACACCTGTAATCCCAGCACTTTGGAAGACGGAAGTGGGTTGATTACCTGGGGTCAGGAATTTGAAACCAGCCTGGCCAACATGGTGAAACCCCACCCCAACTAAAAGTACAAAAATTGCTGGGCATGGTGGCGGGTGCCTGTAATCCCAGCTACTCGGGAGGCGGAAGTAGGAGAATTGCTTGAATCTGGGAGGCGGAGGTGCAGTGAGCCGAGATCGCACCGCTGCACTCCAGCCTGGGCAACAGAGTC
>NW_012114433.1:3423845-3425733 GCF_000951035.1 Colobus angolensis palliatus
CCAGTCTCCTCCCCGCCTTACACCCTTTCTCCCTACGCTCCTCTCTACCTGGATTTGCCACCTTCACCCTTCACCCCCTCCCCACACCTGAGCAGGCCCCCTCTCCTGGGCACCATCTGTCTTGGTTCTCTGTTGACTTGTTGATTATCTGTCCTCCTCCGACCTGGTGGAACCCTGCTGTCACTGCTGTCGCTGCTTTCCGACTGTCACTGCTGTCACCGCTTTCTGACTGTGCTTGGCACATGGCGAGCCCTCAGGGTGCTGTAGGAAGAAGGGAGGTGACAGAGGGCTTCAGGCTTGTCTCCTCTCCTTCCTG
Source organism: Colobus angolensis palliatus (assembly GCF_000951035.1). Classification (NCBI taxonomy): domain Eukaryota; kingdom Metazoa; phylum Chordata; class Mammalia; order Primates; family Cercopithecidae; genus Colobus; species Colobus angolensis. The sequence continues at coordinate 3,424,162 of NW_012114433.1, forward strand.
TCAGAGGACCCATGGCAGGGAGGCAGCAGGGCCAGGGCTGGAGTGCCCTGCCAGGGCAGAGGGTGGAGCTCAACAGAGGGGGAGTGACGCCGGCACCCACTGGGGGAGAGGGTCCCGGGAGTGCCACAGCCCCTAGGCAGGTGTTTGCTTGATGGACCTGTGCAAGAGGAAGGGAGTAGCAGTGCAGCTGGGGTGAGGAAGGGAGGCATTTGTGCTTGGAGGTAGGGGTGCAGGCACAGCCCAGTGAGGGCCAAGTCAGGGACAGACGGGGGCTTTTATTCAGGTGAGGGGGAAGCCGTGGAGCGGAACGACATGAACTGACAGCGCTTTAGACGTAATCACTGGCTGCTGGGTGGAGAGTAGCTCGGAGGGCTCGCAGTGGGGCGGGGAGGCCAGCCGGGAGGTGCTGCACCTGCCAGGGTGAGAGGGCAGGGTGGCCGCTGAGAGTGGCTGCATTCGGGACAGGTGTGGTCGCGTCTGGAGTGGAGGCGGTGCCACCTTGAAGCAGCCACAAGAGGCCTGATGTCACAGAAAGGTGGAGGGCTGAGATCTAGAACCTAGGCTTCTCTGGGGGAAGGTTTTTCAGATAAGGTGGTTTTTGAGCTGTAATCTTGTCCAGTCTCATTTTAGAGAACAGTGCTTCTGAAGAGCTGCTGTTCTGACGTCAAAAAAAACTATTGAAACGTTGAACCATTGTGTCTCTTCCTCAGGTGATGATTGGGACTGCTCTTAACACCAGCGAGATGAAGAAACTGGTCACCCACATGGGGGACATGGACCACCCCTGGAACTGTCCCCATGGAAGGCCAACCATGAGACACATTGCCAACCTGGGTGTCATTGCGCAGAACTGACAGTAGTCACTGTATGGAATCATCGGTTTTATTGCAGATTTTTATGTTTTGAAAGACAGGGTCTTCACTCACCTTTTTTGTTTTCAAATGAACCTGCTACTTAAAAAAAATACACATCAGACCCATTTAAAAGTGATCTTGAGAACCTTTTCAAACCAGATGGAGCACTACTTGCAAAATTTTTTTTTCTCTGCATGCACTCGTGTGTGTGTGTATGTGTCCAGGCAGGAACATATTTTATAAAAATAAGAACACTTGGGCCGGGCGTGGTGGCTCATGCCTGTGATACCAGCACTTTGGGAGGCTGAGGCAGGCGGATCACCTGAGGTCGGGAGTTCGAGACCAGCCTGACCAACATGGAGAAACCCCGCCTCTACTAAAAATGCAAAATTAGCCAGGGGTAATGGCACATGCCTGTAATCCCAGCTACTCAGGAGGCTGAGGCAGGAGAATCTCTTGAACCAGGGAAACGGAGGTTGTAGTGAGCCGAGATCGCACCATTGTACTCCACCCTGGGGGATAGAACAAGACTCCTTCTCAAAACAAAACAAAACAAACCACTGTGAAAGTCACTCAGCCCTCTGCTCTGGCTGGACATAGTTTACTCTATAACTTTCAACCCTTAATAATTAAATTCATCTTTAATTTCATAAATTTAAAATTAGGGTCCTTTTGGGTTAGTGATTCTCAGTCCTGATTCCCATTAAATTTTTAAACA
>NW_012114433.1:3426247-3429736 GCF_000951035.1 Colobus angolensis palliatus
ATCCCACTTACGAACTCTGCAGACTGGCAGCTGTGGCAGGATAACAGCCCCCAAGACAGCTGTGTCCTAATCCCCAGAACCTGTGACCAGGCTGCCTCACATGGTAGAAGGGACTCAGCAGGTGTGATTGAGTGAAGAATTTTTTTTTTTTTTTTTGAAGTTTTGCTCCTGTTGCCCAGGCTGGAGTACAATAGCGTGATCTCGGCTCACTGCAGCCTGTGCCTCCCAGGTTCAAGTGATTCTCCCATCTCAGCCTCCAGAGTAGCTGGGATTACAGGTGCCCACAACCACAGCCAGCTAATTTTTGTATTTTTAGTAGAGACCGGGTTTCACCATGTTGCATGCTGGCCGGGCTGGTCTTGAACTCCTGACCTCAGGTGATCCACCTGCCCTGGCTTCCCAACGTGCTGAGATTACAGGTGTGAGCCATATTTCCTGGCTGAGTTAAGGATCTTACAGTAGAGAGATTATCCTGGATTGTCTGGGTGGGCCCAGTCCACTGGGTGAGTCCTTCGAAGGTGGAGACCTTTCCCTGCTGGCCAGAGAGAGGCGGCCTTGCTGGTTTTGGAGATGGAAGGAGGTACCACTAGTCAAGGATTGCAAGCAGCCTCTGGAACAGGGATTCCAGCACTCCGGCCACAGACCAGTAGTGGTCCATGGCCTGTTAGGAACCAGGGTGCACAGCAGGTTAGGGGCGGGCAAGCCAGCGAAACTTCATCTTTTAGATCCACTCCCCGTGGCTGGTATTACCACCTGAGCGCCACCTCTTGTCATATCAGCGGTGGGCATTAGATTCTCATAGGAGCACAAACCCTGTTGTGAACTGCACACGCGAGGGATGTAGGTCGCATGCTCCTTAAGAGAATCTGGTGCCTGATGATCTGTCACTGTCTCCTGTCACCCCCAGATGGGACCGTCTAGTTGCAGGAAAACAGGCTCCTACTGAGTCTATGATGGTGAGTTGCAGAATTATTTAATCATATGTTACAATGTAAAAATAATAGAAATAAAGTGCACAGTAAATGCAATGCGCTTGAATCATCCTGAAACCATCCCCTACCCCCATCCGTGGAAAAATTGTCTTCCGCGAAACCGGTCTCTGGTGCCAAAAAAGGTTGGGGACCGCTTCTGGAAAAGCTGGAATAGGCAAGGAAACGGCCGCTTCCCTGGAGCCTCTGGAAGGAACCAGCACTGTGGGCCTGATTTACCGACTGTAGGATAATAAATTTGTGTTGCTTCAAGCCACTAAATTTATGGTAATTTGTTTACAACAGCAACGGGAAAACTAATGCCTGCGTTATTCCTATTTTATGATGAAGCAGTTAGCAGAGCTGGGAAACCCCTGACCTGCTGCCTCCAGCGCCCAGCCTTTCCCCCTGGCCTTCAGGACCAGCAAGGGCGGACACCGACTTGGCGCTGGCGCGCGGCCCCTTTAAGAGCACAGCCGGGCCAGGCGGCGTCCGCAGTTGCCTGGAGACCAGAGCGGGATCTGGGACGGGGAGAGCCCTGCAACACCTCACCGGAGCCCGGCGAGGTCTCTGGGCTCCTGGAGCGAGGTGAGCGCCCCAGGCCGCGGTCATGCGTAGCCGGGACAGCGGTGGCGACCGGGTCCTGCTCCTTCCCGGCCGGACTGACGCGGCCTCCCAGGACCCGAGCACGTGCGGGATGGGCGAGGAGGGCCTAGGCCGGGCCGACCAGTGCAGGGAGCCCGTTCTTCCCGCCTCACCGTAGATACACGAGAGAGATGGCCTCTCCTTAAGCCCAGGAGAACAGAGGAAACATTAGGAAACAAGCACTGAGAAACGAAATTGGCTTGATTTGTAGTTCACTTATTTGTAGGTCACTGACAGAGGACCGAAAAGCTCCTTACTAGGAGCTTTTAGAGGTGAGCGCAGCTTGGGCTAGGTGACCCAGGGGCGGCTTCGCTGAGACAGTGGTCGGGGGTGCGAAGGAGCAAGGTAGTGTTTGAAGGAAGAGAGAAAGCTTGGCTGGCCGCGGTGGCTCACGCCACCCAGCACTTTTGGGAGACAGAGGCAGGAGGGTCACCTGCGGTTAGGAGTTCGAGATTAGCCTGGCCAACATGGTGAAACCCGTCTCTACTGAAAATACAAAAATTAGCCAGGAGTGGTGGCGGGCGCCTGTAATCCCAGCTACTTGGGAGGCTGAGGCAGGAGAATAACTTGAATCCCAGAGGCGGAGGTGGCAGTGAGCCAAGATCGCACCACGGCACTCCAGCCTGGGTGACAGAGCGAGACCCTGTCTCAATAAATAAATAATGGAGGAAGAGAGAAGGCTGGAGGTGGGTTCAGCTGGAGGGTGGGGTGGCCAGAGGATGGCATCCAGGAAGAAGAGGGCAAGAAGGGCCCACTGCACCCGTCGGGCCTACGAAAAGGGACCAGACATGGCCTTCACCACATGGCTCACTATGCATCCTGCCTGATGGACCGGGTGCTTTCGGTGGGGCCAGATTAGGAAAGTCGTGAACTATGGCTTTGAAACCCTGCACCGCAGCTCATATGTCAGACAAGCAAAGATATGCCCTGGAAACGGAGCTAGAGCAATGACGCGCTGGAAATACAGCCCAAGCAAGGATGAGCTGGAAACGCAACTCCAGCACACCGTTCCTTGCTTGTCTGGCATATGAGAGGCGCTCAATCGATGGCAGTGCTAGAGGGAGTAGGAAACCAATGATTTCAAGTTTGAATACAGGAAAGGGATGAGATAATCACTCAATTTATTGACTTTGTATCCTGTACTTAGGGATTTTTCTGTGTGTCATCGATTTAATTCTTATGATACAAGGTACTGTTGTTTCTATTTGTGAGACAGAGGAGATTAAGCAACTTGCTTTAGAACACAGCATTTGACCAAGCTCAGTGGCTCATGCCTGCAATCCTAGCACTTTGGGAGGAGAAGGTGGGAAGATTGCTTGAGGCCAGGAGTTCGAAACCAGCCTAGGCAAAATGTAGTAAGACTCATGTCTCAAAAAAAAAAAAAAAAAAAGAAAAGAAAGAAAACTGGCAGGGTGCGGTGGCACATGCTTGTAATCCCAGCACTTTGGGAGGCCAAGGTGGGCAGATCACAAAGTTGGGAGTTTGAGACCAGCCTGACCAACGCAGTGAAACCACATCTCTACTAAAAATAAAATTAGCTGAGTGTCGTGGCAGGCACCTGTAATCCCAGCTACTCGGGAGGCTGAAGCAGGAGAATCACTTGAACCCAGGAGGCAGAGGTTGCAGTGAGCTGAGATCCTGCCACTGCACTCCAGCCTGGATGACAGGGCTAGACTCTGTCTGAAAAAAAAAAAACCCAAACACAGAACTGGGCCAGGTGCCCATGCCCGGTAGGTCACGCCTGTAATGCCAGCACTTTGGGAGGCTAAGGCGGGCGGATCACCAGGTCAGGAAATCGAGACCATCCTGGCTAACACGGTGAAACCCTGTCTCTACTAAAAATACAAAAAAAATTAGCGGGGCGTGGTGGCGGGTG
>NW_012114433.1:3431514-3431935 GCF_000951035.1 Colobus angolensis palliatus
CTCCAGCCTGGGCAACAGAGCAAGACTCTGTCTCAAAAAAAAAAAAAAAAAAGAATTATTGTATTTTAGCTTTAGGGGGTTACATGTGCAGGTTACAAGGGCATGTTGTGTGATGCTAAGATTTGCGCTTCTAGTAAGCTCATCACTCAAGTGGCAAACGTAGAGCCCCATGGCATATATATATAGAGAGAGAGTTTATTGTGGTGAAACATATATAACAAAATGTACTATCTTAATTATTTTAAGTGTGCAATTCAATGGCATTAAGTACATTCACAGTATTGTACGACCATCTATTAAATAGTAACTCCAGGCCAGGTCCAGTGGTTCAAGCCTGTAATCCAAGCACTTTGGGAGGCTGAGGCGGGCGGATCACTTGAGGTCAGGAGTTTGAGACCAGCCTGGCCAACATGGTGAAACC
>NW_012114433.1:3439260-3442764 GCF_000951035.1 Colobus angolensis palliatus
GCTAATTATTTTTTTTTTTTTTTGGTAGAGACAAGGACTTGCTGTGTTGCCAGGGCTGGTCTTGAACTCCTGGGCACAAGTGATCCTCCTGCCTCAGACTCCTAAAGTGCTGGGATTGCAGGTGTGAGCCCCCGCACCCAGTTGAGAACACATTGTTGTAGCTGAGGTCATCCTTAGGTCATGAAGATGAGGACCTCTTAGTTCCTTTTTAGAGAAGGATGGATTCCAGCGTGGAGCCAGCTCAAAGTAGGACTCAGTAGGACGCAGCTGCTGCTGAGTGCGCAGACAAGCATCTTCACACACGGGAAACTGGGATAAGGCAGCTGTGGGAGATCATCATCAGCTGCCGGCCAGATGCGGTGGCTCCTGCCTATAATCCCAGCACTTTGGGAAGCCAAGGTGGGCGCATTGCTTGAGCTCAGGATTTCAAGACCAGCCTGGCCAACACGGTGAAATCCCGTCTCTACAAAACATACAAAAACTAGCTGGGCATGGTGGTGGACGCCTGTAGTCCCAGCTACTCGGGAGGCTGAAGTGGGAGGATTGCTGGAGCCTGGGAGGTTGAGGCTGCAGTGAGCTATGATCACACCACTGCGCTCCAGCCTGGATGACAGAACCAGACCCCATCTCAAATATATATGTCAGCTGCATTCTAAGCATTTGTCGTTGCTTTGTTTTGAAGGGTATGTTTTCAGAAGGACTCATGCATGGACAAGGGACTTATATTTGGGCCGATGGATTAAAATACGAGGTGAGGCATATAACCAGTTATAGTTCTAAACTGTGATTGTTGGATGGAACAATCAGTTTCCCACAATTGAACAGCCTGTTTTGGTGGATGTAATTCAGCATATGGGTTAAGAAAAATTCACAGAACCAGAGGATCTAGTAACTCAGGACTGCACCGGACCCAGGAGGAATTGTTACTGGTTTCATTTGTGTGTTCTAGGGGTATTCCATGCCTTCTCAGCACAGAGAGCACACAAACATGTATGCAGCTTGTCCTACTTTTTTTTTTTTGGAGACAGGGTCTTGCTGTGTTGCCCAGGCTGGAGTACAGTGGTGCAATCATGACTCATGGAAGCCTGGACCTTCTGTAGCCTGTCTTGCTTTTCACAAACACACACAGTTTATTACACACTCTTTGGCACATTTACTTACTTAGTGTGACGTGGGGTCTTGCTCTGTCACCCAGGCTGAAGTGCAGTGGTGAGATCATGACTCACAGCAGCCTCAAACTCCCAGGCTCAAGTGATCCTCTCGGCTCAGCCTGCTGAGTAGCTGAGACTACAGGTGTGCTCCACAGTGCCTGGCTAATTTATTTTTACTTTTTTTTTTTTTGTAGAGACAGGGTCTTGCTGTGTTGCCCAGGCTGCTCTCGAACTCCTGGGCTTAAGCGATCCTCCCACCTCGGCCTCCCAAAGTGTTGGGGATTATAGGCGTGAGCCACCACACCTGGCCTGTACCTTTAATTTTGAGATGAAACCATATCCATGGATGTAGATCTGTTTTTACTGGCTGCGTGTATTCCATTATGTGGCTTTCATTTCACCTGTCTTGCGGGGTTGAGGAGAATGTGTATTTTTAAACTGATTGCAAGTACCAAATTGTTCTCCAGGGGATTGTACCAGGCTCAATTCCCACCCACAAAGTGAGTGAGCGCCTGAAATGCTATTCTAAAATTCCCAAATGCAGAGTTGCTAACAGATGGTGTTTATAAATGGTAATGATGACATTTAAAACACATGCGCGTAATGCACTTATTCAAGTAACACCCAGGCAATGATGGAAACGGAGTCAAGTTTGGGCCGGGAAGCCAACTGCAGCTGGGCGGTGAGACGAGCAGGGAGAGAGAGGGAGGGACTGACCCTCAGTGGCGGGGCGAGGAGGATCTCCAAGTTCCAGGGGAGCCTGAGGATTGGGCCCCCACCTTGGATTCATGCCAGCTCCCTTCCCATGCGACAGCGACTAACATGCAAGGTTTCTGGTCCTTATTTTATTCTATTTATTTTATTTTATTTTTGAGACAGAGTCTTGCTCTGCCGCCCAGGCTGGAGTGCAGTGGCGGGATCTCGGCTCACTGCAACCTCCACCTCCTGGGTTCAAGCAATTCTCCTGCCAGAGTAGCTGGGATTACAGACATGAGCCACCATGCCGGGCTAATTTTTGTATTTTTAGTAGAGACGGGGTTTCGCCAGGTTGGCCAGGCTGGTCTCAAACCCCTGACTTCAGGTGATCTGCCCACCTCAGCCTCCCAAAGTGCAGGGATTACAGGTGTGAGCCACTGCACCGGGCCAATTTCTGGTCTTTAAATGGCAATTTACCAAGAACCCCCCCGCCCCGTGCCTCATTGTGGGAAACTCTCGGCAGGTGGGGAGGTCATTTTTGCAGGCACAGATCCCCACTCCAGCCCAGTTGGGGGCTTCTGGGCAGGACTCCGGGGTCTCCTAGAAGCATCCTCAGAGAGACGCCGGCTGGCCTCATGGGTCCTGGCTAGTGGTCAGGCCAGGCTGTGCTGTCCTCTTTTCTCTGCTGACTTGGCTGCCTCCAGGGAGTTCAGGTTCCTGGAAGAGGATCCGACGCTGCTGGGTGGTGTGCAGCATGCTGCCTGCTGCCCACTCAGACGTCCTGGGCAGAGCGGGTTCCCTAGCAGGTGCCCCTGGGGCAGGCTGTTGACTGACTTGTTTACATAATATTTTGATGACCTGTGGCAGAAAGAGGGATTTCCTGACTGGGCACGGTGGCTCATGCCTGTAATCCCAACACTTTGGGAGGCCGAGGCAGGCAGATCACCTGAGGTCAGGAGTTTGAGACCAGCCTGGCCAATATGGCGAAACCCCGTCTCTACTAAAACTACAAAAATGTGCTGGGCGTGGTGGTGGGCACCTGTAATCCCAGCTACTCGGGAGGCTGAGGTAGGAGAATTGCTTAAACCTGGGAGGCAGAGGTTGCAGTGAGCCGAGACTGCACCATCGAACTCAGCCTGGGCAACAAGAGCAATACTCCCTCTTGGGGGAAAAAAAAAAAGGAAAAAGAAAGAGGGACTTCCCCAGTCGTCACTAAGCCTGGACGGAACAGTGAATTCACTTCTTTCGAGCGGGTTCTTTTTTTTTTTTCCATTAGACACAGGATCTTGCTCTGTTGCCCAGGCTGGCTGGAATGCAGTGGTCATAGTTCACTGCAGCTTCAACCTCCTGGGCTCAACAGATCCTCTCACCTCAGCACCCCCAAAGTGCTGGGATTATAGGCGGGTACCACTGCACGTTGGTGGCATGCACCTGTAGTCTCAGCTACTTGGGAGGCCAAGGTGGGAGGATCACTTGAGGCTGGGAGTTTGAGACCAGACCAGCCTGGGCAACATAGAGAAACCCCATCTCCACAAAATATTTAAAAATTAGTGAGGCTTGGTGGCATACACACCTGTAGTCTCAGCTATTTGGGGGGCTGTGGTGGGAGGATCCCTTGAGCCCGGGAGGTCGAGGCTGCAGTGAGCTGTGATTGTGC
>NW_012114433.1:3444049-3445530 GCF_000951035.1 Colobus angolensis palliatus
TCCGCCTCCTGGGTTCAAGCAATTCTTCTGCCTCAGTCTCCCAAGTAACTGGAACTACAGGTGTGCACCACCACGCCCAGCTAGTTTTTGTATTTTTAGTAGAGACGGGGTTTTGCCATGTTGGCTAGGGTGGTCTCCAACTCCTGACCTCAAGTGATCCACCCACCTCGGCCCCCCAAAGTACTGGGATTACAGGCGTGCGCCACTGTGCCTGGACATATGCAGGCTTTAATAGGCTATTTATTGAGTTGTGTTGTTGTTGTTTGTGTGTGTGTGTGTGCGTGCGTGTGTGTTTTAGCTTACAGCAGATTGCTTGAGACATATTGGAGGGACTGGGCACGGTGACTTCCAGACAGCAGCATCTGAATGGCTGCAGGAAGGAATGAGTTTGCCTGATCATGAGAGAGAAGATAGAAAAATTCTCTGTTTCTATCTCTCACACACACAGATAAACCTGTGAAAAAGCCTTTTGAGGCTTTTCAGTGTAGATCAAACAAAGGTACACTATGCTCACTTATCCTCGGAGGCAGTAAAATGAGTGGGATGTCCAGATGGGTAAAACAACGATGGTTCTGGTGCCTAAGAGAGAGCGACCGTCCGTTACATGGAAGGCTCAACTGTTCACTCCAAGTGGCAACAGACGGGATTTCTTTAGGTACTTAATTGACGAATAGTTACTGGATATAATGAATAGACTTGAATATGATGAGTGCAGTCATTCTGTGCCTTAATATGGCACTTTTTATTTTATTTTGAGGTGGAGTCTCGCTCTATTGCCCAGGCTGGAGTGCAGTGTGGCACGATCTGGGCTCACTGCAACCTCTGCCTCCCAGGTTCAAGCGATTCTCCTGCCTCAGCCTCCCAAGTAGCTGGATTACAAGTATGTGCCACCACACCCGGGTAATTTCTGTATTTTTAGTAGAGATGGGGTTTCACCATGTTGGCCAGGCAGATCTCGAACTCCTGACCTTGTGATCCGCCCACCTCGGCCTCCCAAAGCGCTGGGATTACAGACGTGAGCCACCGTGCCTGGCCAATAAGGCACTTTGTTAAGGAGAAATTGATTTGTGACATTATCTCATTTTCCCTTGTGCAGCAGTTTTACCATTTTCTTTACAGCAAAACAGAAAAATAACAGGTTGTATGTCTTGCTTACATATGGCATTGGCCTCTGTGTAGGTTCTAGTTTTTAAGTTGATATCGTTACATTTGACAAAGCATTTGTGTCGTGAGGTTTGATGGTTATAAAGATGATATTATTTGTTTCAGGGCTCCATTTATTACAATCAAGAGGGTACGTGTTGGTACGAGGGAGACTGGGTGCAAAACATCAAAAAGGGCTGGGGAATAAGATGGTAGGTATGACCATGGCCGTGCTTGGGGTGTGGGCAAGGAAGTGTTTGTGGGCCCAAATAATGTTCACTTCGGATATTTAAAAGTAAGGTGCAAACGTTGCACAGAACATTTTCTCTCTAAGCAGA
>NW_012114433.1:3446755-3449178 GCF_000951035.1 Colobus angolensis palliatus
TTTTGAGATGGAGTCTCTCTGTCTGTCACCCAGGCTGGAGTGCAGTGGCGCAATCTCAGCTCACTGCAGCCTCCACCTCCCAGGTTCAAGCAGTTCTCCTGCCTCAGCCTCTGGAGTAGCTGAGATTACAGGCACCCATTTTTTGTATTTTTAGTAGAGATGGGGTTTTACCATGTTGGCCAGGCTGGTTTTGAACTCCTGACCTGAAGTGATCTGCCCGCCTCGGCTTCCCAGAGTGCTAGGATTATAGGTGTAAGCCACTGCGCCCAGTCTGTTCGTTTGTTTTTAGAGGCAGAGTCTTGCTCTGTTGCCCAGGCTGGACTGCAGTGGTGCAGTCATGGCTCTCTACCTCCCTGGCTCAAGCGATCGTCCCACCTCAGCCTCGCCTGTAGCTGAGACCACAGAAGTGCCCACGGCCACTGTGCCTGGCTAATTAAAAAATAATTTTTTTTGTAGAAACGAGATCTCACTTTATTACACAGGCTGGTCTTGAACTCCTGGGCTCAAGTGATCCTCCCACCTCTGCCTCTCAAAGCGCTGGGATTACAGGCATGAGCCACAGCACGCAGCCCAACTTGTATGTTTAAAAAGTAAAAATTTAGGCTGGGCGCAGTGGCTCACACGTGTAATCCCAGCACTTTGGGAGACCACTTGAGGATTGAGGCCAAGAGTTTGAGACCAGCCTGGGCGATATGGTGAAACCCCATCTCTACTAAAAATACAAAAATTAGCCGGGAGTGGTGGCTGGCACCTATAGTCCTGGCTACTTGGGAGACTGTGGTGGGAGGATCACCTGAGTCTTGGAGGTTGAGGCTGCAGTGAGCCAAGACTGTGCTGTTGTACTCCAGCCTGGGTGATGGAGTAAGACCCTTTCTCAAAAAATAAAAATATATGAAAGCAAATAAACCCCAAAATTTAAAATAACAAACTCGTCATGATCAAACCAGGCACTTTATATACACTTATCTTCACTTTTTAGTAGAGACGGGATTTCACCATGTTGGCCAGGCTGGTCTCGAACTCCTTTTGTATCTAAGCTGAGGGGCAGGTGTTATTTCTGTTTTACGGATGAGGAACTTAGAAGGCTTAAATCATCTGCCTTAGTTTGAAAGACTCGTTAATAAGCAGCTGAGCTGAAATTGAACCCAAGTCTGTGCGACTCCAGAGTCCAAGTTCTTCGCCCTTTCCAGTTTTCATTGTGTTTATCCTGATTTTGAGGGGATTCGGGTCAAGAAAGAAACTGCTTTGCGCATGTCTGATGGCCGTCTGCTTTCTTTTCAGAATGGCTTTGGAACACACACGTGGTTTCTAAAGAGAATCCCCAGTTCCCAGTATCCCTTGAGAAATGAATACATAGGGGAGTTTGTAAACGGACATCGTCACGGACGTGGCAAGTTTTATTACGCCAGTGGAGCTGTGTACGACGGAGAATGGGTTTCCAATAAGAAACATGGCATGGTGAGTACAGACCTGGGAAGATCACATTTCAAACAACGATGTAAAGCCATTGAAATTATGTAAAGCCATTGACATGTCCCAGTATAATTGCAGATTTGTCTATTTCTGCTTTCGGTTCTGTCAGTTTCGCTTCATATATTTGAAGTTTGTTGGGCGCATACACGTGGAGGTCATTATGCATTGGTGCTCTGGCTCTTTTGATCATCACGTAATTTCCTATTAACCCTGCTAATTTTCTTTCTTTCTGAGACTCAGTCTTGCTGTGTTGCCCAGGCTGGAGTACAGTGGTGCGATCTCAGCTCACTACAACCTCCGCTTCCCAGGTTCAAGTGATTCTCCTTCCTCAGCCTCATGAGTGGCTGGGATTACAGGTGCGGGCCACCACGCCTGGCTAATTTTTGTATTTTTAGTAGAGACAGGGTTTCGTCATGTTGGCCAGGCTGGTCTCGAACTCCTGGCCTCAAGTGATCTGCCCACCTCAGCCTCCCAGAGTGCTGGGATTACAGGTGTGAGCCACCAACCACACTGGCCAACCCTGGTAATTTTCATTTCTCTGAGGTTTATTTTGTCTGTGGTAAATATAGGCACTCTAGATTTCTTTTTGATTGTGGTAAAGTACACAGATTTACCATCTTAATTTCTAAGTGCACAGTCCAGTGGCATGAAATACATTCGCATTGTTGTGTAACCATCACCATCCGTCTACAGAACTCTTTTTGACAAAAGGCATATCATTCTCTATTAAATTGCATTATCTATTTTGTATAGGATAACGTACTGTTTTGCTAAGGTGATTACATGACTCTTTTTTTCTTTTTTTGACAGAGTTTCACTCTGTCACCCAGGCTGGAGTGCAGTGGCGCAATCTTGGCTCACTGCAATCTCCGCTTCCCGGGTTTAAGCGATTCTTGTGCCTCAGCCACTCGAGTAGCTGGGACTACAGGTGTGCACCGCTACGCTCAGCT
>NW_012114433.1:3451016-3452185 GCF_000951035.1 Colobus angolensis palliatus
CTGATCTCGAACTCCTGACCTTGTGATCCGCCTGCCTTGGCCTCCCAAAGTGCTGGGATTACAGGTGTGAGCCACCATACCTGGCCTTACCAGTGTTTTTCTAAGAAAACTTTTCCTAAACTGCACAAAGTTGTTTTTCTGTCTGCAGGGCCGATTAACTTTCAAGAACGGGCGTGTGTACGAAGGCGCATTCTCCAATGACCACATAGCCGGGTTTCCAGATCTTGAAGCTGAATTCATCAGCTGCTTGGACCTGTCTCCAGGAGCTGCCCAAAGATTATCCAGGAGTGCCGGTAGGAAGTATTCACCTGTTGAAATAAAATTCGTCTGTTTTTATCCATCGTGTCCACTCGTGAAAATACACTGAACGCTTCAGAAAACAGAAGTCCCCTGTGAGCAACTCCCTTTTTAAAAAAACAATTTGAGACAAAGTCTTGCTCTGTCACTACGGCCTCAGACTCCTGGGCTCCAGTGATCCTCCCACCTCAGCCTCGCCTATAGCTGGGAATACAGACGTGCACCACCATGCCTAGCTAATTTTTTTTTTTTTTTTTTTTTTTTTTGAGACGGAGTCTCGCTCTGTCACCCAGGCTGGAGTACAGTAGCACAACCTAGGCTCACTGCAACCTCCACCTCCCGGGTTCAAGCGATTCTCCTGCCTCAGCAACCTGAGTAGTTGGGGTTACAGGTGCATGCCACCATGCTTGGCTAATTTTAGTAATTTTATTAGAGACAGGGTTTTACCATGTTGGCCAGGGTGGTCTCTGACTCCTGACCTCGTGATCCGCCTGCCTTGGCCTCCCAAAGTGCTGGGATTACAGGTGTGAGCCACCGCACCTGGCCATGCCTACCTAATTTTTAAAATTTTTGTAGAGGCACGGTCTCACTGTGTTGCCCAGGCTGATTCAAACTCCTGTCCTCAGTCAATCCTCCTGCCTCGGCCTCCCAAACTGTTGAGATTACAGCTGTAAGCCATTGTGCCTGGCTTGCAACTGCTTTTAAAAAAATGTTTTTTAAGAGACAGGATCTCACTCTGTTGCCCAGGTTGGAGTGCAGTGGTGTCATCATAGCTCACTGCAGCCTTAACTTCCCATTTTGGCTTCCCAAAATGCTGGGATTACAGGCATGAGCCACTGTGCCCAGCCTGCATTCATTTTTTTTTTTTTTTT
>NW_012114433.1:3458326-3458738 GCF_000951035.1 Colobus angolensis palliatus
CGGGAGGCTGAGGCAGGAGAATGGTGTGAACCCAGGAGGCGGAGCTTGCAGTGAGCTGAGATCCGGCCACTGCACTCCAGCCTGGGCAACGGAGCAAGCTTCTGTCTCAAAAAAAAAAAAAAGAAGGAAATGCTTCAGCCGATAGAATCATTTGGTTCATCTCCATCCAGTCTGTCAATAGTGTGAATTATACTGATTGATTTTTCAAATGTTAACCCAGCTTTGCAATTCTAGGCTAAACGCTACTTGGTGTTACTGTATTATCTTTGTTTTTTTTTGTTTTTGTTTGTTTTTCTTTTCGAGCTTGGGTCTTGCTCTGTCACCCTGGCTGGAGTGAAGTGGTGCGATCTCAGCTCACTGCAGTCTTGACCTTCTGGGCTCGAGCAATCCTCCCGCCTCAGCTTCCTGAGTA
>NW_012114433.1:3458789-3459198 GCF_000951035.1 Colobus angolensis palliatus
CAGCTACTCAGGAGGCTGAGGCAGGAGAATGGCGTGAACCTGGGAGGCGGAGCTTGCAGTGAGCTGAGATCCGGCCACTGCACTCCAGCCTGGAAAACAGAGCGAGACTCCGTCTCAAAACAAAAACAAAAACAAAACAAAACAAAAAAACACCAAACAAACCGTAATTATCTCCTGTATTTGCCTTCCTTCATTAGAGCTGATCAGAAAGCTTGATGGCAGTGAAAGTCATTCTGTGTTGGGGTCAAGCATCGAGCTGGATCTAAATTTGCTCCTAGACATGTACCCTGAGGCAGCCCGACCTGAAGAAAAGAAGCAGGTAAAATCTTTTTTATTGGTATCAATTGCATCCTGGGGAAATATAGGTGGTGACTGTTGTCACGTGTTGAATGTCTTTTTTTTTTTTTTT
>NW_012114433.1:3459858-3460268 GCF_000951035.1 Colobus angolensis palliatus
TTTTTTTTTTTTTTTTTTGTGACCAAGTTTTGCTCTGTTGCCCAGGTTGGAGTGCTATGGCACAATCTTGGCTGACTGCCGCCTCTGCCTCCCGGGTCCAAGCAATTCCCCCACCGCAGCCTCCCGAGTAGCTGGGATTACGGGTGTGCGCCACCACACCTGGCTATTTTTTTGTATTTTGGTAGAGACGGGGTTTCACCATATTGGCCAGGCTGGTCTGGAACTCCTGATCTCAGGTGATTCGCCCACCTCGGCCTCCCAAAGTGCTGGGATGATGGGTGTGAGCCACCACGCCCAGCCTAGAACAGTGCTTTAGATCGGGCAGACGATACATGTTTATTCAATTGAACTGCGTTTTCAAAAGCAGGAATTAATGCTCAGCGTAACAGATGCCTGAAGCCACCCAGGCA
>NW_012114433.1:3460318-3461176 GCF_000951035.1 Colobus angolensis palliatus
AGCAGGAATTAATGCTCAGCGTAACAGATGCCTGAAGCCACCCAGGCAGGGCTTCCTGTCTCCCTTAGGACCCCGAATCCTGTTCTTCGCATTCTCTGAGTGTCTCATTGAAGAGCATAGGGCATGGGGTGAGTGGTTCTGGAGAACAGAACACTATGCAGAGGGCAGGGCTGCCTGTGTGGGGAATTTGGAGCAGCTTAAGGGCATTAAGGATCTGGGGAAAATCCTAAAAGGTGAAATGTGACAGAGAAGGAGGTGAGTAAAGCAACCAGCACGAATATTGCTGCTTTTTTTTTTTTTTTGAGACGGAGTTTCCCTCTTGTTGCCCAGGCTGGAGTGCAGTGGCATGATCTCGGCTTTTGGGTTCAAGTGATTCTCCTGCCTCAGCCTCCTGAGTAGCTGGGATTATAGGCACGCACCACCATGCCTAGCTATTTTTTGT
This sequence comes from Colobus angolensis palliatus, assembly GCF_000951035.1. NCBI lineage: Eukaryota > Metazoa > Chordata > Mammalia > Primates > Cercopithecidae > Colobus > Colobus angolensis. Next base: position 3,460,761 of record NW_012114433.1, read on the forward strand.
ATTTTTAGTAGAGATGGAGTTTCACCATGTTGCCCAGGCTGGTCTCCAACTCCTGACCTCAGGTGATCCTTCCACGTCGGCCTCCCAAAGTGCTGGGATTATAGGCGTGAGCCACCGCACATGGCGGAATTGTGCTTCTTTCAGACTTTTGGCCCTATGTGGGATGTGAGTTGCATGTTTTGTACATGCTGTTGATCAGGCTGAGGGATTCCTTTCTATTCCTAATTTGCTGAGGGTGCTTATCATGAATGGATGTTAAATTCTGTGAAATGCTTCAGCTGGGCCGGGTGCGGTGGCTCAAGCCTGTAGTCCTAGCACTTTGGGAGGCCGAGACAGGTGGATCATGAGGTCAGGAGATCGAGACCACCCTGGCTAACACGGTGAAACCCCGTCTCTACTAAAAAATACAAAAAACC
>NW_012114433.1:3467056-3468753 GCF_000951035.1 Colobus angolensis palliatus
AGGCAGGCGGATCACAAGGTCAGGAGTTTGAGACCAGCCTGACCAACATGGTGAAACCCCGTCTCTACTAAAAGATACAAAAAATTGTTCAGGCATGGTGGTGCATGCCTGTCATCCCAGCCATTTAGGAGGCTGAGGCGGGAGGATCGCTTGGACCCGGGAGGCGGAGGTTGCAGTGAGCCGAGATCGTGACATTACACTCCAGCCTGGGCGACAGGGCAAGACTGCATCACACACACACACACACACACACACACACACAAAAGGCAGGGGTCCGCAATCCCCAGGCCATGGATCAGTACTGGTCTGTGGCCTGTTAGGAAACTGTGCACAGCGGAAGGTGAGCCGTGGGCAAGCAAGTGAACCTTCATCTTTTTTTTTTGTTTTCTTTTGTTTTGAGACAGAGTTTCGCTCTTGTTGCCCAAGCTGGGGTGCAGTGGCAGGATCTCGGCTCACCACAACCTCCGCTTCCTGGGTTCAAGTGACTCTCCTGCCTCAGCCTCCCGAGTAGCCGGGATTACAGGCATGGGCCACCATGCCCAGCTAATTTTTGTATTTTTTAGTACAGATGGGGTTTTTCCATGTTGGTTAGGCTGGTCTCGAACTCCCAACCTCAGATGATCCGCCTGCCTCGGCCTCCCAAAGTGCTGGGATTACAGGCATGAGCCACCGCACCCAGCCTACCTTCATCTGTTTTTAGAGCCATTCCCCATCTCTGGCATTACCTCCTGCAGATCAGCAGGGCATTAGATTCTCACAGGAGCACAAATCCTCCTGTGAACTGGCACGCGAGGGATGTGGGTTGCACGCTCCTTAGGAGAATCTAATGCCTGATGATCTGTCGCTATCTCCTGTCACCCCCAGATGGGACCGTCTAGTTGTAGGAAAACAAGCTCAGGCTCCCACTGAGTCTACATGATGGTGAGTTGTAGAATTGTTTCATTATGTATTACAATGTCATCCTAATCGAAATAAAGTGTGCAGTAATTCGAATGCGCTTGAATCATCCTGAAACCAACAGTCCCCTCACCCCTTCCCACCATTCATGGAAAAATTGTCTTCCACGAAATCAATCCCTGGTGCCAAAAAGGTTGGGGACCGCTGGTTTAAAGGACAGCATCACAGTGTCACCTGGAAAGCAGTGGGAAATGCAGAGGGAGTGGCAAAGGCCCAGGTTGGGAGAAGAGTGTTCCAGAAATCAGCACGTGGTCTTGTTCCCCTGTGATTACGATGTACTTGAAGAGACAGTGTCGTGATGTAACAGCAACAGTACAAGGTCACCTACAAAAGCAGGGCCAGCCATGCATGGTCCCAGGGTGAAATCCAGTCCGCTCCTGTTCCCCTAAATCATGCTTTACTGGAACACAGACACACCCATTTGCTCACATGTTTGTGACTGCTTTACCCCAAAGCACCACTGCAGAGGGGTTGTGATGTAGACTGTCTGGTCCACCAAGCCTAAAATGCTTACTCTCCGGCCCTTTACAGAAGTTTGCCTCCCTCCCCCCTGACCACCGATCTACAGTAAAAAAGCACTGAATTGTCAGGTCAGAGATGGGGAGACGGCTAGGCCTTGTGGCTCACGCCTGTCATCCCAGCTCTTTGGAAGGCCGAGGTGGATCACTTGAGTCCAGGAGTTTGAGACCAGCCTGGCCAATGTGGTAAAACTCTGTCTCTACTAAAAACACAAAAGTTAG
>NW_012114433.1:3469683-3472526 GCF_000951035.1 Colobus angolensis palliatus
AAAAATAAAGTATTAGAAAAAATGCCCATTTACGTCAAAGTTTAGTGTTTGAAACATACTTAAAATCCATTTAGAATTAGCAGCATTCATCAGATTGTCTCAGACTACTCTGGAAAACATTGGGACAAGATATCTCGTCTTGTAAAGGAACCAGATTGACTTTTTTTTTTTTTTTTAAGATGAAGTCTCGCTCTGTTGCCCAGGCTGGAGTGCAGTGACTCAATCTTGGCTCACTGCAAGTCCTGCCTGCTGGGTTCCAGCAATTCTTCTGCCTCAGTCTCCTGAGTAGCTGGGATTACAGGTGCACACCACCACACCTGGCTAATTTTTTGTATTTTTGGTAGAGACAGGGTTTCACCATGTTGCCCAGGCTGGTCTCAAACTCCTGACCTCAGGCAATTTGCCTGCTTCAGCTTCCCAAAGTGCTGGGATTACAGGCGTGAGCCACTGTGCCTGGCTTTCACGGAGTTTTAAATTTTTAGTTGGATGCTTATACATGTTCAGAGCATTTTGAAATAAGTACTCTCTCATATTCAGTTCCTCAAATTATATACCAGGAACAAATAAAATGGAAGGTTCTAGCAAATATCAGACATCCTCTCCAATTTTCTTATTTTAGCCACTAATGACATACCAGTTGAAGAAATCCATTCTCCATTTACAACAATACTTCTGAGAACATTTTTGAATTACCTCCTGCGTTTGGCATACCACATTTATCACGAAGAATTCCAGTAAGTACTATTTCGGGACCCTCAGTGGGGGACGGAGCACAGCTAAGTTGTACTATTGTCATAATGCCCTATTTTCTTCAGCAGTCATTTTTATTTTTTTGGAGACAGAGTCTTGCTCTGTTGTCCAGGCTGGAGTGCAGTGGCACAATCATGGCTCACTGCAACCTCTGCCTCCCAGGTTCAAGCAATTCTTCTGCCTCAGGCTCCTGGGTAGCTGGGATGACAGGCGTGTGCCACCATGCCTGGCTAATGTTTTTGTTGTTGTATTTTTAGTAGAGATGGGGTTTCACCATGTCGGCCAGGCTGGTTTTGAACTCCTGACCTCAGGCGATCCACCTGCCTCAGCCTCTCAAAGTGCTGAGATTACAGACGTGAGCCACCGTGCCCAGCCTCAGCAGTCTCTTTTTTTAACATACCCTTGAAATGAAGGACTCAGAACACAACCTTTCCACAAATATTAACTACAAAGCCATGAGATACTTGATGAAAACTTTGAAAACCCTTCATATTTGAATCTGTTTAATACTGCAAATGTCTCTTGGGATTTTTAATGCAGAAATAAATAGTCACAACCAACTCTTCTTTCTTATGTCAGAATTTCTTGTCTGTCTTACAGCAAAAGTGGTTTTATATCATTTTTCAAAAAAACTTTTATTTATGTATTTATTTTTTTGAGATGGAGTCTTGCTCTGTCACCCAGGCTGGAGTGCAGTGGTGCAATCTCGGCTCACTGCAACCTCCACCTCCCGGGTTTCAGTGATTTGCCTGCCTCAGCCTCGGCCTCCCAAATAGCTGGGATTACAGGTGTCCACCACCAAGCCCAGCTAATTTTTTGTATTTTCAGTAGAGATGGGGTTTCACCATGTTGACCAGGCTGGTCTTGAACTCCTGACCTTGAGTGATTCGCCTGCCTTGGTCTCCCAAAATACTGGGATTATAGGTGTGAGCCACTGACTCCAGCCTTCCCTTTCTATACTCTGTACATTAGAAGCAAATTATTAAGTCTAGTCTATGCTCAAGGAGAAGGGAATTAATTTCTCTCTTTTAAAGAAGTAATTATCGTATCTTTTGATCTTTATCACAGAAAGAGAAGCCCATCGCTCTTCTTGTGTTTTACAAAACTAATGACCGAGAACATTCATCCAAATGCCTGCCAGATAAAAGGTAAATACAAAACCAATAGGATTTTTTTTTTTCTCAAAATATAAATCTGGGCTGGGCACAGTGGCTTACTCGTGCAATCCCAGCACTTTGGGAGGCCGAGGCGGGTGGACCACCTGAGGTCAAGGAGTTCAAGACCAGCCTGGCCAACATGGCAAAACGCTGTCTCTACTAAAAACACAAAACATTAGCCAGGCGTGGTGGTACATGCCTGTAATCCCAGCTACTCGGGAGGCTGAGGCAGGAGAATCGCTTGAGCCTGGGGGGCGGCGGTTGCAGTGAGCCAAGATCGTGCCACAGCACTGCAGCCTGAGCAACAGCAAGACTCTGTCTTGGAAAAAAAGAAAAACAATAGGGTTGTATTTACTGCTATTTTTTTTTCTCAAAATATAAATCTGTAATCCTATTTCGAACATTGTATTTTTAGGCAATTTATTTTGTGAGCAACAGCGGACACTCTACTCTATGAATTACATGAATAAGTGCTGGGAGATCTATCTAGCTTACTGCAGACCCCGCGCAGCACCTCCCCACGAGCCTACGATGAAGATGAGACACTTCCTCTGGATGCTGAAAGTAACCACCTAAGTTCAATACTGGCTTTCTATTTACAGGCACTTTGATTTTAATTAAAGAGAGGCAAGATATTCCAGCTATGATATGCAAATAACCAGGTGAAGATCTGGGCTGGATTTTCAGAACCGTTGAATGTTTACGAAGTCTCTTGGCAGAACACTGATCTGTGGTTGTGGAAGGAACTGAAACGGCCGTCACCTGCCCAATGTACTCACAGATTAGGGCAAGACAATGGCCTATGGACTATAACGATGGCCCATGGCATATATGCTGTAATCCCAGCCTTTGACAGGCTGAGGCGGATGGATCACCTGAGGTCAAGGAGTTTAAGACCAGCTTGGCCATATATATTTATATATGCCATGGGCCATT
>NW_012114433.1:3472975-3473541 GCF_000951035.1 Colobus angolensis palliatus
TTAGTAGAGACGGGTTTTCACCATGTTGCCCAGGCTGGTCTCGAACTCCTGACCTCAGGTGATCCACCTGCCTCGGCCTCCCTAAGTGCCGGGATTGCAGGCGTGAGCCACCGTGCCTGACTGGCCTACAGTATCTTTATTCACACAGCTCTGGCCATTTAAAGATGGGGCCGAGCACGGTGCTGCATACCTGTAATTCCAGCACTTCGGGAGACCGAGGCAGGAGGATGACCTGAGCTTAGGAATTCAAGACCAGCCTGGGCAACACAGTGAGATCCCCCTGTCTACAAAAAATGAAAAAAAACATAGCTGGGCATGGTAGTGCACACCTGTAGTCCCAGCTACTTGGGAGGCTGTAGTAAGCTGTGATCATGCCACTGTATTCCAGCCTGGTTGACAGAGGGAGGCCCTGTCCCAAAAAAACCCCCAATAAACAAAAAAGGAAAATGGAGGAACACCTTACTCTTTTTGACAGACCGAAGTGTTGCCTGATCCTAGAATAGCAATAAAGCCAACTGAAATCTTTATACAAAGGAAGGACTTTGGAAGGCTGAGGCGGGTGGATC
>NW_012114433.1:3474008-3478315 GCF_000951035.1 Colobus angolensis palliatus
ATACTAAGCTGATTTTTGTATTTTTGGTAGAGATGGGGTTTCACCGTGTTAGCAAGGATGGTCTCGATCTCTTGACCTCGTGATCCGCCTGCGTTGGTCTCCCAAAGTGCTGGGATTACAGGCATGAGTCACTGCGCCTGGCCTGTTCCGTGATACTTTTAATTTGTACTTGTGAGAATACAAATGATTAAACAGAATCAAATACTAATGCTAAGGAGTTTTTACAAATTTTGTAACGTTGTATACGTTGAGAAAAATGGATGATAACCTACTGTGTAACTGTGGGAAAATAGTTTGTTGTTTTGAGCGAGGGTCTCGCTCTGTTGCCCAGGCTGGAGTGCAGTGACATGATCTTGGCTCACTGCAACCTCCGCCTCCTGGGTTGAAGTGATTCTTCTGCCTCAGCCTCCCAAGTAGCTGGGATTACAGGTGTTCGCCACCACGCCTGGCTAATAGAGACAGAATTTCACCATGTTGCCCAGGCTGGTCTCAAACTCCTGAGCTCAGGTGATCCACCCATCTCGGCCTCCCACAGTGCTAGGATTAGAGGCATGAGCCGCCGCACCCAGCCTCATTGAAGCGTTTTTGTGATGACTGTCTTACAGTCTCCGTCAGTCAATGTTAACATCCCTGTCGTCTTGGTGATGGCATCTGTGGACTCTCTTTTTTATTCAGTTTGAGATCTTCCTGGTTCTTAGTATGAGTGTGTTTTTGTGTGTTTTGTTTTTTTGCTTTTTTTCTTGGAGGCGGAGTCTTGCTCTGTCTCCCAGACTGGACTGCAGTGGCATGATCTCGGCTCACTGCAACCTCTTCCTCCTGGTTCAAGCGATTCTCCTGCCTCAGCCTCCCAAGTAGCTGGGATTACAGGTGTTCGCCACCACGCCTGGCTAATAGAGACAGAATTTCACCATGTTGCCCAGGCTGGTCTCAAACTCCTGAGCTCAGGTGATCCACCCATCTCGGCCTCCCACAGTGCTAGGATTAGAGGCATGAGCCGCCGCACCCAGCCTCATTGAAGCGTTTTTGTGATGACTGTCTTACAGTCTCCGTCAGTCAATGTTAACATCCCTGTCGTCTTGGTGATGGCATCTGTGGACTCTCTTTTTTATTCAGTTTGAGATCTTCCTGGTTCTTAGTATGAGTGTGTTTTTGTGTGTTTTGTTTTTTTGCTTTTTTTCTTGGAGGCGGAGTCTTGCTCTGTCTCCCAGACTGGACTGCAGTGGCATGATCTCGGCTCACTGCAACCTCTTCCTCCTGGTTCAAGCGATTCTCCTGCCTCAGCCTCCCAAGTAGCTGGGATTACAGGCGCCCACCACCATGCCAGGCTAATTTTTATAGTTTTGGTAGATGGAGTTTCACCATGTTGCCCAGGCTGGTCGGTATGAGTGATTTTTAAAAAAATATTGAAACCTGAACATTTGAGTATAGTAAGTCCTCACTTAACTTTTTTTTTTTTTTTTTTGAGACAGAGTCTTACTCTGTCGCCAGGCTGGAGTGCAGTGGCGCGATCTCAGCTCACTGCAACCTCCGCCTCCCGGGCTCATGTGATTCCCCTGCCTTAGCCTCCCGACTAGCTGGGATTATAGGTGCATGCCACCACGCCCGGCTAATTTTTGTATTTTTAGTAGAGATGGGGTTTCACCATGTTGCCCAGGCTGATCAGTATGAGTGATTTTTTAAAAAATACTGAAACCTGAACATTTGAGTACGGTAAGTCCTCACTTAACATTATTATTGTCATGATTTTGAGACGGAGTCTTGCTCTGTCGCCGAGGCTGGAGTGCAGTGGCGTGATCTGAGCTCACTGCAACCTCCACCTCCCGGGCTCACATGATTCCCCTGCCTCAGCCTCCCGTGTAGCTGGGACTACAGGCGCCCGCCACCATGTCCAGATAACTTTATTGTACTTTTAGTAGAGATGGGGTTTCCCCGTGTTGGCCAGGATGGTCTTAATCTCTTTACCTCCTGATCTGCCTGCCTCAGCCTCCTAAAGTGCTGGAATTACAGGTGTGAGCCCGATCCCACTTAACATTATTGATAGGTTCTTGGAAACTGTGACTTTAACCAATGCGAAGAGCGTAACTCTTCTTCATGTCAGTTACTCTGTGGTAAAACCGGTTTTGTTGTGTGGTACGTTGTTTCCCCAGGTGCTTTCCAGCCTACAGCATTGTGTTCATATTTCACACCTGGACCGTGTTCTGTTCTCCCATGTTCTATGTCCTGTTCTGTGCCAAAAAATATTTTACTGTTATGTTGGAGGTACTCGAGAAGGGATAGAGAGGTAAAGTGTGTATGTGTGTGTGTGTGTGTGTGTGTGTGAGACAGGGTCTTGCTCTGTCACCCAGGCTGGAGTGCAGTGTTGTGATCACAGTTCACTGTGGCCTCAAACTCCTGGACTTCAGTGATCCTCCCACCTCAGCCTCCTGAGTGGCTGGGACTGCAGGCATGCACCACCATGCTCGGCCTACATTTTTAATTTCTGTAGAGACAGGGTTTTGCTATGTTGCCCAGGCTGATCCCCAATGCCTGGGCTCAAGTGATCCTCCCACCTCGGCCTCATAAGGTTCCGGGATTACAGGTGTGAGCCACCATGCCTGGCCGTACATACCAATGTTAATCGAGAATGCTTTTCAAAATTATCAGTCTTTAAGATATTAATTTATGGCTGGGCGCAATGTCTCATTCCTGTAATCCCAGCCCTTTGGGAGGCCGAGGGAGGCGGATCACTTGAGGTCAGGAGTTTGAGACCAGCCTGGCCAACACATAGTGAAACCCCATCTCTACTAAAAAATACAAAAATTAGCTGGACGTGGTATTGTGCACCTGTAGTCCCAGCTACTTGGGAGGCTGAGGCAGGACAATCACTTGAACCCAGGAGGTGGAGGTTGCAGTGAGCTGAGATTGCACCACTGCACAGCAGCCTGGGTGACAGAGTGAGATTCCGTCTCTCAAAAAAAAAAAGAAAAAAAAAAAAGAAAACAAAAAAGATATTAATTTCTGGTACACTTTCTTAATTATTGTATTGATATAAATTGACATTAAAATATATAGCTGTTTACAATTATAGGCAGTTATGGTTTGATTTTATTTTTTACAGGACTTTAAAATGATAAATAAAGAATTAACAGCAGCTGTATTTATGGAGGTCATAGCAGAGGATAATCCTTTCATATATGATGGAATTGACAGCAACTTTGAACCTGAGGTTTGTAAAGAGCCGTCACAAACGGTACAGATCCCATTCAGGCTGTTGGTTTTGCCATGGATACCAAGAACAAAGAACCAAGATTTTTTTTCTTTTTTTCATTAGCCTTTTCGTTGACACTTTTTTTTTTTTCTTTTTCTTTTTAGAGACGGAGTCTTGCTCTGTCGCCTAGGCTGGAGTGTAGTGGCGCAATCTTGGCTCATTGCAAGCTCTGCCTCCCGGTTCACGCCATTCTCCTGCCTCAGCCTCCTGAGTAGCTGGGACTACAGGTGCCGCCACCACTCCTGGCTAATTTTTTTGTTTTTTTGTGTTTTTTTAGTAGAGATGGAGTTTCACCATGTTAGCCAGGGTGGTCTCGATTTCCTGACCTCGTGATCCGCCTGCCTTGGCCTCCCAAAGTGCTGGCATTACAGGCGTGAGCCACCACACCCGGCCTTCAGCTGATTTTTTAAAAACAATTTTTTGTACAGAAGGGGTCTCACTGTGTTGCCCAGGTTGGTCTCAAACTCCTGGGCTCAAACGATCCTCCTGCCTCAGCCTCCTAACATGCTGAGATTACAAATGTGAGCCACTGTGACCAGTCTAAGAACCAAGATTTGATTGAAAGCAGTCTGAACACAAGTACAGAATATGTGTGTGTGTGTCTGTGTGCGTGTCTGTGCGTGTGTGTATGTGTGCACGTGTCTGTGTGTGTGTGCAAACGTGTGCGTATTCAGATGTCAGGAAATAACGCCAATCCATCAATGCTCTGTCTTCAGGTGTGTCAGAATGATGGAAACTCTCTGTGTTTTCTTTTATTTCAGCTGGTTTTCCTGGAATTCTTTGAAGCTCTCTTAAGCTTTGCATTCATCTGTGTCACTGACCAAATGACTAAATCCTATGCAAATGTTCCAGCTGATGATGTGTCTGGAAATAAACATGAAACTATTTATACAGTACTAAATCAGGTAACACACGATGTCTTAGAATTAGGTAATCTTAGAATTACAGAGCAAGGAGGGCCGGGCACGGTGGCTCACGCCTATAATCCCAGCACTTTGGGAGGCCGAGGTGGGCGGATCACGAGGTCAGGAGATCGAGACCATCCTGGCTAACATGGTGA
>NW_012114433.1:3479065-3484938 GCF_000951035.1 Colobus angolensis palliatus
TTTTTTGAGATAGAGTCTCACTCTGTTGCCCAGGCTGGAGTGCAATGGCACAATCTCAGGTCACTGCCACCTCTGCCTCCTGGATTCAAGTGATTCTCATGCCTCAGCCTCCCGAGTAGCCGGGATTACAGTCATGCCACCACACCTGGCTAATTTTTTGTATTTTAGTAGAGATGGGGTGTTGCCATGTTGACCAGGCAGGTCTCGAACTGCTGACCTCAGTTGATCCACCCGCCTCAGCCTCCCAAAGTGCTAGGATTACAGGCCTGAATCACTGTGCCTGGCCTTTTTCTATTTTTTTGTAGAGATGGGGTTTTGCCATGTTGCCCAGGCTGGTCTCAAACTCCTGAGCTCAAGTGATCCTCCCGCCTCAGCATCCCAAAGTGCTGGGATTACAGGTATGAGTCACCGCGCCCAGCCAAGATGTCTTTTCACATTTTGGAAGTGTATATAGATTTTTTTAAAGTTTGGGAAAATGAGTTTCCTGGCCATGATCCAGGAAGTGGACTCCTAGCCACAGCAAAGATTTCATAATGAAGGTCACAGTGCATACCGACATGCTGGGTGGGCCACTAGACTACACATGAGAAAATCAGAGGTATTGGCCGGGCGCGGTGGCTCATGCCTGTAATCCCAGCACTTTAGGAGGCTGAGGCCAGCGGATCACGAGGTCAGGAGATTGAGATCATCCTGGCTAACATGGTGAAACCCGGTCTCTAATTAAAACAAAAAACAAAAAAACAAAAAAAATTAGCCGGGCATGGTGGCGGGAGACTGTAGTCCTAGCTACTCGGGAGGCTGAGGCAGGAGAATGGTGTGAACCTGGGAGGTGGAGTTTGCAGTGAGCCAAGATCACGCCACTGCACTCCAGCCTGGGCGACAGAGCGAGACTCCGTCTCAAAAGGAAATCAGAGAGATTTTACTAGGAGATATTTTGTGACATGGATCCGGTGTTTCTAAGAGTGGACAGCCTGCTCAGGAGCAGATCTGTCAGGGACCAGTTCCTGAGTGTGCGTGGGATGCTAAACTGGTCCCCAGGGCTTGCTCACAAGGACGGACACCCAGGCCAGGCGCGGTGGCTCACGCCTGTAATCTCAGCACTTTGGGAGGCCAAAGTGGGCGGATGACCTGAGGTCAGGAATTCGAGACCAGCCTGGCCAACCGTGGTGAAACCCCGTCTCTACTAAGAATACACCGGAACCTGAACGTTCATGTCATGCTCCAAGGGAATCACTGCTCCCTTTTGACCAACAGTTTGGGAGTGTGATTTAGAGATCATAGAGGCTCAGCTTCAAACTTACTAAAGCCGATCCTTCTTGCTCAGCTCACAGTAGCTTCGCACACTCTGGTCGTGTGGGGAGGCAAAGGTAGAATTTTGTTCCACGGAGGAAAGTGTGCTCTGAAGAGGGACAGCAAGCTCCAGAGACGGGCAGAAGGCTGGCCTTGAGCCGCCAGCTGAGTGCGCACGCGTGTGAGGGAGCAGCTGGGACCTCAGGGAAGGGCCGCAGGGAAGAAGGGAGGAACCTCAAGGACTCACGCAGGGCTGGGAGGAGTTTGCATTCCCAGTCCCAGCGTGGAGAAGCCTTCACATCCATGACGGGCGTCGGGCTGGGTACCTAAAAGTTCACTGTGTGTGGGTGTGGGGTGTGTGTGTGTGGGTGTGGGTGTGGGAATGTGTGGGGGTGGGGGTGTGAGTAGGGGTGTGAGTGTGGGGTGTGTGTGGGTGGTGTGTGTGGTGTGTGGGTGGGGGGTGTGTAGGTGTGGGAATGTGTGGGGGTGTTGGGGTGTGTGGGTGTGTGGGTATGTGTGGTGTGTGTGGGGGTGTGTAGTGTGTGTGTGTGGGGTATGTGTGGGTGTGTGTGGGTGTGGGGTGTGTGGATGTGTGGTGTTCGTGGGGGTGTGTAGTGTGGGTGTGTGGGTGCGTGTTTGTGGGTGTGGATATGTGTGTGGGTGTGTGGGTGTGTGGGTGTGTTTGTGTGTGTGTGATTTCAAGACAAAATCTTGCTCTGTTGCCCAGGCTTGAGTGCAGTGGCACAATCTTGGCTCACTGAAAGCTCTGCCTCCTGGGTTCAAGTGATTCTCCTGCCTCGGCCTCCCAAGCAGCTGGGATTATAGGTGCGCACTGCCACACCCGGCCAATCTTTGTATTTTTAGTAGAGACAGGGTTTCACTGTGTTGGCCAGCCTGGTCTCGCACTCCTGGCCTCAAGTGATCCACCCGCCTCATTCTCTGAAACTTCTGGGATTACAGGCATGAGCCAATGCGCCTGGCCTGTTATTTATTTTTTTAGAGATGGGGTCTCACTATGTTGCCCAGGCTGGTCTCAAACTCCTGGGCTCAGGTGATCTGCCCACCTTGGCCTCCCAAAGAGCTGAGATTACAGGTGTGAGCCACTGTGCCTGATTCTGTTCACTGTCTTGACTGAGGCGATGGTTTCACAGGTATAGACATGTGAAAACACATCCAAGGGTACACTTTATCTGTAGTTCATTGTAAATCAGTTACACCCCATTAAAATAACATGTGTGTGCACGTGTGTGTGCCTGTGTGGATCTCTGTGGAAACCAGAAGCCCTCTGACGCGTGTGTTTGTTCTTGCTTAGGATGCCCAGAACAAGAGTCCCAGCGCGGTCATGAGCCACGAATCGGATGCTGCTCACTCTGACAGTGCCAGGTCATCTTCCAGCAAGTTAGAGCTCTGGCCTGATATTAACAAAATAAGGAAATCGGAGGTTTGTCTTGGCAACTAACCGTGTAGCGACAACTGCTACCGAGTGCCTGCTTTGTGAAGGGCTCTTTTCCATGTGCTGGGGGCCTGGCACTGAACAGAAACCCACGCCCTCATGGACACTACGTTCCAGTGCAGAGGGGACACGGCAGGGAGGAGGGGACACAGCAGCAGACGAACAGCAGTAATAGCGTTTTTGGGTGTTTACCTGGTGCCGAGCCATCCCCAGGGACCAGCTCAGCGTCCTGATGACCTTCAGGTGCTGTGATTCTCTCTAGGAGGGAAGCCAGGCCCAGGAAGGTAAAATAACTTGGCCACAGCTGCATAAGCAGTAAGTCGTGGGGGGGGGGTTTGTGCCCAGGCAGTTTGACTCCAGAATTAGCCCCGGTTACCGCAAGCTCTGCTTCTTCCCACTTACGAGGTCTAAGTGACAGGAAGGGCGTCTGGCCGGGGTGGGGCCCTGGCGTTTATTCTGGGTCAGGTGGGATGGGATGGGACAGCGTCTGAGCAGAGGCGTCAGGAGGCTCTGTGGCTTCACTGTTGAGAAACCAGCGAGGAACCATCCCGGTGGGAGGTGATGGTGACTGGGACTAAGGTGGGCTGAGGGCTGAGGTGTTCTGAAGGCTGCGGGGGTTGAGAGGGAAGGAGAAGGCAAAGATGAGTCCAAGATGTTTTGGCTGAGCATTGGACGAATGGAGTGGCCATTTAAGATGATGTGGAAGATGGAGGCAGGGGGCTGAGTTTGGGGAGCAAAAGTAAGTGGTTGATTTTGGACAAGTTAAGCTTAAGGTGCCTGAATTGAGGCCCAAGTAGCACGGCCAGAGGCAAGACTGGAGTTCAAGGACTGCAGGAGGTGGAAATGTGGGCGTTAGGGCATACACGTGGTAATTAGAGCCCTTAGGTCGGGCGCAGTGGCTCATGCCTGGAATCCTAGCACCTTGGGAGACTGAGGCGGGTGGATCACTTGAGGTCAGGAGTTCAAGACCAGCCCGGCCAACATGGGGAAACCCTGTCTCTACTAAAAAATACAAAAATTAGCTAGGCCTGGTGGCAGGTGCCTGTAATCCCAGCTATTCAGGAGGGTGAGGCAGGGGAATTGCTGGAACCTGGGAGGCAGAGGTGGCAGTGAGCTGAGATCCTGCAAGTGCACTGCAGCCTGGGCAACAGAGCGAGATTCTGTCTCACAAAATATAATAATTAAAGCCATTAATACATGAATCTATGGTTAACTTTATACAATAAATACTGTGCCAACAGACCCAGGGGACATTTTCAAGTCTTTGGGTTTTTAATTTTATTTTTTGAGAGCCTTTCAGTAATATAATAATTCTGTTATTCATTTCCTTAATAGTGTAAATATTAATATTTTATTCAGGTTAAAAATAGTCAAATTGGCTGGGTGCAGTGGCTAACACCTGTAATCCCAGCACTTTGGGAGGCCGAGGCAGGCAGGTTGCCTGAGGTCAGGAGTTCGAGACCAGCCTGGCCAATATGGTGAAACCCCATCTCTATTAAAAATACAAAAATTAGCCAGGTGTGGTGGCGCATGCCTGTGGTCCCAGCTACCCGGGGAAGCTGAGGCAGGAGAATTGCTGGAACCCGACAGGTGGAGGCTGCAGTGAGCCGAGATCGCTCCCTTGCGCTCCAGCCTGGGCAACAGAGTAAGATTGTGTCTCCAAAAAAAAAAAAAATCAAATGAAAGTCAGATTAGCTCAAGGAGAACAGCCTCATTAATAATTTTCTAATTAATTATAGTGTAAACAAGTAGTTTTAAGCCCACAATGATGTAAAAGTAACATTTTGCTTCATGATTTTCTTTTAAATGTAAAAGCCCAAGATCAAGAAGTCTCTAAGTGATGAAAGAGTCTCCAAAATGAATTTTCAATCTACTGGAAAAGGGGTCACCTTTTTTTCATCTGAGAGCGGTGAGTGTTTTAATGATAGAACCTTAATATTTACAAACTGTTGCTTATGAATTATATAATGTCTATACAGTTTTACAACCATCTTTTTAAAATTTTTATTTTCTTAGAGGCAGAGCCTCGCTATGTTGTCCAGGCTGGTCTTGAATTCCTGGGCTCAAGCAATCCTCCCACCTCGGCCTCCCGAGTAGCTGGGATTACAAGTAGGCGTCACCACACCCAGCACACAACTGTCTTTTTAAACAATGAGGCTGGTATAGCTGCTTCCATTTCTCCTCCCTGGTTTGGAGTTCAAGTTCAAGGCGTGACCTTGCTGTGCTGACTCAGTCTGTTAGGGCAGAGGCCGGGATGGGACAGCTGGGCCTCCCCTGGGCCCTGCACGCCCATCTCAGAGTCTGATGCTGTTGACTGTATTGTTTTCTTCCAGGCGACTTTCCTCTCTCCAGGGTCTCATTCTCTTTGAGTTTTAAAGGTGCTCAAATTAAAAACAACAAACAACCCTTATTTACTTCCTCATCCTCCTCTTTTATTATGTTTTCCTTTATCCTGGGAAGATGGCTCTTGAGGCCTCTCTCTCTGCTGACTGTACTTCCTCCCTTCTGGTTTGATTCCTCAGCCCCGTCTGCGTGAACTTCCAACCTCACGCCTCTCCTTTCCTCAGGGTCGTCAAGTGATGATCAATGTCATGGGAATTTTCCGCTGTCACTTTGCTGGCCTTGCCAGTTGCATGTGGCCTTGTTTCCATGATTAAACAAGCCCTGGTGTTTCCCCTTTTCTTTTTCTTTCTTTCATTTTTTTGGAGACAAGGTCTTACTTTGTCACTCGGACGGGAGTGCAGTGGTGCCACCACAGCTCATTGCAACCTCTGCCTCCTGGGTTCAGGCAATTCTCCTGCCTCAGCCTCCCTAGTGGCTGGGATTACAGGCACCCGTCACCACGCCTTTTATTTTTAGTAGAGAAGGGGTTTCATCATGTTGGCCAGGGTGGTCTCGAACTCCTAACCTCAGGTGATCTGCCCACCTTGGCCTCAAAGTGCTGAGATTACAGGTGTGAGCCCAACCATGCCTGGCCTTTTTTTTTTTTAGAGAAGTGAGGTCTTGCTATGTTGCCCAGGCTGGTCTTGAACTCCTGGATCCAATAACTCCTGGGTCTGAACACCTTGGCCTCCCAAAGTGCTGAGGTTATAGGTAGGAGCCCAACCGTGCCTGGCCTTTTTTTTTTTTT
>NW_012114433.1:3484988-3485489 GCF_000951035.1 Colobus angolensis palliatus
GAGGCCCAAGTAGCACGGCCAGAGGCAAGACTGGAGTTCAAGGACTGCAGGAGGTGGAAATGTGGGCGTTAGGGCATACACGTGGTAATTAGAGCTGTTAGGTCGGGCGCAGTGGCTCATGCCTGGAATCCCAGCACCTTGGGAGACCAAGGCGGGTGGGTCACTTGAGGTCAGGAGTTCGAGACCAGCCCAGCCAACATGGTGAAACCCTGTCTCTACTAAAAAATACAAAAATTAGCCAGGCCTGGTGGCAGGTGCCTGTAATCCCAGCTATTCAGGAGGGTGAGGCAGGGGAATTGCTGGAACCTGGGGAGGCAGAGGTGGCAGTGAGCTGAGATCCTGCCAGTGTACTCCAGCCTGGGCAACAGAGCGAGATTCTGTCTCAAAAAATGTAATAATAATTAAAGCCATTAATACATGAATCCATGGTTAACTTTATACAATAAATACTGTGCCAACAGACCCAGGGGACATTTTCAAGTCTTTGGGTTTTTTATTTTA
>NW_012114433.1:3490009-3490819 GCF_000951035.1 Colobus angolensis palliatus
TTTTTTTAAAGAAGTGGGGTCTTGCTGTGTTGCCCAGGCTGGTCTTAAACTCCTGGATCCAATAACTTCTGGGTCTGAATGCCTTGGCCTCCCAAAGTGCTGAGGTTATAGGTAGGAGCCCAACTGCGCCTGGCCTTTTTTTTTTTTTAAAGAGATGGGGTCTTGCTATGCTGCCCAGGCTGGTCTTGGACTCCTGGGCCCAAGTGATCCTCCCACCTTGGTGTCCCAAAGCCCTGGGATTATAGGTGTGAGCCACCGTACCTGGCCATCCCCCTTCTCTGACGGTGTCTCTCTCTGGCTGGCCACCCACTCAGTGGTGAACTTTTAAAGGCTCCATCCCAGGCCCTTGTCCTCTCCGAGGCCTCCCCTGTGTGTCCGCTGTACAGTGCCTGTCATTTCCCGTCACTCCTTCTCTAATGGAGTGTTCCTGTCAGCATACATGTGCCTCATATGCCCAGTTAGGAAAATCTCTTCTCTCAGCCAGGTGCCGTGGCTCATGCCTGTAATCCCAGCATTTTGGGAGGCCGAGGCGGGTGGATCCCGAGGTCAGGAGTTCGAGACCAGCATGGCCAACATAGTGAAACCCCATCTCTACTAAAAAAAAAACTAGCCGGGTGTGGTGGCGCACGCCTGTAGTCACAGCTACTCGGGAGGCTGAGGTGGGAGAACTGCTTGAACCCCGGAGGCAGAGGTTGCAGTGAGCTGAGACCATGCCACTTACACTGCAGCCTGGGCGACAGAGTGAGCTGAGACCACACCACTGCACTCCAGCCTGGGCGACAGAGTGAGCCGAGACCACGCCACTGCACT
>NW_012114433.1:3490869-3491594 GCF_000951035.1 Colobus angolensis palliatus
TTTTTTTTTTTTTTTTTTTAAAGAGATGGGGTCTTGCTGTGTTACCCAGGCTGGTCTTGGACTCCTGGGCCCAAGTGATCCTCCCGCCTTGGTGTCCCAAAGCCCTGGGATTACAGGTGTGAGCCACCGTACCTGGCCATCCCCCTTTTCTGATGGTGTCTCTCTCTGGCCCGCCACCCACTCAGTGGTGAACTTTTAAAGGCTCCATCCCAAGCCCTTGTCCTCTCCGAGGCCTCCCCCGTGTGTCAGCTCTGCAGTGCCCATCATTTGCCGTCACTCCTCCTCTAATGGAGCGTTCCCGTCGGCCCACATGTGCTCCGTATGCCCAGTTAGGAAAATCTCTTCTCTTGGCCGTGCGCCGTGGCTCATGCCTATAATCCCAGCACTTTGGGAGGCCGAGGTGGGTGGATCCCGAGGTCAGGAGTTCGAGACCAGCACGGCCAACATAGTGAAACCCCATCTCCACTAAAAATAAAAAACTAGCCGGGTGTGGTGGCGCACGCCTGTAGTCCCAGCTACTCGGGAGGCTGAGGTGGGAGAACTGCTTGAACCCCGGAGGCAGAGGTTGCAGTGAGCTGAGACCATGCCACTTACACTGCAGCCCGGGCAACAGAGTGAGCTGAGACCACACCACTGCACTCCAGCCTGGGCGACAGAGTGAGCCGAGACCACGCCACTGCCCTCCAGCCTGGGCGACAGAGTGAGACTCTTGTCTCAAAAAAAAA
>NW_012114433.1:3491699-3495246 GCF_000951035.1 Colobus angolensis palliatus
TACATGCAACACCTTCTCCAGGACCTCTCCTGTGTCTTCTTAGCTTGCTCCACATGGCACTGCCCTCCCCAGGCCACTGAAGGCCCCTCTTCATCAGCAGTGCCTCCATGTTGCCACCCCCAGGAATCCTGCCGTCACTTGAACCGATCTCTCCATAGTCAGGAAAACCGTCAGCTTCTTGAAACACTCTTCGCGTTCGGCCTCCGCGACCCCTCGATGTCCCAGGTTCTTCTCCGTCCGGTACGAGTCTGTGGGTTGTGTCATTTTCTCCCACAGAGCTCGGCGTCCCAGCAGAGACAGGGCGTTCCTGCAGTGCTGAAACAAGATGCGCAGTTCCTGGAACAGAAATAGAGCTGGAAATGAAACCCCAGCTAATGTGCTTTCCTGTTGATCTGATGATCTCTAGTCCCAGCTCCAACTGGATTTTGCCCTGGATCTCTCTGGTCATTCCTTAAGTCCGGTGTGCCATTCACCAGGCCTGTGGCTCCTGCCCTGTCTCCTGTCAAGGGCCCCCTCGACCCACGTGGCATCTCTTCCAGTACCATTTCATCCGATTATTGCCTGTGGCAGCCATGACTTACTGTCCTTCTGCTTGTAGGTGTCTAGTTGAGAGTTCATGAATGAACATAAATGTTGCCGCCAGGTGCAGTGGCTCACAGCTGTAAGCCCAGAACTCTGGGAGGCCACAGCAGGAGGATCACTTGTGCCCAGGAGTCTGAGACCAGCCTGGGCAACATAGCAAGCCCCTGTCTCTACAAAAAAAATCAAAATTCACCAAGTATGGTGGCACACTCCTGTAATCCCAGCAGCTTGGGAGGCTGAGGCAGGATTCAGTCTTGTTCCGACCTTAGAGTCCTGGATTGCGTATCATTTGATTTCTGAATTTTAAATTCTTCCAGGTGACCTGGATAACCAAAATTGCTTAAAAAGATGGAAAAAATTATGGTAGTTTAAGATTTAGAGATTCTTTAGCCTAGACAAGAAAGATAGAGAGGGAAAACTCTAACTACTAGGAAATTCCTTTTGTGAGAGTGACCGGTTGTCTAGTTCTCTAGGAGAGAGGATTCACTCAGGTACATAGCTATCCTTGTCTTAAAGGGGTTTCAAACTCTGAATAAATACAAGATGTTGAATATTTTGTCCCCAAGACCTAGGCCGGGTGCGGTGGCTCACGCCTGTAATCCCAGCACTTTGGGAGGCCGAGATGGGAGGATCACTAGAGCTCAGGAGTTTGAGACCATGGGCAACATAGCAAAACCTTCTCTCTACAACAAAAATAATAATTAGCTGGGCATGGTGGCACGTGACCATGGTCCCAGCTACTTGGGAGGCTGAGGTGGGAGGATCACTTGAGCCCAGGAGATGGAGGCTGCAGTGAGCCATGATGGTGCCTCTGCACTCCAGCCTGGATGACAGAGCAAGATCTTGTCTCACAACTAAAAAAATTAGCCTTGTGGTGCATTGCTCCCTTCTCAGCTATCAGGGAGGCTAAGATGAGAGGAACACTTGAGCCCAGGAGTTCCTCCAGGCCTTGGTGAGCCATGGTCACACCACTGTACTCTAGTCTGGGCAGTAGAGTGAGACCTTGTCTCAAAAAAAGAGCAAGAAACAAGGGTTTATTATTCTTGAAACACGGAAAATTAAAATATCAGAAAACCCAAATTCTTAAGATATTTAGAAACAAAAGAGGTGGCCAGGCGCAGTGGCTCATGCCTGTAATCCCAGCACTTCGGGAGGCTGAGGTGGGTGGATCACCTGAGGTTAAGAGTTCCAGACCAGTCAGGCCAACATGGTGAAACCTCATCTCTACTAAAAATACAAATATTAGCTGAGTGTGATGGCACGTGCCTGTAGCTACTCAGGAGCTCGGGAGGCTGAGGCATGAGAATCACTTGAACCCGGGAGGTGGAGGGTGCAGTGAGCTGAGATCACGCCACTGCACTCCAGCCTGGGCGACAGAGTGAGACTCTGTCTCCAAAAAAAAAAAAAAAAAAATGAGGTAGCAGGAAACTCAAAGGGAAGGTTGATAATCCCAGCCAGGGTCTGCTGAGCCCCTGCCTTATTCCAGGCAGTCATGGGAGCAGCGCCCTTTCTCCTCTCCCCTCTCCTGGCCGAGGAGAAGGGGGCCCACTGCAGGGAGGCCAGAAAGAGAAAAAGCACGCAGACCCCCAGTTTACAGCAGGATTGTATTCATGTTTAGCTTCATGAAACTCTATTCCAGAGAAATACGAGAGACCCAAGGATGATCAAAAGGAAGAGTTCAACACGTGGGTCAATAATATGTACGTCTTCTTTGTGAACACGCTCTTTCACGCGTATCAACATGAAGCAGCTGTCAAGGAGAAAATCAGGGAAGACAGGTTACGCAGCACAGCACGGGTCCAGCGGCGGAGGATGGAAGATGACGAACTGGAAGCAAGGTAACTGATGAGGTCCCTCCGCTCCTTCCCGAGCTGCTCTCTCTATCCTGTGTTCTGTAGCTGCCAGAATGCATCAGGACCAAGTGCTTTCCGGACAAGCCTATCATTTCCTAAGGGCGTCTGTGACATAAAAAGGAATGAGTGGCCGGGCGCGGTGGCTCAAGCCTGTAATCCCAGCACTTTGGGAGGCCGAGACGGGCGGATCATGAGGTCAGGAGATCGAGACCATCCTGGGGAACTGTCTCTACTAAAAATACAGAATATTAGCTGGGCGTGGTGGTGGAAACCTGCAATCCCACTACTCAGGAGGCTGAGGCAGGAGAATCACTTGAACACGGGAGGCAGAGGTTGCTGTGAGCTGAGATTGCACCATTGCATTCCGGCCTGGGCAACAAGAGTGAAACTCTGTCTCAAAAAAAAAATTTTTCTTTTCATAGATACATGAAAAGTTTACTTTGGACTGTGTCGACATGGCATCAGTTATTTCAGGCCAAGTGTAGCAGCTTAGTTTTGTTTAACAGGCTGCTGAAATGCAGGTCTGAAGGGCTGTATACTATAAATAGCATCAAACTGGTTTTGCAGTTTTGAGGGGGATTGAAAAAAGCTCCCACCTTCTCATGTTTGCTTTCAGGCTGAATATCTTTATCTTGAGAGAGGAAGAAGCCAAGAGACAAGACTATGAGGTGGACATCACGGTGATCAAGGAGCCGGTGGACGTGTCATCCTCTTATCTCATACTGGACCCTCCCAAGGAGGACGTGACCGTGTCCCCGTCCAGCAAGAAGAAGAAGTAGGAGCCCCGAGGACACACACAGAGGCTGAGGACGGCGCGTGCGGGAAGAGTTCCTGAGCATTACAGTGCTTAGCACTGTACTCGTTGCAGTGTTTTAAAATACCGCCTGGCCCACTGCGTCTCAGGTTTCCTACATGGCTGGATTATGGGAGTTCGAGACCAGCCTGGGCAACATAGTGAGACCCCCATCTCTGCAACATTAAAAAATTAGCCGAGCATGGTGGTGTGTACCTGTGGTTCTAGCTTCTTGGGAGGCTGAGGCGGCAGGACTGCAGTGAGCCCAGGAGATTGAGGGTGCCGTGAGCCACTGCATTGCAGCCTGGGTCACGGACCT
>NW_012114433.1:3495914-3497326 GCF_000951035.1 Colobus angolensis palliatus
CCCCCCCCCCCATCTCTGCAACATTAAAAAATTAGCCGAGCATGGTGGTGTGTACCTGTGGTTCTAGCTTCTTGGGAGGCTGAGGCGGGAGGACTGCAGTGAGCCCAGAAGATTGAGGGTGCTGTGAGCCACTGCATTGCAGCCTGGGTCCCAGACCTGGTGGCTAGTGTAATCTACAAATAGGCAGCAGGAGACTCAACACCAGAATTTTAAAAACTTTAACAATTTATTAATCTTATTTTCCAGTAAAATATTCACATAATGTCAAAAGAATGGAATGATAGAGATATAGTCAACTACCTTTAATTAATTCCACATAAATATTTAAAATCTAAAAACCTCAGGAGATCAGGAGAAGACTGAGTAGAAATGTGATTCTTCAAAGCAAGTATTGCTTTTCCCTTGTCCTGAATGCGGTCCGTCATATAACCAGGAACTTGCATATGACCAAATGTTTGCTGAGTGCTTTTTAAATACGCTTTCGGTGAGCCATCGGTCAATCCAAGAAGAAGATGTTGTTGAACTGCGTTGCACAAAGTTTCTTGACCTCTTCTGCAAAAAGGACACAGTGAGGAAGGAAGAGGCACTCACTTAAAAGGTTACGTGATCTATAATCAAATTCTTCTTGGGTAAAATTAGGAATAGATATTTGCATTGATTTTGACCTTAAATCCCAGAAGACTAGGCAAGAATTTTTTTTTTCTTTTTTTTTGAGACAGTTTTGCTCTGTCACCCAGGCTGGAGTGTACTGGTGTGATCTGGTGTGATCTTGGCTCATTGCAGCCTCCACCTCCCAAGTAGCTGGGACAACAGGTGCACATCACCACGCCCGGCTAATTTTTGTATTTTTGGGTAGAGACAGGGTTTCGCCAGGCTGGTCTTGAACTCCTAACCTCAGGTGATCCGCCCACCTTGGCTTCCCAAAGTGCTGGGTTGCAGGCGTGAACCACTGTGCCCAGCCAAGAAATGTTAACAAGAGGGGAGAAAACCACCTAAGAAACCTCCCAGGCCTCAGTAGTTTTGAGCACAAAACACGGCTGCCCGGGGCCTGAGGAACTGACACTGCTGCCCGGCCTGAGGAACTGCAAGGCAAGTGCCCAGGACACCGGGGGAGGGGGTTAGAAGCACGAGGCTGGTGCTGTCGTCATCCTGGGAGAACTGATGGAACAACAGAGACAGCGACCCTGAGCTGCAGACCCAGTGCCCCGCAGATGTGTCGGGATTTTGATCTTATCGAATTCAGTTTAGATCGGGCTTGTATTAACTGATGTTTCTAATGCACACAATTACTAATGCAAGTGTTAATAGAAAAATGTAGGCCGGGCGCGGTGGCTCAAGCCTGTAATCCCAGCACTTTGGGAGGCCGAGATGGACGGATCACGAGGTCAGGAGATTGAGACCATCCTGGCTAA
>NW_012114433.1:3502076-3505098 GCF_000951035.1 Colobus angolensis palliatus
TCACGAGGTCAGGAGATCAAGACCATCCTGGCTAACACGGTGAAACCCCGTCTCTACTAAAATACAAAAAAAACTAGCCAGGTGTGGGGGCGGGCGCCTGTAGTCTCAGCTACTCAGGAGGCTGAGGCAGGAGAATGGCGTAAACCCGAGAGGCGGAGCTTGCAGTAAGCCGAGATCGCGCCACTGCACTCCAGCCTGGGTGACAAAGCGAGACTCCATCTCAAAAAAAAAAAGAAAGGGGACACCTGATTGGAGAAGTGGGTAGAATCACCTGGTGAAGTCACTGTTGATGTCACAGAGAATCTTCATTAAATCCGGGTGCACGGAAGTGAGTGACACACTGGGCGTTTTCCTCATGTGAACTGTGCTCTTCTCAGCCAGATTCATGTGGTTGAAGTAAATAAACTTAAACTGGGGTTCTTTCTCAGACCTGTACAACATGTCACAGACGGTTAAACTGGGGTTCTTTCTCAGACCTGTACAACATGTCACAAAGACGGTAACACCCTGGATGGATATAACCAAACAATACAACTAGATTCTTTTTTAAAATTTTTTTGAGATGGAGTCTCACTGTCACCCAGGCTGAAGTGCAGTGATGCAATCTCGGCTCACTGCAATCTCCACCTCCCGGGTTCAAGCAATTTGCCTCAGCCTCCTGAGGAGCAGGGATTACAGGCACATGCCACCACGCCCAGCTAAGTTTTGTATTTTTAGTAGAGACGGGGTTTCACCATGTTGGCCAGGATGGTCTCCATCTCCTGACCTTCTGATCCACCCGCGCCCGGCCCTCTTTTTCTAAACAAAGTTTTATGGGAGCATCACCATCGCCACACGTTCATGTGTTGTCTGCTTTCCCGTCAAAATGACAGTTGAGTAGTTGTAACACACAACATCTACATACAGCCCGGGACATCTGAAATGGTTCTTATTTGGTCCTTTACCGTAAAAGGCTGCCGACCCCTGCGTTAGGAGAGTAACATCTCATTCCTCCCCCAGTGCGGGGAAGGAGCGTCCTGTGGAAATTAACCTGCCTCATGACCGAAGCCTACGACAATATGTATGTAACAAAGCTTTTCCTCCTATCATCCCCAGTGGAAATCATTGTGAAACACAGTCGCCTCTTCCACTGCCGTCTAATGAACATTTTAAATGGGATACGCCTTTTTATTTCTTTTTTTTTTTTTGTTGAGACGGAGTCTCGCTCTGTCGCCCAGGCTGGAGTGCAGTGGCCCGATCTCAGCTCACTGCAAGCTTCGCCTCCCGGGTTCACGCCCTTCTCCTGCCTCAGCCTCCGAAGTAGCTGGGACTACAGGCGCCCACCACCTCGCCCAGCTAGTTTTTTGCATTTTTTTTAAGTAGAGACGGGGTTTCACCGTGTTAGCCAGGATGGTCTCGATCTCCTGACCTCGTGATCCGCCCGTCTCGGCCTCCCAAAGTTCTGGGATTACAGGCTTGAGCCACCGTGCCCGGCCAGCCTTTTTATTTCTTAAACTGACTAGGCAATGCTATGACACTGCCTCCCAGGTCAGCATCTGTGATCTCCTCAGGGACCTAGTGGGAAAAGTTGAGCCTCACCCCTCCCAGGGCCCCTCCCCTCACTGCACACCCTGGGGCCTGGGATGGAGCCTGAGCACAGCCCCGCCCCAGGCTCAGAAGCCTCCTCTGCTTGCTTCGGGGTTAGCAGCCATGTTCTGGAGGGCTTGGGGTGCCGGAAATCCGACCTCTAGACAAGTGGGGTACTACTGAAATACTCTACATCTAGGCAAAGAAAGAACGTGGAGGATTTAGTTTCCAGGAACATGAAAAGAAACTTCTTATAAAACCAGATTTTGTTTTCAGTAGCTCCCTAAGGCTAAGGAAAGTATAATGATAAGAAAAACTGGAAAGAGTTGCAAATTGAGTCGTCTGCATAGACAAAGAACTTAAATCGGGTGTAAGCTTCTATCATCCTGAAAACACTCTGTGCGGCCAGGCGCGGCGGCTCACGCCTGTAATCCCAGCACTTTGGGAGGCCAAGGAGGGAGGATTGCCTGAGCCCAGTAGTTCAAGACCAGCCTGGGCAACATGGCAAAACCCTATCTCTACCAAAAAATACAAAAATTAGCCAGGCGTGGTGGCCCACACCTGTAGTCCTAGTTTACAGCCGGGAGGCTGAGGTGGGAGGATCACTTAGAGCGTGGGAGGTCAAGGCTGCAGTGAGCCATGATTGTGCCACTGCACTCCAGCCTGGGCGACAGGAGATCCTGTCTCCAAAACCCACAAAAAACCAAAAAGAACAGGTGACGCGTTCTCTGTGGTCACTACACTTTGTCACTTTCCATCTGTTAGTTGATAACCTGCGTGATCCAAACCGATTTAACTCACTATGCCTCCTTCACAAAGGAAAACCTGGTATTTTCAAGGCCAAAGAATTCAGTGATTCAGCAGCATTGTCCAGATGTAAGCTATTGGCCAGGCGCGGTGGCTCATGCCTGTAATCCCAGCACTTTGGAAGGTCGAGGTGGGTGGATCACCTGAGGTCAGGAGGTCAAGACCAGCCTGGCCAACATGGCAAAACTCCATCTCTACAAAAATAAAAAATTAGCCAGGCATGATGGCACCCAGCTACTCAGGAGGCTGAGGCAGGAGAATCGCTTGAGCCTGGGAGGGCGGAGGTTGCAGTGAGCCGAGATCATGCCATTGCACTCCAGCCTGGGTGACCGAGCGAGACTCCATCTCAAAGAAAACCCAAAAAGACAACATATGAACCCTAAGAACATGAGCTTATGCAGAAATGCACAGCATTTTAGTAACTTCTCCAATGTGTAGAGAGCCCATTTAAAAGCAGGACTCAACTTTGCAAAGGGCTTTCCATGACCTCACTTTTCACTTTATAATAACTATTTTGTATTGAGAAAAGATAGGGAAGGCCGGGTGCTGTGGCTCACACCCGTAATCCCAGCACTTTGGGAAGCTGAGGCGGGTGGATCACTTGAGGTCAGGAGTTCAAGACCAACCTGGCCAACATGGTGAAACCTTG
>NW_012114433.1:3505148-3507616 GCF_000951035.1 Colobus angolensis palliatus
AAAAATTAGCCCGGCATGGTGGTACACGCCTGTAATCCCAGCTACTCGAGAGGCTGAGGCATAAGAATCACTTGAACCTGGGAGGCAGAGGCTGCAGTGAGCTGCAATCAGGCCACTGCACACTCCAGAGCCTGGGCGACAGAGTGAGACTTTGTCTCAAAAGCTAGGGACGAAGAATTCAAGGACGTTTCAGTGTCTAAAGAGTTACAGGAGCGAATCCCGCCTCTCCCACTCAGTGTAGACCCTTCAGGCTGCCACACTGAGTACCCAGGCCCAGTGCCCCACATCCCAGCCAGTTTCCCCTACACATTTTCACACAACGAGAGGCAAAATGCTTTCAGTCTGCGCACACCAAAACCATGCTGACTACTGCCCATGTGAACGTCACCATCGGGGCCAGTGAAATGGGATGTTCCAATCGGCGGGGAGCTGAGGGAAGGTATTTAACAAAAGACCCAGCCCCAGCTGCCATCACGGGGCAGAAAAACTCAGGTCGGTTTCCCCAGGACCCTTTCCGACAGGCCTGAATGGCACGTATCACCGTTCTCTAGATCCCACGAGAGCACAGGACTGTTACCACCACCCACATCTGGAAGGAAAACTACGTGTGTTTTAACAGCCGCTCAATGCCTGAACGTGAACAGAAAGTAAAGTACAAACCCAGACATCCTCTTGTTGATGTTAAACTGCTCGCAGATGTCAGAGGCCAGCACCGTGAGCTGGGGCCCGACGACGCTGTCCAGTCTTCGGCAAAAATCTAGCGTTGGCTGGATAGAGGCTGGCGAGTCATGACAAAACAAACCGGTAAGATTCATGTGACTGTCCGATGCTGATCAACTGTATTCAAACGAAAACGTCACTGATCTGGGAAAGCAAACAATGAAACGCTCAGGCCCCTCCTGCTCCTCAATACAAGAGAAACAGAACACGGAAAACCGGTTAGGTTTCTCTCACTGGGAAAAGGTGACTTTTTTTCTCTCACTGGGAAGAGGTGCACCCCGTGGGGTGGTAAACGGCTGCCGACCCCAGAAACGCCTCAGAAGGTCGTATGTTTAACAAACATGACATAGCACTCACGGGCCAGGTGCTGTTTGGTGCTTCACACACATGACCTCATTCAATCCTCAGAGCCCCCCGAGAGAGGTACCACTGCCGTCTCCAGCTCGCGGTCAGCAGGGCACAGAAAGATGCCCACATTCTGCTGACAAGTGGAAAGACTAGGACTTAAAAAATAGGAGCAATGGCTAGTTCAGGAGCCAGGGGGGTCCCAGATGGGGAACAGGCTCCTCTCTGTGCCTCTACACTGCTGACGACAACACATTCGTCATTTAATGGGCTGGGTGTGGGGGCTCACGCCCGAAATCCCAGCACTTTGGGAGGCTAAGGTGGGGGGATCACTTGAGCCCAGGAGTTTGATACTAGCCTGGGCAACATAGCGAGACGCTGTCTAAACAACAACATTAGCTGGGTGTGGCCGTGTGGGCTGGCAGCTCCCAGCGACCCGGGAGGCCCAGATGGGAAGATCACTTGAACGCAGGAGGTCGAGGCTACAGTGAGCTACGATCGTGCCACTGCGCTCCAAGAATGAAACCCCGTCTCAAACAAAATACCCCCAAACAACTGAAACCCCCAAAACATATCATTTAAGAACAGGACGCAGCAAAGTACAAAAAGCTTAGGCTGAAATGAGACTAAGGCGCGTACCCACCGTCGATCATAAAGCACACAGCCGCACTCATGGCCTGGGAAGAGAACAAACCTAAAGTTATGAAACGGTAGAAAAAAGGAGACTTTCAAATAATCACAATCTGTTCAAAGTCAACAGGGCCAAATCAACGGTAAAAAGATGCTTTTCAGTCAACCAGAGCCATCTGGACACCGGCTGCCCATTCCGAGATGCGAGAGGAGCGCTGTGCACCTTGTCAGGTGTGACAGTGCCTGTGGGGAGGTGACCACAGACGTCCTCATCAGAGAGCAAAGGAAAGTGTCCGTGACTGACATGAGGACTTAAAATGCTCTTGCAAACCCAACAACACAACACAGAGAGGCAACAAAACCAGAATCTTATTCACTTGTGTGATGGGGACTTAGGGGCTCACTGTTTTCGTCTCTCTGTGTATATTCCAGAGAGAACTGGCAGAAACTATCAATTATTCTGTGATGATTTCCACTGACACAAGTTTACAAAGACAGCAAATGGATATCATCTTGTCTCACTTTATTATAGCAAATAATTGCAGTTATGACATTAGACATAGCAACCTACAACAACCAGGACCACAGATAACCAAAAATGTTTAAAATTTATCAAAGCAATTATGGTTAAAAAAAGGCTCAACAGGCCGGGCGCGGTGGCTCACACCTGTAATCCCAGCACTTTCGGAGGCTGAGGCGGGTGGATCACGAGGTCAGGAGATGGAGACCATCCTGGCTAACACGGTGAAACCCCGTCTCTACTAAAAATACAA
>NW_012114433.1:3507666-3513329 GCF_000951035.1 Colobus angolensis palliatus
CACGGTGAAACCCCGTCTCTACTAAAAATACAAAAAAATTAGCCGGGTGTGGTGGCGGGCGCCTGTAGTCCCAGCTACTCGGGAGGCTGAGGCAGAAGAATGGTGTGAACCTGGGAGGCAGAGCTTGCAGTGAGCCACTGCAATCCAGCCTGGGCAACAGAGTGAGACTCCGTCTCCAAAAAAAAAAAGGCTCAACAGAACATCAAGCCTGACAATGAAAGCCACAGACTTCCTTCTCTGAGCCCTCCTCCCCGGCAACCACTTTAACCTGTTATTAGACAACGGGCTTATCCTAACTCTTTAGCGTATCCTCTTTAGACATCGTATTGACTTCCTGCTCATGTCATGACGGGTGTGACCCCCATCTGCCTTCCCCCCTCCTCCTCTATGGTTTACAGCCATTCTATGTCCTCTGCTGGCCGCCTTCCACCAGCCACAGGCCTCCGCTCCTGAAATCACATTCCCACCTGCCCCAGTACCTCTTTCCACTTCTGAGAGTGAGATCCTGTCTCAGAGATGAAAGATCTCAAATCAGTGACCCGACCTTTCGTCTTAAGATCCTGGACAAAAGGAGTCAACTAAACCTAAAGCAAGTGGGGCCGGGTACGGTGGCTCACACCTGTAATCCCAGCACTTTGGGAGGCCGAGGCGGGTGGATCACCTCAGGTCAGAAGTTTGAGACCAGCCTAACACGGCGAAACCCCGTCTCTACTAAAAGTACAAAAAAATTAGGCGGGCGTGGTGGTGTGCGCCTATAATCCCAGCTACCCCGGAGGCTGAGGCAAGAGAATTGTGTGAACCTCAGAGGTTGAGGTTGCAGTGAGCCAAGACTGTGCTACTGCACTCCAGCCTGGGTGACAGAGCGGGACTGTCTCAAAAACAAAGAAACCTAAAGCAAATGGAAGGAAATACTAAGAGGAGAGCAGAAACAAACTCGATAGAGAAAAATCACAGAGAAAATAAATGAAACCAAAAGTGAGTTCTGTGAAAAGACCAACATTGAAAAACTTTTTTTTTCTTGTGAAGATTCCAGAAGTATGAAGAACCTTCAGCTAGACTGTAGAACAAGAAACAGAGAAGACTCAAATTACTAAAACCAGGAATGAAAGAGGAGACATCACTACTGACTTTACAGGAAAAATGAAGGCGTATCCGGCTTTACCTATAATACCATGAAAACCCGCGTGCCGACAAATCAAATCAAATTAAAGCAGACAAATTCCTAGAAAGACACAAACTACCAAAGCTGACTCAAGAAGAAACAAAATCAAAATAAACTTCTAACAAGTAAAGAGATTAACCTATTTATGCTGGAGGTTGTAAATCTTTTCTGTGAAAAATGAGACCTTGGCGATGACCTTCAGCAGGATATAACTCCCACAAGCTTAGTGTGCCAATAATGGAACGCTACACACAATTAACTTTAAAACTTCCCACAAAGAAAAGCCCAGATGCAGAGAGCTTGACTGTGAATTCTGTGAAACATGTAAAGAGGAATTAACACCAGTGCTTCACTGTCTTCCAAAAAAATAGGAAGGAACACTTCCCAATACATTCTATCAGGCCAGCATTGCCCAAAGATATCACAAGAAACAAAACTACAGGCCAATATCCCTTACAGCCCAAGCCCGTACAGCACCCGCTCCACCTCTGGAGGGCTGGAGACTAAGGCCAGCCACACAGGCCCAGCTGTGTCTCTGTGGCCAATCCCCAATAAAAACTCTGGATCTCGAGGCTCAGGTGAGCTTCCCTGGATGGCAGCACTCCATAGAGACTGCCATACATCCTCAATGGGGAAACAAGCACTGTGCTGTCCGCATGACCCCAACGGGAGAGGACAGCCGGAAGCTCACACCAGAGCGGGACTCCATCTCAAAACCAAAAACCAAAAACCAAAAAACCAGAAACCCAAAAAACCAAACAAACCTAAAGCAAATGGAAGGACTCCTGGTCCTTCCATTGGTGGCCCCTAGGCCCTGCCCATGTGCCTCTTCCCCGGGCTGATTTTAACTTGTATTCTTCTTTCACCGTAATGAACTGCAGCTGTGCGTACATTCTTCCTTATGCCTGGTTTTGCTTCCCGTGGTTTCAGTCATGTGAGCGACAGTGTAATAAAATACTGCGGTAAGGGGGAAGTAAACCACATTCTCATTACTTTCATTGCAGCATATTGTTATTGTCCAATCATGATTACTATTACTTTTTGTGAGATGGGGTCTCACTCTGTTGTCCAGGCTGGAGTATAATGGCACTATCTTGGTTCACTGCAACCTCCGCCCCCCAGGTTCAAGCGATTCTCCTGACTCAGCCTCCTGAGTAACTCGGATTACATGTGCATGCCATCATGCCTGGCTAATTTTTGTATTTGTAGTAGAGGCAGGGTTTCACCACGCTGGCCAGGCTGGTCTCAAGTTCCTGGCCTCAAGGCCTTGGCCTCAAGGCCTTGGCCTCCCAAAGTGCTGGGATTACAGGTGTGAGCCACTGTGCCCGGCTTTACTATTGCTATTAATCTCTTACTGTACTGAATGTATAAATTAAACATTATCACAGGCATGTACGTACAGGAAAAAACACAGTATGTGAAGGGTTTGGTACTGTCCCCGGTTTCAGGCACCCCCCAGGGGTTCTGGAACACATGGCCTTTGCCTTGGGCGTACTGCTGTAGAAAGCCTTTTCTGAGTCCTGAAGTATTTCTAGCGAACTCTTACCCTAAAGGTGGTCATGGGGACTCCCAAACTCGCAGCTGGTGTCAGAAGTGAGGATGGTCTTGCAGACTCATGAACTTTGCAACTAGAAATCACTAAATTGTACATTTTAAGTGTAGAAGGGTGAGTTGTATGGTACGTGCATTGTATCTCAAAGTCATTAAGAAAAAGATAAGGGCCCTTTAACACAGCCACAATCCCATTATCACACCCCAAATTATATCTATAGACTGACTCTAAAAACAGAAATGCAATCAACAGCATGTTACACACCAGGCTTATGGAGATTTCAGAGTCATTACCTGGGTCATTCAAAGGGGAACGATTGTTTTCTTGAGATGGGGTCTCGAATTTTCGCCTGATCCACAAATGGACATTCTTCCAATTCCTGCTGTAAATTTCACCTCTAACATTTTGGTTTGCTTTTTCGACCACATCCTTCTGTAGGCTCTTCCTGGAATCTCCCCTTCCCTGCCTCTGTCGCAGCTCAACTTTGACTCTCTCAAGCACGCCATGTGATGAACAAAATATCTTTTTATTTTGGCGGCTTGAACCCTGGAGCCCTCCCTCCTCCAGCTTGGTCACGGAGGTACCGGAGGTGGGGTGTCGCCAGCAGACCTTAAGAGCCTGATCACCCCAAGATTTCCTTGTACCGTCTCATGCGTGAGAACTACTGCTCTGGATCCCAACTGTTCTTTCCTTGTTTGTTCACTTATTCTGCTGACGGGTGACCCTGTGTGACACACTGCGGAAGGGTGCATGAGGGTAAACTTTTTGAGGCTTTTCATATTTAACGTGATCCTTTTTTTTGTTTTTGAGACAGAGTCCTGCTCTGTTGCCCAGACAAGAGTGCAGTGGCGTAATCTCAGCTCACTGCAACCTCCGCCTCCTGGGTACAAGTGATTCTCCTGCCTCAGCCTCCAGAGTAGCTGGGATTATAGGCGTGTGCCACCACGCCTGGCTGATTTTTTGTATTTTTAGTAGAGACAGGGTTTCCCCATGTAGGCCAGGCTGGTCTCGAACTCCAGACCTCAGGTGATCCGCCCACCTCGCCTCCCAAAGTGTTGGGATTACAGGCGTGAGCCACCGTGCCTGGGCTAATGTCTTTTGTCTCATCTGTGGTTGACAGCTTGGCGTGTTAAAGAACTCTGTGCTCGCCGGGCGCGGTGGCTCAAGCCTGTAATCCCAGCACTTTGGGAGGCCGAGGCGGGCGGATCACAAGGTCAGGAGATGGAGACCACGGTGAAACCCCGTCTCTACTGATACAAAAAATTAGCTGGGCGCGGTTGCGGGCACCTGTAGTCCCAGCTACTCGGGAGGCTGAGGCAGGAGAAGGCGGGAACCCAGGAGGCGGAGCTTGTAGTGAGCCGAGACCGCGCCACTGCACTCCAGCCAGGGAGACAGAGCGAGACTCCGTCTCAAAAAAAAAAAGAACTCTGTGCTCAAATTCATTTACTCTCAGAACTCTGAGTCTCTTCCACTGTCACATAATGTCTGGTGCTGGATATGAAACTGTTGATGCCAGTTTCCTTATTTTTGAGACAGGGTTTCATTGTGTCACCCAGGCTAGAATGCAGTGGTGTGATCATAGCTCACTGCAGCCTCCAACTCTTGGGCTCAAGTGGTTCTCCTGCCTCAGCCTCCTGAGTAGCTGGACTAGACGAGCACTACCATGCCTGGCTATTTTTAAACATTTTTCTGTCGACACAGGGTCTTACTATGTTGCCCAGGCTGGCCTCCAACTCCTGGCTTCAAGTGATCCACCTTGGCCTCCCAAAGTGCAGGGACTGCACCTGGCCCATTTCCATTTTATATTAATAGATACAACTCTTCTAATCAGTAGATATTAATTTTTTAAAGTTCTTGTCTGTCCTTGGAATCATTTTTGTTTCTTTTGAGACCTCTAGTTTTGTTTTTGCAGCCATATTTAACAATGAGGGAATGAGAAGGCTCACCAGGCTTCGCTCTGAGTGTAGGATGAAGGTCTCAGTTCCGCCTGGGAGACAGAAATGCCAGAATGAGCAGGGCCTCACTCTCAGGGGCAGACATCCACGTTAGCCACTCAGGGTCTCTTCAGACTGTTTCCTTTCTTTAAACAGACCCTCACTTGTCACCCAGGGATGGATGCTCAGCCGCGGGCCTATCTGTGCAAGGATGGGGGAAGGGGAGGCTCACTGACCTCTCTGCCACACTTCACTTCACTTCCCCACCTTTCCAGGCCCAGTCCCCACTCCGACAACTCAGGTGACCCCTCCTCCAAGTCAGGAGCTTCTCTGGGCTTCCGCAGGGCTGTGGGTCCTTTGCCTTAGCACAGGGTTGCCACTCATATTCCAGGCCTGTTCCGGCACCGCCCTCCATCAGGCGTGGCTGACAAGTCCCGTCTACCTTCCAGAGAGGGACAGGACTCCCTCATCCTGACACACCCCGCTCCTTCCTGTTCCCCGGCAGCATCATTTCTGAGCCTTTATGAATAAAAACTTCTCCGCAGCCTCAGGCAGGAAAGAAGAGAAGCACATACGCATGCTCCGTCTTCTTTCTTGAACCAAAAACTGCCTTTAATTAGAAATACAACCTGAGTACATATCCTTACAAGATGATGTCCTGACAAAAACAAAATACGATCCTTATGGAATTAGCAAGCCCATAGCCTTAAAATCAGAGCAAAAGCAACATGCACAGACACGGGGCCACGGCCCCCATCCGGAGCCATTTCGAGAACAGGCAGCACCAATCTCTGACAGCCTTTGGTTTGAGAGCACGTGGGACTTCACACGTTTATGAATCACCATCTTAAACAGCTTCTCTTTTACTAATAACAAAACTGTTTAAAAGGAGCTGAAAATAAACTTATTACGCCGGAAGAACACCCATTTTGAGTTTTACCATAATCGGAACTTCCAACATCTTTTTTTTTTTTTTTTTTTGAGGCGGAGTCTCGCTCTGTCGCCGGGACTGGAG
>NW_012114433.1:3514320-3515935 GCF_000951035.1 Colobus angolensis palliatus
GTATTATCTTTACCAAAAAGGTAATAGGCCAGGCATGGTGGCTCACACCTGTAATCCCAGCACTTTGGGAGGCCAAGGCAGGTATATCACTTCAAGTCAGGAGTTCAAGATCAGCCAGGCCAACATGATGAAACCACGTCTCTACTAAAAATACAAAATGAATCAGCCAGGCATAGTGGCTTGGGCCTGTGGTTCCAGCTACTGGGGAGGCTGAGGCATGAGAATCGCTTGAGCCTGGGAGGCAAAGGTTACAGTGAGCTGAGATCTTGCCACTGCACTCCAGGCTGGGTAACAGAGCCAGACTCTGAGTCAAGAAAAAAAGAAAGGAAAAGGAAGAAAGAAAACCCAGTATCATAAGTCAAAGAACAGAAGTCCTACCTTCCATAGTGCTGAAGATTTCCTGGCATTTCTGCTCTTATTGGAGAATCCCTTCCTGCTAACTGCAAATAAATTTAGGGTTGAGAATGACTTATCAGACTTTTCATTTATTTTCCAAGCTTTGAAAAACAGCATTCATTATCTACTAAGTTGGTTCCATGCCATTTGTCTTTTTCTTTTAGAGACACGATCTTGTTCTGTTGCCCAGGCTGGAATGCAGTGTGGCATGATAATGACTCACTGTAGCCTTGAACTCCTGAGCTCAAGCAATCCTCCCACCTCAGCTTCAAGATACAGGCATGTGTGACCACACCTGGCTACGTTTTAAATTTTTGCCCAGGTGAGGTGGCTCACGCCCTTTGGAAGGCCAAGGCAGGCAGATTACTTGAGCCCAGGAGTTTGAGACCAGCCTGGGCAACATGGCAAGATCCCATGTCTACAAAAAAAAAATTAGCCAGGTGTGGTGGCATACACCTGTAGTCTCAGCTACTTGGGAGGTTGAGGTGGGAGGACCGTTTGAGACCAGATGAGGCAACGCAGTGAGACCTTGTCTCTAAAAAAAAAAAAAAATTGAGAGAGGGAGGACAAGAGAGAGGGAACGAACAAGCGGAGAGAGTGAGTTCAACTGAGCCAAATGATTTTTGTGTGTTAAGCTCTGAAAATACTTTCGGGAGAACACAGCGATATCATTTACAAGTTCTCTGCAGAAAACCGGGAAATTCAGTACTAGAGTAGAAAGCCAGGTAGGCACTAAAACATCTACTGAAAATTAGGTCTCATGTTGATAGAGAAGACAACACAGGTCGACTGTTTTAAAGATCACTGGCATTTTAAAGGTTCCTAGAACCCGATCTAAAATCCAATTTTTCAGCCAGGAGTGGCAGCTCACGCCTGTAATCACAGCACTTTGGGAGGCTGAAAAGGGTCAATCACCTGAGATCATGAGTTCGAGCCCAGCCTGGCCGAGATGGTGAAACCCCGTCTCTACTAAAAATACAAAAATTAGCTGGGCATGGTGGCGGACGCCTGTAATCTCAGCTACTGGGGAGCCTGAGGCAGGAGAATTGTTTGAATCCAGGAGGTAGAAGTTGCAGTGAGCTGAGATTGCACCATTGCACTCCAGCCTGGGCGACAAGAACAAAACTCTGTCTCAATAAATAAATAAAACATACAAATTAAAAGTAAAATAAAATCCAATTTTTCCTCTACCCAATGACTCACTCCTCTTAAAAACATG
>NW_012114433.1:3523465-3525400 GCF_000951035.1 Colobus angolensis palliatus
CAAGCTCCGCCTCCCAGGTTCATGCCATTCTCCTGCCTCAGCCTCCTGAGTAGCTGGGACTACAGGCACCCGCCACCTCGCCTGGCTAGTTTTTTGGGTTTTTTTTTTATTTTTCAGTAGAGACGGGGTTTCACCATGTTAGCCAGGATGGTCTCGATCTCCTGACCTCGTAATCCATCCGTCTCGGCCTCCCAAAGTGCTGGGATTACAGGCTTGAGCCACCACGCCCGGCCAAAGCTCATTTTTTATTAAAAAAAAAAAAAATTTTTTTTGAGACAACATCTTGCTCTGTCACCCAGGCCGGGTGCAGTGGTGCAATCACGGCTCACTGCAGCCTCCGCCTCCAGGGCTCAAGCGGTCCTCCCATCTCAGCCTCCGGACTAGCTGGGACTATAGGCGTGCACCACCATGCTCAATTAATTTTTCTACTTTATGTAGAGATGAGGGTCTTGCTATGTCGCCAGGCTGGTTTCAAACTCCTGGACTCAAGCAGTGCTCCTGCCTCAGCCTCCTAAAGTGCTGGGATTACATATGTGAGCCACTAAGCCTGGCCTCATCTTTTTTCACTTTTCAAGAGACGAGTCTCGTCTTCGCCCAGGCTGGATTACAGTGGTGTGACCACAGCTCGCTGCAGCCTCTGATTCCTAGGCTCAAGCTAACCTCCCACCTCAGCGTCCTGAGTAGCTGGGACTACCGGTGCTTTTTTCTTTAACATTGTATCAAGAGGCTTACTTCCTGACTGCAAAGTTCAGGAAGGGGAAGAGTTAAACTGGAGTCCAGGCACTGGAACTTCATCCCCACCTGCAAAAGGCTACTCCTACGTAGTCTTGTATTTCACAAGCCATTTGAGATAGAAAGTCACAAGGGATCGGACTCTCTGGTTGAATTCCATGTAGGATTATGCAGAAAACCTCCAAAGCCACACTGTTTCATTTTAGGAGCAGATGTCTCTTAGCTTCCCGGGTTATAGGGTAACCCCACATTCTCTCCCCAGCCCCCTGGGAAAATATGCGTGTGCTGTAGACAGGGAACGTGATCCTAGGTCTCAGAAATGTACATGGATTTTAATTCTCTGGATCGCGGTAGAAAAAGGAGAGGAGGAGAAGAACAAGCTTTCAGGCAAACCATCTGATCTCAAGTGAGGCAGGAAGGAACAGCACATGGAAAAAGCACAGAGAAACTAGCAGGCATCAGACTCTGGAATCGGTTTTTTAAAAAGAAGAGAGACAGACAGACAGTGAGGCTGGATCTGGGGGGTTTCTATTCAACATCACTGAAATATCCTGAAGGTGGCGGGTGCAGCAGCTCACACCTGTAATCCCAACACTTTGGGAGGCCAAGGTGGGCAGATCACCCTGAGGTCAGGAGTTCAACACCAGCCTGGCCAACATGGCGAAACACTGGCTCTACTAAAAAACACAAAAATGTGCTAGGCCTGATAGCACGCACCTCTAATCCCAGCTATTTGGGAGACTGAGGCATGAGAATCGCTTGAACCTGGGAGGCAGAGGTTGAAGTCAGCTGGGATCACGCCACAGCACTGTAGCCTGGGCAACTGAGCAAGTGAGACTCCGTCTCAAAAAAAAAAAAAAATCAAAACAATATTCTAAGCAAATACATAAGGGTAATATTTACTCTGCTTGTGACAAATTCTTTTTTCTCCTCCTTTTTGGTAGAGACAGAGCCTTATTACTTGCTGGTCTCCAAGTAACTCCTGGTTCAAGCGATTCTTCTGCCTCCTCCTCCCCAGTAGCTGGGACTATAGGTGATGTGCCACTGCACCTGGCTTAAAAGTCTTTCGGCCGGGCGCAGTGGCTCAAGCCTGTAATCCCAGCACTTTGGGAGGCCAAGATGGACGGATCACGAGGTCAGGAAATCGAGACCATCCTGGCTAACACGGTGAAACCCCGTCTCTACTAAAAAATACAAAAAAAC
>NW_012114433.1:3533030-3534246 GCF_000951035.1 Colobus angolensis palliatus
TTTTGTTTTGTTTTTTGCATTTTTTGTAGAGATAGAGTCTATGTTGCCCAGGCTTCTCTTGAACTCCTGGTCTCAGGTGATCCTCCTGCCTCAGCCTCCCAAAGTGCTGGGATGACAGGTGGAAGCGATCACGCCTGGAGTAACATGCTGTTTTTCTTGAAGGTTCTTTTTGTTGCTACTTCCTGGGACTGACCTTTCCCCCACGAGCACACTAGAGGTGACAACAGAACAGTTCTGTGCAGCCACCAGAGCTGTGCCCTGCTCAACCCCTTGGATGCTATTCCAAGACAACGATGCCAACAGGATCCCCGGAGCTGGGCACCAGATTGTCCTGTGACTCCAGGCTTCCAAGGGCCAACCCTGCTGGTCACTCTCGCTCCAGGGTCTCCCAGAAAGAGCTCCTGGAGGACCCTCTGCTCTTTCATTCTTCCTCACTCTCAGGAGTTTGCACCGTGAGAGTGCAAACTCTCAGGCAGGGCTTGTGTTCCGTCCCAGAGATCAGAATCTCAGCTACTCTTCTGTTTTCGGTGGAGTCAAGGCCACGGGCCACTGCTGCTGGATTCTGGCTTGTCACACTACATCTCCCGACCACCGTGGATGCATGTAACTTGCAAGTGCCTCCTGTCATTTTCATCTGGGGAGGAGCCACTCCCTCTGCAGAAGCACAACTATCCTCCTATCTCCTACATTCCACGGCAGTATTTTACTTTACTAACATCGTGTGTGTATCACAGAAAGCAACTACAGCAGAGTCAGTACAGTGGAAGGTTGCCTCATCAACAATTTGTCCAATCAAAAAGCAGGTGGAGGCCAGGCACGGTGACTCACACCTGTAATGCCAGCACTTTGGGAGGCCGAGGCGGGCCAATCAGTTGAGGTCCAGAGTTCAAGACCAGCCTGACCAACATGGTGAAACCCCATCTCTACAATTAACTGGGTATTGTGGTACGCACGTAATCCCAGCTACTCGGGACGCTGAGGCAGGAGAATTGCTTGAACCCAGAAAGCAGGGGTTGCAGCAAGCCAAGATCATGCCACTGCACTCCAGCCTGGGCAACAGAAAGCGACTCCATCTCAAAAAAAAAAAAAAAAAAAAAAAAGTAGGTGGGTTTTCACCAGAAATTTGTGTTGTCCTCCTAGGAGGTAACAAAGTTCATGTGTAAATCCACCAAGTTGTTTATCAACTGGATTCAAATTTCTTTTTTTTTTTTTTTTT
>NW_012114433.1:3535658-3536420 GCF_000951035.1 Colobus angolensis palliatus
AAAAAAAAAAAAAAAAAAAAGCTACAAAAATTCCACTTCTCACATTTGTCATTTTGGAAAAAACTCCAAAAGAAAAA
Organism: Colobus angolensis palliatus; assembly: GCF_000951035.1. NCBI lineage: Eukaryota > Metazoa > Chordata > Mammalia > Primates > Cercopithecidae > Colobus > Colobus angolensis. Next base: position 3,535,736 of record NW_012114433.1, read on the forward strand.
TAGGATTCTAAACCTTACTTGATAGGAACATTTTCTCTTTTTTTTTTTTTTTGGAGACTGAGTCTCTCTCTGTTGCCAGGCTGGAGTAGTGGTGCTATCTTGGCTCACTGCAACCTCCGCCTCCCAGGTTCAAGCGATTCTCCTGCCTCAGCCTCCCGAGTAGCTGGGATTACAGGCATGTGCCAACACGCCCAGCTAAGTTTTGTATTTTGGGTCGAGACGGGGTTTCCCCATGTTGGCCAGGCTGGTCTCAAACTCCTGACCTCAAGTGATCTGCCTGACTCAGCCTCCCAAAGTACTAAGATTATAGGCGTGAGCTACTGCGCCCAGCCTTACATCTTTCATGCAACCAGTTTTAAACTCCTCTGTGTGGAAATTTTAACCCAAATCACCCTAGTTCTGCTTTAAATAATCACTGCTTTATTTTGACGATATCTATGAAGATGCTTCCTACCCAGCCTCCCGCTGCAAGTTCCTGTTTGACAACCTGCCATCAATCCAGACACTGCTGTTTTTATTATCTCAATTTCTTCTTTTAATACCATGCCTCGGGGTGTACCTACCAGATGAGCTGATCGTTATAGAGAAACGCAGTGTATTTGACTATATTCAGGCTTTCCTCCATTCTATTAATAAAGGACTGGATTTTCAAATAAGTCATTTTATCCAACGGGAAGAAGCTGAT
>NW_012114433.1:3537495-3539609 GCF_000951035.1 Colobus angolensis palliatus
AGGACGGTCTCAATCTCCTGACCTCGTGATCCACCCGCCTCGGCCTCCCAAAGTGCTGGGATTACAGGCGTGAGCCACCGCACCCAGCCCAAAATTTTTGATTTTTTGGGTATAGACAGGGTCTTGCTATGTTGCCCAGGCTGGTCTTGAACTTCCAGCCTCTGTGATTCTCACGTCTAGGTGTCCCAAAGCGCTGGGAATACAGGCATGAGCCACTGTGCCCAGCTAGCACTTTAAAGTATTTCATTCTTTGCTGGGCGTGGTGGCTCACGCTTGCAATCCCAGCACTTTCAGCACTTCGGGAAGCCAAGGAAGGCAGATCATTTGAGGTCAGGAGTTTGAGAACAGCCTGGCCAACATGGCGAAACCCTGTCTCTACTAAAGATACAAAATTAGCCGGGCGTGGTAGCCTGTAATCCCAACTACTTGGGAGGCTGAGACAGGAGAATCACTTGAACTTCGGAGATGAAGGTTGCAGTGAGCCAAGATCACACACTGCACTCCAGCCTGGGTGACAAGAGTGAAACTGTCTCAAAAAAAAGGTATTTAATTCCTTATAGTAGTGCCCTTCAAATTAGATTAACCTAATGAGGGATCTATCCATTAATACTACAGACAGTGCCATCTTTCTTTCCCCCAGAGATGGAGTCCTGCTCTGTCGCCCAGGATGGAGTGCAGTGGTGCGATCTTGGCTCACTGCAACTTCTGCCTCCTGGGTTCAAGCGATTCTCCAGCCTCAGCCCCCAGAACAGCTAGGATTACAGGCATGCGCCACTACGCCTAGCTAGTTTTTTTTTTATATTTTTAGTAGAGGTGAGGTTTCACCATGTTGGCCAGGCTGGTCTTGAACTCATGACCTCATGATCTGCCTGCCTCGGCCTCCCAAAGTGCTGGGATTACAGGTGTGAGCCACCGCGCCCAGCCGAAAGTGCCATCTTATAGTAAAATCAGGTCTAAATGATACGTAGTCAGGACAACAGTTGTATCCATATGTTGATGGGTAAGAGAGCAATGAGGACAAGAACAGAAACCAGGAGATAATATGCGAGTGGATAATTGTGGTCATTAAAATGCCAAAACAACAAAGAAGTAATGCAGAGAAACCAAAAATTCAAAAATAGCTATGAAAGCCGTTTGAGAGAGAAAAGTTGAACTCAACAATAGATACAGAAGGTATTTTCAGAAGAAAATAAACTGAGAATTGTTTCTTCAAGGGAAACTGGGCTGGGCGAGTTGGCTCATGCCTTTAACCCCAGCTCTTCGGGAGGCCGAGGAGGGAAGATCGCTTGAGACCAGCCTGGGCAAAACAGCCAGGACAAGACCCTGTCTCTTTTTTTGTTTCGTTTAAAAAAAGATAAACTGAGCTTGACAAGGTCGGGTGAAATATGCACAATTCAATCACAATGGAAGAATAGCACTTGGGACAAATGTCCCTAATCACTCATCTGACAAAGGCCCACAGCCAGTAACTCAGTAACTCTTCCTGCATCGACACAGCTTATGCCTGTTTAGTGAACAGAGCCCATCCCTAAGAATGTGCAACTCCAATAATCACGTTTTCCTTATCAACTCATCCATCACACAAAAGACGGCTGCTGAGTAAGCCCAGGACAGATGCAGGTAAAACACAAGGTGGCCAAATGATGACTCCAGGACTCTTTAAGAGCCCCAGGCGAATGCAGGAAGCTCTGCCTTACAGCTGGAGGAGGGTCCAGAGCGTAAACCTCACACGGTTCCTCGCTGCTCCAGTTTTACGACGGTCCGTCTCAGGCTCTTTGCCACTTTCAAGTTCTGGGCTTTTTGTATGTAAGAAACAAATTTGTCTGTCCATATTTCTCTAAAAATCTGCTGAATGCTCACTGAAGTTATAAATGAAATTCAAAGTACTTACCCGATGGAAGAATTTCTCTAATCTTTCTTTCAGAAGCTCGACGCCTCCGTCTTCCATGGCTTTCAGAAATGTTCCATTAAAAAGCTATGAGGTAAAAGATGGCAGAAAAAAAAATCAATTTCCTATGCTCACTTTTTCAGTAGAACAAGTTCTTTTTTTCCTTTAGATTATTAATTCAGCTCATTAAATCTCCCAGTTCTTTTCAACAGAGAAAATATTTACA
>NW_012114433.1:3540444-3540858 GCF_000951035.1 Colobus angolensis palliatus
GCGCAATCACAGTTCACTGCAGCCTCGACCTCCCAGGCTCAAGCGATCCTCCCACCCCAACCTCCCAAGTAGCTGGGACTACAGGCATGCACCATGACACCTGACTAACTTTTACAGAAATTTTTTGTAGAGATGGGGTCTTGCTATATTGCCCAGACTGGTTCTGAACTCCTGGGCTCAAGCAATCCTCCCGCCTCAGCCTCCCAGAATGCTGAAATTACAGGTGTGATACACTATGCCCTGCCTCACTGAAATGTTTAAATCATAAAATTATCTGCATTCTGTACATTCCTTGAGGAGAGAGACACACTTTTTCATCAATGGGGACACATTCCCACTATAAGGCTGAGAAAGAGAAGGGAGTTCAATACTTGCTGAATAAATGTAGGCATAAACCTCACTACCTGTTTCCAA
>NW_012114433.1:3540908-3543818 GCF_000951035.1 Colobus angolensis palliatus
AGAAAGAGAAGGGAGTTCAATACTTGCTGAATAAATGTAGGCATAAACCTCACTACCTGTTTCCAAGGCCTCATTATTTTCTTCTCTAAGACAAACACACAGTCACTTTGCAGTCATTGAAAGATTTCTCTTTAAACAACCTTGGAGCCTATAAATAGGGGTAACTGGTTGGACTCGGTTCAAAACGAATGCCAGGCTTACCTTGTACATGCTGTAGCACTGCTGTAGCACGGAACTATAAACCTTGTCCTGCAAACACAAAAACACAGCACAGATCTCAATTTGAGGGAAAACAATGTCTATTGGATAGATGGCAAAGCTACACTGACTCTTGGCCAAACGGTATAATGTTGATAAACTTGGTCCCACAATAGTTGTGTGCCGAAAAAAAGTGTTTACTTTTTATTTCTTTTTTGAGATGGAGTCTCACTCTGTTGTCTAGGCTGGAGCGCAGTGGTACAATCTCGGCTCACTGTAACCTTTGCTTCCCGGGTTCAAGCGATTCTCCTGCCTCAGCCTCCTGAGTAGCCGGGATGACAGGTGTGCGCCACCATTCCTGGCCAATTTTTATAGTTTTAGTATAGACAGGGTTCCGCCATATTGGCCAGGCTGGTCTTGAATCCCTGACCTCAAGTGATCTGCCCGCCTCGGCCTCCCAAAGTACTAGGATTACAGGTGTGAGCCACCGTTCCCAGCCAGAAGTGTTTAAATTCTAATTTGTGAATCAGTAAGCCTTACTTTAGGAGGGCTTTCAATGTAGATGAAGAGTAGAAGGTATTAGTGAGATAGGGTGCATATACATTTTAAAAAGACTGTGCTCATGTAAACGATAAACATAAACCTTTGCTATATACACTGAGAAACTTCCACAAAAGCCACTGAGTTTAAATACGACCAATTGAGGGATTCAACATACTCAGTAATACATCTAAAATAAATAAATAATGACACATTACCAACAACTCCTCCTCTTGATATTCAATAACTGGTTTTCCATCTTTACTCTGTTTTTCAATTATAGGATTCCGAACAACCTGCAAAGTTTGAAAAACTGAAATTATACAATGAATTCATTATACCATGTTTTTTATTTTGCCTTAATTTAAAAACTCTGAACATGCTATAGCACCAGAAACACAACTTCTTAAAACAGCCCCAAGAACAAATAAAGCAAATAGGAAGAACTTGATTTTAAAATTACAACCAATTTTATTTTAATGTTACTTGGATGCAATAGCCAGAGAACTTTCCCAAATTCTAGTAAAGATCACCCATAACTTCACCGTACAATTTCAGAAAGATACACTGTGTATGTAAATACCATGACCATCCAGAAATGTTCTTCTGGTTCATTGAAGAACTGTCTATTATTCTGGGTATGTAAAGATTTTGCAGGTTTTGATGGGCTAAAGGTCCTACAAAGGTTAAAAAAAAAATGTTTGAGACAATTCTCCAGCAGAAGTTTTAAGAATTCACTGAACTCTAAAAGGCACACTTAAAGGTATTACCTTGTGAACTGTACAATAGCTTCACACAATCCGACATTTCTGATCTTTTCATTCTTTTCTACCTCATTTGGATGATAAAATAAAATCTTATTTTCCTCCTGAAACATGAAGAAACAGAAGCACATTAATATCAACATTTCATCTTAGCTACTGAAAACACTAAGTTCAATGTCGACCTCTTGTGTCACACATGCTAATGACAAAGCAAAACAAAAACGTTTTAGAAAAACAGGAATTGTAATCCTAGCACTTTGAGAGGCCAAGGCGGGAGGATCACTTGAGCTCAGGAGTTCAAGACCAGCCTGGGCAACACAATGAGACCACGTCTCTATCATTTAAAATAGTAAGAAAAACAGGAATTATCTCACCATGTGCAAATACTGCCCACCAGCCAGAAAGGCAGTTTTGATATTCAATAAGTCACATTATATCTGAAGCAGCACCAGGTAATTTCTACGAAAACTCAGTCTCTAAATTTTTTTCCTAGTGCTAATTTGTAATACACCAATGCTTGTAAGAAATAAAGGTGTGCACATCTGCAGACACACAGCTCCCTGAAAATTAAATCCAGCCAGTTCCAAGGCATTTGAACTAACAAGTTTTGTTTTGTTTTGTTTTTTCTTTTTCTTTTTCTGGAGATGTGGTCTCTGTGGCCCAGGCTGTAGTGCACTGGCGCAATTACAGCTTCCCTGCAGCCTCAACCACTCGGGCTCAAGTGATCCTCTGGCCTCAGCCTCCTAAGTAGCTGGAACTACAGGTGCGTACCACACCTGGCTCATTTTTCGATTTTTTTTTTTTTTTTTTTTGCGGGGGTGGGTAAGAGATGGGGCTCTTGCTATGTTGCCCAGGCTGGTCTGGAACTCCTGGCCTCAAGCAATCGTTCCATCTCGGCCTCCTAAAGTGCTGGGATTACAGGCGTGAGTCACGGCGCCCAGCCTGGACAGACTAAAAAAAACTGTTACTTGCTGGTAACAAAACACAGCTCTGGACATCCTTTGAGAAAGTCGCCGTCCCACCTCAGAAAAACCACACACACACACCCTCCCGGAATTATTTCCTCATTTGGCCGAAAACTTTTACAGGGTCCTCCAGGCTTGCATCATGAGGGCTAGCTTCTGCCACTCTGCTTCCACGCTTCTAGGTGGGGACTAACCACTTAACAAAGCACAGTTCAATTTTAATTTCCCAGAACTGACGCAAACCAAAGCGCAAAGAGCCTCAACCTGGGGTGTGGAGTGATAGACCCGACGGGGCTTTATTCCATAGACAGGCATCGACCCAGGACCTGAAGCGGTCCCTGCCTGCTGTCAGGTCCCCGCCGCAGTCCCTGGCCCGGACTCGCACCTGGCGCAACGCAGGCTAGGTCAGTGCCGCTCGAGGGGGGCAGAACCACAGGACCGCC
>NW_012114433.1:3544639-3545061 GCF_000951035.1 Colobus angolensis palliatus
TATTTATATATAAAAATAGAGACAGGGTCTCACTTTTTTGCATGGGCTGGTCTCGAACTCTTGGCATCAAGGGATCTTCCTGCCTCTGTTACTGGATGAAAGGTCTTGACCATGGATTAGTCCAGGTTCTTGGCGTGTTGAACAAAGAATTGAACAAAATGCACAAATAAAGTAACAAAAAAACAAAGCAACGAAAGACAAAACAAAACAAACCCGGGTAAGGAGGAGACAGATTTATTAAAGTGAAAGTACAATTTACAGAACAGGAGCGGGATAGAGCAAACTGCTCAATAGCCCTCATTAGGATTTTTATTAAGCTACAAGAATTAGGTAACGCCCCTAGATGCCCGTTAGAGGCCTCCAATTGGTTACACCCTCTGAAGGATTGGCCTGTGACCAATCAGAGGTTGCAGTGGAGACTT
>NW_012114433.1:3546124-3548156 GCF_000951035.1 Colobus angolensis palliatus
GTTTGGCCCATTAACATCATCTACAGAGTCCCTGTTTGAGAGGCCTCAAGTGACCATTGGATCACCCACATTTACAAAGTTTGCCCCTTCCCCCCATTCCTTCAGTGCAGGTCTGGAGGCAGATGGGGCACTGGGTGTGCCACGGGAGCAGGATCAGAGGCGGCAGACTCCCCAGAGTGCCTGTTCCTGGACCTCGTCGCCTGGGATTCCCCTTGCCTTTGAGTTGTGTGGGTTGTGGCATAGTTGGGGCGGCTTGTTATGGTTATTTGGATTCAAGCCTAGGCAGCATATGGTTTGGCCAAACTCAAGAAGACTTTGGTTTAGGTTGCCTCATCTGTCACATATTAAGTTTGGAAGCAGAACCACTTCCCTTATCCAGCCTGGCAGAATAGACCACATTTAGGCAAGTGATGAATTGGAATCTGGACTTAAAGCAGATCTGGGTGCATATCCACTTCTGCCATTCACCGACTGCACCAATCTCCTTGCACCAAAGAAGAGGTAGAGACCCTCTTGTCTCTCTTATTTGGAAAATGGCTCATAGTAAATTCCTCCCAAGTGGGAATTTCACTTGAAGAATTAAGTGGGACTGTGAGTGTGTATCAGCTGCCAGCACCTCATCGTGATTTCATAAACGATTGCTACTGCTCCTTGCCATTGACTCTCCCAATTAGCTTGCTCTAGTGCTTGAAATTATCCCATTAGAAATCCATGTTTTGGCTGGGTGTGGTGGCTCATGTCTGTAATCCCAGCACTTTGGGAGGCCGAGGCTGGCAGATCACTTGAAGTCAGGAGTCTGAGGCCCACCATGGTGAAACACTGTCTCTACTAAAAAAATAAATAAATAGGCCGGGCGCGTTGGCTCATGTCTGTAATCCTAGCACTTTAGGAGGCTGAGGCGGGCAGATCACTTGAGGTCAGGAGATTGAGACCAGCCTGGCCAACATGGTGGAACCCCATCTCTACTAAAAAAAAAAAAAAATACAAAAATTAGCCGAGCATGGTGGCAAGCGCCTGTAATCCCAGCTTCTTGGGAGGCAGAGGCACGAGAATCACTTGAACCTGGGAGTCGGAATTTGTAGCGAACTGAGATTGTGCCACTGCACTCCAGCCTGGGCTACAAAGTGAGACTCTGTCTACAAAAAAAAAAAAGAAAGTCGCAGTTCCAGGCTAGGTGGTTCTGGACATAGGTTGTCACATATGTCTGTCTCTTCCCTATCAAGGGTGTGTGTGTATGTATATATATGTGTGTATATATATATACACACACACACATATATACATTATATACACACACACACATATATATACACACATATATATATAGGTTTGAGACAGGGTCTTGCTTTGTTGCCCAGGTTACAGTGCACTGGTATGATCATAGCTCACTGCAGCCTCTAACTCTTGGGCTCAAGCGATCCTCCTGCCTCTGCCTCCTATATAGCTGGGACTACAGGTGCGGGCCACCATGCCCTCCTTACTGTCAAGGAAAGTGAACTTCTTGAGGCCAGGACTCTGTTGGAGTCATCTTCTGGTTCCTGTTGTCTAACACGGTGCCTGTGTCACAGGACACAGTAAATGTGTGTTGAATGAACGAATGGAGGAGGCAGGGGATGGGGAGGAGGGGGCAACAAACGTCAGAGATGGGCTTTCATCCTTCAGAGCTCAGCTACTGCATATCCTGTGAATGGAGCTCAGTCCACAGGCTGATCTGACATTCAAGTGAGTTCTCTACTCCGCTCAGCATTGAGCTCTAAGAAGCAGCTGCGGGGTAAAGGTTTGGGTGCAATGTACAGCTCTGAGACAAAGGGCCTCTTCATCCTATTCTGTTGGCAGAAACATCAGACCAGTGAGTCGAGTGACCAATCTTTTCTCTGCTGATTTAGAGCCCAGAGACACTGTGTCAGTCAGGGGTGACCTCTACTGTGAGGGTACATCTTTCTCCTGCAGTTAAAATTGTCCTTGACTTCCACCTCCTCCTGAGATCACTTGTGAAGGAGCTTCAAAAAACCAGTTTTGTGTTTTTTTTTTT
>NW_012114433.1:3549191-3551934 GCF_000951035.1 Colobus angolensis palliatus
AGGTGGGTGGATCACCTGAGGTCAGGAGTTCGAGACCAGCCTGGCCAGATGAATGGCCACCAGCACTGGCCTCCCAAGAGTAAAGTACTATGGCTACTGCTTTGTGCCACCCTTCAAGTCCCAGGCCAACTGTCTCACGGCCCACCCTAACTACATATCTAAAACCTAAGCAAGTTGACATATGAAAGAGCCATCACACAAGTAATACCACAGTTTGATAAAGTGAAGTGGCAGGTGCACAGGTATTATGGTGCTCAGTATTCTCCTTATGTTTGAAATACTTTATGATTTAAGAATAATTTAAGAGCCAGGCGCAGTGACTCACACCGGTAATCTTAGCACTTTCGGAGGCTGAGGCAGGCCAATGGCTTGGGCTCAGGAGTTGGAAACCAGCCTGGGTGACATAGTGAGGCCTCATCTCTACAAAAAAAGAAAGAAAGGAAGGAAGAAAGAAATGAAAAAAACTTAGCTGGGAATAGTGGCATGCACTTGTAGTCCAAACTACTCAGGCGGCTTTGAGGTGGGAGGATCACCTGAGCCTGGGGAGGTTGAGGCTGCAGTGAGCTGTGATCGCTTCCCTGTATGCCAGCCTGGGCAACAGAGCAAGACCCTGTCTCAAAAACATGATAATTTAAGGTGAATAGATTTGCATTCATTGTAGAACCCTTAGGAAAACAATGTCAAAATCTATCCCCCCACCACCAAAGAAAAGTTGACTTTTTGAAACCCGTGAAAACATACGCAAATGAAGAGTCCTTCCAGTGAATAAATCAACAGGCCAGGTGGAAACCATCCTGGTGATTCCAATTTCATCTGTCTTCTTAGTGTTTGCAAAGTAACCCCATACCTTAGCATGAGCAGAAGAGATATAAGATAGGTTTTTTGCTTGCAATTGGATTCCTGAGTGCTCATCATTACTAAGTACTACTACTTAGTAAATAACTACTTACAAAATACTAAAGCATTTACTGAGTATCAGTGCTTAGCAAATGACTACCTGCAAAATACTAAAACATTTACTGAATAGCAGTACTTAGCAAATGACTACTTACAAAATACAGAAGTGTTTACTGTGTAGCAGTACTTAGCAAATGACTACTTACAAAATGCTAACATATTTACTGAGTATCAGTACTTAGCAAATGACTACCTGCAAAATACTAAAACATTTACTGAATAGCCATACTTAGCAAATGACTATTTACAAAATACGGAAGTGTTTACTGTGTAGCAGTACTTAGCAAATGACTACTTACAAAATATGAAAGTGTTTACTGTGTAGCAGTACTTAGCAAATGACTACTTACAAAATGCTAACATATTTACTGAGTAGCAGTACTTAGCAAATAACTATTACAAAATACTAATTACAGATTTGTGCAATTATGTAGTTGTGCTAAATATTAAAATACTTAGTATTTATAAAATACTGAAGTATTTACAAAATACTGAAGTATTTACTAATTAGTAGTACTTACAAAATAGTATTTACAAAAAAGTATTTACAACATCCTACTTCATAGTATTTTGTAAATACAAAATCTTATAAATACTTCATAATATACAGATGCTGAAGCAAAATACTAGATAATGTTTGAAGTATTTTAATAATTCTCAACCACTAAACATTCACAAAGCTGGTTTTTAAAATTTTATTTTTTTATGCCAATCTCTGCATTGTTCCAATTTTAGTATACATGCTGCCAAAGCAAACACACAAAGCTGGTTTTAAGATCATGTTCTGGATGGGCGCGGTGGCTCAAGCTTGTAATCCCAGCACTTTGGGAGGCCGAGGTGGGCGGATCACCTGAGGTCAGGGGTTCAAGACCAGTCTGGCCAACATGGTGAAACCCGTCTCTACTGAAAATACAAAGATTATCCGGGTGTGGTGGCAGGCACCTGTAATCCCAGCTACTTGGGAGGCTGAGGCAGGAGAACTGCCAACCTGGCAGGTGGATGTTGCATTGAGCCGAAATTGTGCCACCACACTCCAGCCTGGTGATAGAGTAAGACTCCATCTCAAAACAAAATCAGAAACAAAAACAAAAACAAAAATCATGTTCTACCAAAATATGAACTACTCTCCCAAACTATAAGCCAAAATTATAATTAAGTAAAAATAGTCAAAATGAAAGCCACAGTTCCAGCCCTGTTTTATAAGCAATTAGGGAAAAATAACAGGATGCTTGTTTTTTTCAGCTCTGTGACCTACGTTGCATTCTAGACCTTCATTTCTTTCTTTTTTCTTTTTTTTTTTTTTTTTTTTTTGAGATAGGGTCTTGGTCTGTCATCCAGACTGGAGTGCAGTGGTGCGATCACAGCTCACTGCAGCCTCCACCTCCATGGGCCAAGGCGTCCTCCTGAATGGCTGGGACTACAGCTGTGCCACCACACCCAGCTAAGTTTTACATTTTTTGTAGAGACAGGATCTTGCTCTGTTGCCCAAGCTAGTCTCAAACTCCTGGGTTTAAGTGATCCTTGAACCTTGGCCTTCCAAAGTGTTGGGATTACAAATGTGAGCCACCACACCTGGCCATAGACTTTCATTTCAAAGTCAGCATATGCCCGGGCGCGGTGACTCATGCCTGTAATCCCAGCGCTTTGGGAAGCCAAGGTGGGCGGATCACCTGAGGTCGGGAGATGGGGACCAGCCTGACCAACATGGAGAAACCCCGTCTCTACTAAAAATACAAAATTAGTCAGGCGTGGTGGCACATGCCTGTAATCCCAGCTACTCAGGACG
>NW_012114433.1:3552011-3552540 GCF_000951035.1 Colobus angolensis palliatus
AAACTCTGTCTCAGCAACAGCAAAGTCGACATGCATCGTTTGGGTGCTGAGAACAAGCTCTCTTGAGGCAGACCTGTGGTCATCTGCAAATTAGGTAAAAATAGAGAAGGCAAGCACAAAGATAAAGTTGGCTGTATGTTTGTCAATCCCTTTTCTGGATTGTTATAATTTCCTCTAGAGTTTTGATTTCATTTTGGGTATGTTATATTTAACGTTTTCCTTCAGTACATAAAAATACATACAAACGAGTCAAACAATGAATAGAAATTTTGGGAACAGAATGGCACGCCAAGCTTTCACTAATTTGCGTGTGGGACACACTCTTGGCATGAAAGATTTTTTTTGAGATCAGAATTTATTACTACTTTGGGCCAGGTGCGGTGGCTGATGCCTGTAATCCCAGCACTTTGGGAGGCTGAGGCAGGTGGATCACCTGAGACTGGGAGTTTGAGACCAGTCTGGCCAATATGGTGAAACCTCATCTCAAGTAACAATACAAAAATTAGCTGGACATGGTGGCGGGCGCTTA
>NW_012114433.1:3553700-3557960 GCF_000951035.1 Colobus angolensis palliatus
TTTTTTTTTTTTTTTTTGAGATGGAGTCTCTCTCTGTCACCCAGGCTGGAGTGGCAGTGGTGTGATCTTGGCTTGCTGCAACCACCACCTCCTGGGTTCAAGCAATTCTCCTGCCCTCTTGCCTCAGCCTCCCAAGTAGCTGGAATTACAGGTGCTTGCCACCACACCTGGCTAATTTTTGTACTTTTAGTAGAGACGGGGTTTCACCATGTTGGCCAGGCTGGTTTCTAACTCCTGACCTCAGGTGATCCGGCTGCCTCAGCCCCCAGCACTTTGGGAGGCGAGGCGTGAGCCAACGCACCTGGCCCATGCTGCACTTTTATAAAGGCTCGTCTTCTCTCACCGTTCTGTACTCCTCCCAGCTGGCGATAACTAGTATTTAGTATTACCATTTTACTACATCTCCTTTTATTCTTTTATTTGTGAGATACATGTTGAATGGGAAATTTGTATTAAATTTATGTAATGACTCAACTCAGGTGTCTTAAAAAATTATTTTCAAATTATACTTCCCATCAAAGACTTGGAAATGCTAATTTTTTTTTAACAAAATGCAAACTTAGAAAAATAACAACTAAATAAAATAGTGCTAATTAATGAATATGCTCAGATGTGCAAAGAGGCCGGCCATGGTGGTTCATGCCTGTGATCCCTGCACTTTGGGAGGCTCAGGTGGGAGGATCCCTTGAGGCTAGGAGTTCCAGACCACCCTGGCAACATAGCAAGACCCTGTCTCTACAAAAAATTCAAAACTTAGCTGGGTGCAGTGGTGACCACCTGTAGTCCCAGCTACTTGAGAGGCTAAGGCAGGAGAATCATTTGAGCTCAGGAGTTGGAGGCTGCAGTGACCTATGGTTGCATCACCACACTCCAGCCTGGGCAACACAGCAAGACCCCATCTCTAAAAAATTTTTTTTCTAATCCCCAAAGAGTTTTACTTGTATGCACAGGTGCAGTAAATCCCCCCTCAACCCCACCAGAGCATGCTCAGAATCCAAATAACAGAATTAGAATTTGGTATGAGTAACGATGAGATTATCAGGTTTCATGTAAACGTACCACCTGGCACTTCTTGGGTGTTAGAGATAGTGCTTCATTATTGCTACTTATTGGCTGTTCACAGAGACTCTGAAATGAGTCCCTAAGATCAGGTTGGAAGAATGAAAAAGTAGTATAATGTTATTTGAAATGGACAAAAATAATTGTCCATTTACATTGTACTTTTGAAACAGTAGAATGAATAAAATTTATGAGTAACCAACTATAATTCTACCTATTGAAAATCCAGCCAGGTGCAGTGGTTCACGCCTGTAATCCCAGTACTTTGGGAGGCCAAGGCGGGTGGATCACTTGAGGCCAGGAGTTTGAGACCAGCCAGGCCAACATGGCAAAACCCCATGTCTACAAAAAATACAAAAATTAGCTAGGTGTGGTGGCGCACCTGTAATCCCAGCTCTCGGGAAGCTGAGGCAGGAGAATTGCTTGAACCTTGGGAGGTGGAGGTTGCATGAGCTGAGATCACGCCACTGCTCTCCAGTGTGGGCAACAGAGCGAGACTCTGACTCAAAAAAACAAAACAAAACAAAAAGTCACTATGCTGAGAGTGAAACTGTAAAACAAATAAATAAATACATAAAAGTTTGTCCCTGTCCCCCTGAAGTCATCCTGAGGCCCCCCTACTAGTATGTGCCCCATACTTTGAGGAACTACATTTAACATGACCCTCCGGAAAACAGAATTCAAAAGCCACTAAGCTAGTTAGTGTGCCAGAAGCAATCTGGAAGAGTCCCAAGGTCTCTTGTGAGCTAGAGGGTTTAGTAAAAAGTGTGAGCTTTTACACAAGCTCTCCAGAAAATGCCTCAATTGCTCCCAGGAGTCTTCAACTTGCAGGGTTAGCCAGAGAGAAGAACTTTAATGTGCTACCTGGAAACCAGCCTGGTGAGAATTTCCTGGCTTGAGACTGCCCAGCCCTAATGACAGCCCTGTAACAGAACCCCGGAGGCTAGCCTCAAATGCGAAGGCGAGTCTAGGTGTACTGGGCTCAGGTGAATCGCCTTAGAGCCAGGAAACCAGTGGCTGAGAAAGAGAAGGGGGAGCTGTCAGAGGATGGGTGAGAGCAGGTGAGCCTCTCTGAGAGCTTGTTTCTCTCTCTCTCTCTCTGTTGCTCGCTCGCTCTTTTTTTTTTTTTTTTTTGAGAGCGGAGGAGGAGGAGGAGGAGGCGGCGGTGGCGGCCAGGTATGGTGGTGATACCTAAGATTGGGTTGGAATCCTTTGGGAGGCCTAGGTGGGCGGATCACCTGTGATCAGGAGTTCGAGACTAGCCTGGCCAACATGGTGAAACCTTGTCTTTAAAAATACAAAATTAGCCACACGTGGTGGCAGGCACCTGTAATCCCAGCTACTCAGGAGGATGAGGCAGGAGAATCGCTTGAACCCGGGAGGCGGAGGTTGCAGTGAGCCGAGATCACGCCACCGCACTCCAGCCTGGGTGACAGAGTGAGACTGTCTCAAAAAAAAGAAGAAAAAAGACTTGAAAATGGGTCTGTGGTGGCTCACACCTGCAATCCCAGCACTTTGGGAGGCTGAAGTGGGAGGATGGCTTCAGACCAGCAGTTCCAAACCAACCTGAGCAACATAGCGAGACCCTCCCCCACCATCTCTAATAAATAAACAATAAAAAGTAAGGCTGGGTGCGGTGTCTCATGCCTGTTATCCCAACACTTTGGGAGGCTGAGGTGGGAGGACGGCTTGAGCCTAGGAGTTTGAGATCAGCCTGAGCAACATAGCGAGACCCGCCCACACCATCACTAATAAACAAACAATAAAAAGTAAGGCCAGGTGCGGTGGCTCAGGCCTGTTATCCCAACACTTTGGGAGGCTGAGGTGGGAAGATCGCTTTAGCCCAGCAGTTCGAGATCAGCCTAAGCAACATAGCAAAACCTCACCTCTACCAAAAATATAAAAGTTAGTCGGGTGTGGTGGTGCATGCCTGTAGTCCCAGCTACTCAGGAAGCTGAGGTGGGAGGATGGTTTGAGTCCAGGAGGCAGAGGTTGCAGTGAGCTGAGATCATGCCACTGCACTCCAGCCTGGGCGACGGAGCCGGACCTTGTCTCAAAATAAATAAATAAATAATAAAGAGGAAATTGGTCCGTTTGTACTAACCTGGAAATGCAAGTCTCTCCTGAGCTTTACAGACCGCTACAGACACGTATTCTGTTTTGTCTCAATTAAAAGCAAAGTGGCTTTCTAACTAACGCATGGCAGAAAACACACCGGTAAGAGTGATTGGCTGGGCGCAGTGACTCAAGCCTGTAATCCCAGCACTTTGGGAGGCCAAGGTGGGCGGATCACTTGAGGTCAGGAGTTTGAGACCAGTCTGGCCAACATGGTGAAACCCCATCTCTACTAAAAATACAAAAATTAGCCCAGTGTGGTGGTGTGCACCTGTAATCCCAGCTACTTGGGAGGCTGAGGCAGGACAATAGCTTGAACTCGGAAGGCAGAGGTGGCAGTGAGCCAAGATTGAGCCACTGCACTCCAGCCTGGGTGACAGAGTTAGACTCCATCTCAAAAAAAAAAGAGTGATTTTATGCTGGCTAAAATCCCTTTCTATTAATTTCAGTGTCAGAAGATTTGCTGAGAAAAATCCTAGCATGACAATGGCATTTATTTGTGACTTTAAAGAAACAACCAAAAAAATACTCCAAAACCTGATTTCCTTGTTTGCTCAAGCATAACACCAGCATGGTCCGCTCCAAGCTTGATGGGACCAGAAATCTGAGGAAAAGCCCTTGGTCCCAGCTTGCTTGAGTGTCCTGCTGAGAAAAAAACACGCACACACATCGGCAGATGATGAGGAGCCTGTCTTTATTGGGTGATTTTTAGAGGCATTGCCTGTCGGGGGAAGGGGGCTTACAGAAGTCGTCAGGGCATATCCACCACCAGAAAGTCGTGAGTGACTCTCTCATGACCTCGCTGAAACAATGAGCAAACTGCAGAAGGTTTCCAGGGAAATTAACAAATTAGGTAGGGGTAGGATGTGGGGTTCCCCGTTCCCAGGGCTTTGGAATCCTTCCAGGTGATTATTCCTTTCTCTCTTTTCTCCAGAGACTGGGGCTTTTAAGAGTGCACCATTTCCTGGAATTCTAGAACAGAAGAGGTGAGAACAGGGTCAGTGGAGGTGGCTTGGTTCTTTACAGACATGCTGTGGCCAGTGAGAATTCCAAAGAGGGAAGGAAGTGAAGAAAATTGTCAGATGA
>NW_012114433.1:3565209-3566845 GCF_000951035.1 Colobus angolensis palliatus
TTTTTGAGACAGAGTTTCGCTCTTGTTGCCCAGGCTGGAGTGCAATGGTATGATCTCGGCTCACTGCAACTTCTGTCTTGGGTCCAAGCGATTCTCCTGCCTCAGTCTCCCAAGTAGCTAGGATTACAGGAGCCCACCACCACACACGGCTAGTTTTTAATATTTTTGATAGAGACGGAGTTTCACCATGTTGGTCAGTCTGGTCTTGAACTCCTGACTTCAGGGGATCTGCCCGCCTTGGCCTCCCAAAGTGCTGGGATTACAGGCTTGAGCCACCATGCCCAGCCTGTGGTTATGTTTAAATAAGTCAATCCCCCTTACCTGATCTGTTTTTATGAGCTATCTATCTGCATTAACTCCCATGTAGTAAGCAATAGTGGTGTAATTTTGAACAGGTTTTTTTTTTTTTTTTTTCTAATAAGCATCTAATGTAGCAGTTTTAAATTTCAAATTGGCACCACCAGAAGGACCACCATACGTTCTGCTGAATTGGCAGCACAAAGTAGCTAAAAAGCACACTAGCAACGTGACAAAAGCAAGTGAAAATAGTCCTACAGCTGTGCTAGTGTATTCTAAAGCTCAAACCTAGGATTCTGCCTATGGAAGATGCAGTAAATGAGGTTTGCTTATTTGTTCTCTGTTTAATATTATCCACTTGGCGGGCTAATGTCCAATAAAAAATATTTGTCTAAACCCTTGAAAACGAAGAGGCCTTCATACGCACGCCAATGGACCCTGGTCTGAGGATGTAAATCTTTCCCTTATTCTGAGAGGTTGAAACCCCACTGGTGGAAATTCCTTGTGCTATATGCAGGTGCATTATGGCATCTTGCAAATAATTGGCCAGGTGGCTAGCTAGCCCCCTAGTCAGGTGAAGGATTTTTTTGCAGGGCCTAGGCAATGACCAGTGTGACCAGCTTCTATAGCACCTGCCGAGCATTATGCCAGGGTTTTTACACACATCATTTGCATCCTTACTTTAGTCCCATTTTACAGATGAGAAGACTGAGGCTCAGTAAGGTTAAGAAAGGGAGATTGTAAGCCACATCGGTTTGATCTCACAGCCCAAGCTCTCACGGATGCTTCCTGAGCTAGAGTGTTTTACGCTACGTACAGGCGCGGACGTACCCTCTGCTCCAATTCTTCCATCTCCATCGTTATCCGCAGCAGCCATCAAGGACTTGGTTTCTGACTCGGTCAGTTCTCTGGCACCACTCTCAAACTTCTGGAGGAAAAACCTACAGGATAATAAAGATCCATGGGGATTTTCTGAAAGATCGTGCATCTCTGTGTGTGCACTTTTGTTTTTCCTTTAAGTAAATCATCTGTTTCTGGCACTTGCAATTATTAGCCAAGGTCTTAGCAGAGGTTTCCTTAAGCTATAGAAACCAATGGTGGGCATTTCATTTTTAAGGGTTTTTTTTTGGTTTTGTTTTGGTTTTTGGGTTTTTCTTGAGACAGGGTGTTGCTCTGTTACCCAGGCTGGAAGGCAGTGACACCATCATGGCTCACTGCAGCCTCAACTTCCTGGGCTCAATCGATCCTTCTGCCTCAACCTCCCAAGGAGCTGGGACGACAGGTGCTCCCCACCATGCCCCGCTAACATTTGTACTTTTTTTTTTTTTTTTGAGACGGA
>NW_012114433.1:3573340-3575644 GCF_000951035.1 Colobus angolensis palliatus
CCAGACTGGTCTTGAACTCCTGGGCTCACTCAAGCAATCCGCCCACCTCAGCCTCCCAAAGGGCTGGCATTGTAAGTGTGAGCCACAGTGCCTGGCCCATTTTTAAGCTTTTAGTGTTTTTAATTTTTATTTATTTATTTATTTGAGACAGAGTCTGTCTCTGTCACCCAAGCTGGAGTGCAGCTGCACGATCTCGGCTCACTGTAACCTCTGCCTCCTGATTTCAAGCGATTCTTGTGCTTCAGTCTTCTGAGTAGCTGGAATTACGGGCGTGAGCCACCACGTTTAGCCAAAGTTTTAGTTTTCTAAAGTCCATTTGCCAAAGGAAATCCCTTACACCAAAGAATCTTTGCGGCTGGGCACCGTGGCTCACACCTGTAATCCCAGCACTTTGGGAGGCCAAGGCAGGAGGATCACTTGAAGCCAGGAGTTTGAGACCAGCCTGGGCAACATGGTGAAACCCCATCTCTACTCAAAATACGAAAATTAGCTGGACATGGTGGCATGCACCTGTAATCCCAGCTACTTGGTAGACTGAGGCATGAGAATCACTTGAACTTGGAAGGCGGAGGCTGCAGAGAGCTGAGATCATCCCACTGCACTCCAGCCTGGGTGACAGAGCGAGACCCTGTCTCAAAAAAAAAAAGAATCTTTGCACCTGCAGTCTTCACTGCCTGTGTTGAGGTCTTTGCATGGGTAGATGTGTGGTCAGCTGACTCATGTCCTTTGCTTTAATGATGCTTGGCTGAATGACCAACACTAAGGCTGGCCATTGAAGAAATACTCAGCATCCTGGCCCCCATTGCACCCCAAGGCCACCCAGCAGTGCCGGGTACCAGACAGACTCAGGACAAAGCTTACTTAAGCTCTTCTTCATCCAGGTACCCGCTCTGGTCGTTGTCTATGAACCGGAAAACGTCCTTCACCTGACTGGCTGACATCTTGGAGAGGCCTGACGTCTGGAAGAATTTTTGGGGTTCAAAAGTGTCTGGGTCTGAAGAACAGAGAATGGGTTATTCTGACACTCCTTGGATCACATTCTATACTGGGGCCAAGGTACTGAAAACACAGATGATTAAAAATACTTCAACAATATCCCTGAGCTACGGGGATGCTCAACTGGTCCAAGATTTTGGGACAGCCAAGATTTGATGGCTCTGTGATGGCATCCCATGTCCCCAGCCTTCCCTCCTCCAGGTGGTTTTGTCCATTTCCCTTTTCCCTCCTCCTCTCCTCTGCGCCTCCCACTCCCCCTGGCCCACTTTACAGGCTGTGTAGCCCAGCCCGCAACATCCCTGGTCTAATTGGTAGGGGGAAATGCAATCACTGGATTTCACAGGCTAAACGGCCTTTGGCGATTTCTCTCTCTCTTTTTTTTCTTTCTTTCTTTTCTTCTTTTTTTTTTTTTAGACAGAGTCTCACTCTGTCTCCAGACTGGAGTGCGGTGGCATGATCTTGGCTCATGGCAAACTCTGCCTCCCAGGTTCAAGTGATTCTCCTGCCTCAGCCTCCCGAGTTGCTGGGATTACAGGTGTGCACCCCCATGCCCAGATCATTTTTGTATTTTTTTTTTTTTTTTTGAGACAGGAGTCTTGCTCTGTCGCCCAAGCTGGAGTGCAGTGGCCGGATCTCAGCTCACTGCAAGCTCCGCCTCCCGGGTTTACGTCATTCTCCTGCCTCAGCCTCCGGAGTAGCTGGGACTACAGGCGCCCGCCACCTCGCCCGGCTAGTTTTTTGTATTTTTAGTAGAGACGGGGTTTCACCGTATTAGCCAGGATGGTCTCGATCTCCTGACCTCGTGATCCGCCCGTCTCGGCCTCCCGAAGTGCTGGGATTACAGGCTTGAGCCACCGTGCCCGGCCCATTTTTGTATTTTTAATAGAGACAGGGTTTTGCCATGCTGGCCAGGTTGGTCTTGAACTCCTAACCTCAAGTGATCCACCGGCCTTGGTCTCCCAAACTGCTGGGATTACAGGCGTGAGCACCACACCTGGCCCTTCAGTGATTTCTTACTTCCACGTTTTGTAAGTTTCTTTTGTCTTACAGAAGTGTAATCGTGTGCTCAGATCCCAGATCTCTATAATTTTAGTTATCTAATAAATAGCAGTTTTCTTTTCCAATTCCATGAATTTTCCAGCCAAGCTAGTTATTTATTTATTTATTTATTTATTTATTTATTATTTATTTATTTATTTATAGACAGAGTTTTACTCTGTCGTCCAGGCTGGAGTGCAGTGTAGTGATCATAGCTCACCACAGCCTCAACCTCCTGGGCTTGAGTGATCCTCCTACCTCAGTCTCCCG
>NW_012114433.1:3576459-3579108 GCF_000951035.1 Colobus angolensis palliatus
CATTTTGATTTTGTGTTGCTTCGCTGAAGGTGCAAAGTTGTGAGGAAATCCCATCCCGCCCCACATCCCCTCTACCTTGGCATTCCTGGAGAGCTGCTGCAATGTCGTCAGCACTGAGCACGTCCGTGATGCTCATTTTCTACCTACTCACACAGAATAAACGAGATGCGATAAGCCACAAGCAGAGACGTGCACATCCAGGGCAAACATCTTCTCAGGGCCACTGAAACCATACGTGTGTCTAGATTTTGTTTTTTTTTTCAATTGAGATAGTCTAACTCTGTTGCCCAGGCTGGAATGCAGTGGCACCATCTCGGCTCACTGCAACCTCCGCCTCCTGGGCTCAAGTGATTCTCCTGCCTCAGCCTCCCGAGTAGCTGGGATGACAGGTGCGCACTATCATGGCTGGCTAATTTTTGTGTTTTCAGTAGAAACGGGGTTTCGCCATGTTTGCCAGGCTGGTCTCGAGCTCCTGACCTCAGGTGATCTGCCTACCTTGGCCTCACAAGTTGCTGGGATTACAGGTGTAAGCCACCGAGCCAGGCCTGTCTAGAATTTTTAAAATGTGATAAGCATGGTTTTGTATTAAGTGACGGGACAGAATATCCAAATTAAAACCAGATACCGAAAAGACCCCAGCCCTTTTTATCTCAGAGCCTTCTTTTGAATATATGCCAAAAATGGAAAAAAAAAAATACATGACCTAAAGAAGGATTTAATTGTTTTCTTATAAAAATTATACTGACATAATCAGTCATTTCCACAGGCAGCTACAAACTATGTTACAAATGCACTGGCATTTTCCTACACCAGACCAAGAGATGCAATGTTGCAATTTCCACCTGTTAAAAGGATACGGTTTGGCCACTTGCAGACCTTCTGCGGAAGAAGGTATGCCATCTGTCCTGAACGGTGGAAGCAGATGGAGGAAAAGCCCATCTCCCAGAGATTAAAATCCTTCCAGGTGTCAAAGCCGTGGGAAAAGAGGAGTCTAAGCACCTAAGCCTAATACGAATGCACACACTGAAGAAGAGTCTGGGGTCTAGTGGGCCCACCAGTTACTCACCGCACGTAGTGAAGAAGAGTCTGGGGTCTGGTGGGCCCACCAGTTACTCACTGTTTTAGGCTCCCCCCCAGGAAGAATCAGGAAAAAGAGCTGAAGGAGTAAAACAGATGGGTTTTTGCTACCTTGCTGACCTACCTTATATAGGCTAGAAAAAGTGATAGTTAACAACCTCTTAGATTTCCTTTTCAAGGATCAAGTGGATGTAGCTCAAATGTCTTGTCTTACTCATGAAACCTCTTTTTTTTTTTTTTTTTTCTATTTATATCTCAAGGGAATGTGGGTGGGAACAGTCAATTGTAAAAACAAAACACAAAAAACAAACCTCAACAAACCTTAACTAAGGTCTCAGTTCTGCAAACGAACTCTGTTGGCAAAGTGTGGGGAAGGTTTTGGATGCCTGATAAGGTGGAGATGGTGGCCTGAACTAAGACAAACACATACAGGGGTGCTCCATAAGCTGAAAAGGCTCCCCAGATGTCAGCGGGTACCGTTTGAGGCAGGCCTGTTTTCAGCTTTGGGAACTCTGGGTGTGGGGTGTGTAAGACTGACCTCAGTCTGGAGCTGACAGACTCAAAGCCATCGTCACCAAGCACACACACAGGACTCGTCCGGCACAGGAGATGGGGCTAAGTGATGTGATTTTCCTACAAATGTCTTGACTTTGACATTTCCCAGCTATACCATAAATTGCACACACTCAAAAGGCAAAAAGGAGGAACTCAAGCCAGCATTCCCAACCCACAAAACTAATGTTCGGAAAAAAATATTCTGAGGCGGAGGCCAGGACTAGACAACTCAAGATTTTGTTTCTGTTATGACAGGGTCTTGCTCTGTTGCCCAGGCTGGAGTGCAGTGGCACGACCTCAGCTCACTGCAGCTTGATCTCCCAGGCTCAAGCGATCCTCCCACCTCAGTCTCCCAAGTAGCTGGTACTATAGGCACACACCACCATGCCTGGCTAATTTTTTAAATATACATTTTTTTGGAGAGACAGGGTTTTGCCATGTTGCCCAGGCTGGTCTCGAACTCCTGGGCTCAAGTAATTCTCCCACCTCAGCCTCCCAAAGTGCTGGGATTACAGGTGTGAACCGCTGCGCCTGGCTTTTTTTTTTTCTTTTTAAATATTCAGCAAACATTTATTGAGCCTTTATATGGCCAGTACTGTGCCAGGCTCTTCTTTTTAATTATTGTGGTAAAAACTACATTCCATAAAATGTATAATCTTAACCATTTGTAAGTGTATGTATAGTACAATAGTGTTAACTCTTGGCGCATTATTGAATGAGAGATCTCTATAATTTATTCAGTTGGAAAAATGGAAACTCTGTATCCGTTAAGCTGCCACCTCTCCCCTGTTCCCCTACCTCGCAGCTCCTGGTAACCATCATTGTACTTTCTGCTTCTAATAGTTTGACTACTGGCCGGGCGCAGTGGCTCACACCTGTAATCCTAGCATTTTGGGAAGCCAAGGCAGGCAGATCACGAGGTCAGGAGTTCGAAACCAGCCTGACCAACATGGTGAAACCACATCTCTACTAAAAATACAAAAATTAGCTGGGCATGGTAGCCTGTAATCCCAGCTA
>NW_012114433.1:3580058-3581632 GCF_000951035.1 Colobus angolensis palliatus
AAAAAAAAAAAAAAAAGAAAGAAAGTTTCTGAAAATAAGTCTTAAGAGTTTTGAATTAGGTTTCTGACATTAAGCTGCCATAGAAATTAGCTGAGCCCTTTCTCTTTCTTGGGAGTGTTTACAAATGTCCACAGAGATACAACATTTTTTAAAAATCTGCTCATTTAAATCAAAGTAGCATATGGGTTAAACCAAGATAATTTTTCTGTTCATGCTCTTTTTCCGATAGAACATAAAGATACCAGAGACCAGGCCAGGAGTAGTGGCTCATGCCTGTAATCCCAGCACTTTGGGAGGTCAAGATGGGAAGATCTCAGGCCCAGGAATTCAAGACCGGCCAGGGTGATGTATTGAGACTCCCATCTCTATAGAAAAATATTATATTTATTTAAATTTTGAAAAGATAACATATTCAGTGAACATGTTTTCTGAATCAATGAGGCACTTAAGATGATAACTTGAATTCCAGTATGTGCAATCTGAGCATCAAATATTGATTCAGGCCAGGCACGGTGGCTCACGCCTGTAATCCCAGCACTTTGGGAGGCTGAGGTGGGCGGATCACCTTAGGTCAGGAGTTCGAGCCCAGTCTGGGCAACATGGCGAAACCCTGTCTCTA
This sequence comes from Colobus angolensis palliatus, assembly GCF_000951035.1. Classification (NCBI taxonomy): domain Eukaryota; kingdom Metazoa; phylum Chordata; class Mammalia; order Primates; family Cercopithecidae; genus Colobus; species Colobus angolensis. Next base: position 3,580,678 of record NW_012114433.1, read on the forward strand.
CTAAAAATATAAAAAAATTATCTGGGCATGGAAGCAGGCAATTCAAGCTACTTGGGAGGCTGGGGCAGGAGAATCGCTTGAACCCGGGAGGTGGAGGTTGCAGTGAGCCAAGATCGCGCCACTACATTCCAGCCTGGGTGACAGTGAGACTCCATCTCAAAAAAAAAAGAAAAAAAAAATTGATTCACACAAATAGACAATATTGTATAATTCCACTAATACGAGGTACCTAGAATATTCAAATCGACAGAGACAGACAGAATGGTGGTTAGCAGGGCTGGAGGGAGGGGTAATGGGAGTGAGTGTTTAATGGGGACAGAGTTTCAGATTGGGAAGATGAGAAAGTCCTGGAGATGGATGGTGGTGACGGTTGCACAGTGTGATTATATTTAATGCCACAGAACTTCAAAAGGGTTAAGATGGGTCAGGTGCAGTGGCGCACGTCTGCAATCCCAGCGCTTTGGAAGGCTGAGGCGGGAGAATTGCTTGAAGCCAGGAGTTTGAGACCAGCCTGGGTTACAAAGCAAGACCCCATCTCTACAAAAAAATAATAAAAAAATTAGCCAGGCACTGTTGTGTGCACCTATGGTCCCAGCTACTCGGGAGGCTGAGGTGGGAGGATCGCTTAAGCCCAGGAGTTTGAGGTTGCAGTGAGCTGTGATCACACCACTGCACTCCAGCCTGGTTAACAGAGTGAGACCCTGTCTCTCCAAAAAAAAGAAAATGATTAAGATGGTAAATTTCATATTATGTATTTTATGTTGCATATCATGTTATGCATGACATATGTTGCATATGCATAGTATTGTTTATCATATTTGCATATTTATGTCATGTAATGTATATGTATATATTAACAATTTGTAAACATTGATTCTGTAGTCTTCATTATTTTGGCCACCAATTCCTAATTGCTCCCAGGAAAGAAAAGGAGAAAGATGTGGAAGTAGATCGG
>NW_012114433.1:3588697-3592630 GCF_000951035.1 Colobus angolensis palliatus
GCATCTCTTTTGGGAATGGAAACAACAATGGTGGACTCCTAACCTTTACCCACTCGGGGTCACCTCCAACCTAGCCAGGTGGGTTTTCAAAAAACCCAAGCATGGCTGGACTCGGTGGCTCATGCCTGAAATCGCAACATTTTGGGAGGCCGAGGCAGGAGCACTGCTTGAGCCCACAAGTTTGAGACCAGCCTGGGTCACACAGCAAGAACCCATCTCTACAAAAAATGGAAGTAACTAAATAATTATCCAGACTCCTGGGCTTGAGCGGTCCTCCTGCCTCAATCTCCTGAGTAGCTGGGACTAGAGGCATGTGCCACCACCCCAGGCTAATGTCTAAATTAAATTAAATTTTTTTTTTGAGACGGAGTTTTGCTCTTGTTGCCCAGTCTGGAGTAATGGCAAGATCTGGGCTCACTGAGACCTCTGCCTCCCAGATTCAAGTGATTCTCCTGCCTCATCCTCCCAAGTAGCTTGGATTACAGGTATGCACCACCACACCCTGCAAATTTTTTGTAGTTTTAGTAGAGACAGGGTTTCACCATGTTGGCCAAGCTGGTCTTCAACTCCTGACCTCAAGTGATCCACCCACCTCGGCCTCCCAAAGCGCTGGGATTACAGATACAAGCCACTGTGCCCAGCCTTCATTTTTAAATGTAATTTTTGTAGATTCAGGGTCTGGCTCTGTCATGCAGGCTGCAGTGCAATGATGCGATTGTGGTTCATTGCAGCCTGGACCTCCTGGGCTCAAGCCATCCTCCCTTCTTGGCCTCCCAAAGTGCTGGGATTAGAAGTGCGAGCCACCGCGCCCAGCCCCATCGTCCATTTTTATCTTCAGTCTTTCATTGGCACATTCCTTGTCACAGTGTAACTATTCAATGAACACATTTGTGCAATGAAGGAACTGGCTCTGAATCTGAATGTCTGCATCTAGCTGTCTCTGCACAGTGACATGGGGGATGGGGTGGGATCTAGAGTTACGGGCGTGTTTATTTATGAATGAGATACTTCTCTATGATTGGATTTCCTTTCCCACTCACAGACTGAGCAATCATTTGTTAAATAAGTTTACAGTGGGGGGTTGGGACAAGCTCCTTCGAGAGTCGAAGTGACTGCTGTTTACAAACAAAGACTGTAAAGTGTCTTAGGGCTGCATGAAAAGGACAGCTTGTGTGTTTCCCAGTGGAATGAATGAATAACAAGGATGGGGGATCCCCAGGAGCACACAGCCCCTGTCTACAAGAGCTGACCTCTCCTGGGTTTACAGTTTTGATTACCCATGGGGCAGGGCAAAATGCATCACTTGTGACCTACTATGGGTGTGGAAATGGCACAAGTCCCCTAATTACTGTTGGCTCTGTAATCTGTGGGCTCTGGTGCACAGTGAAATGCAAGTCCTGACGGGCGCCGTGGCTGGTGTCTGTAGTTCCAGCTACTCGGGAGGCTGAGGCAGGAGGATTGCTTGAGCTGGGAGTTCTGGGCTGCAGTGCGCTCTGCCGATTGGGTGTCTTCACTAAGTTTGACATCAATATGGTGACCTCCTGGGTGCAGGGGACCATCAGGTTGCCTAAGGAGGGGTGAACCAGCCCAGGTTGGAAACGGAGCAAGTCAAAACTCCTGTGCTGATCAGTCATGGGATTATGCCTGTGAATTGCCACTGCACTCCAGCCTGGGCAACATAGCAAGACCCCATCTCAAAAAAAAGAAAAGAAAAAAGAAATGCAAGTGCTCTTGTTCAAAGAATTTCAATGTGAGTGCCTCAGTGGATTAAATCAAGTGTGCAGGCTAAGTGCAGGACCCTGAAGACTAGAGGTCTCACACCCATGAAGCCTGCCCTGCTCACAACAGGTTTGTACAACACTGCCCAGTTCACCAATATGATGTCGTGTCATTTCACCGTGGCAACAACTCTGTGAAATATTATTATCCCCGTGACGAAAAAGGGAGAGATATCCCAGGTCAGGCAGGGTGCGGTGGCTCAAGCCTATCATCTCAGCACTTTGGGAGGTTTGCTTGAAGCCAGGAGTTTAAGACCAGCCTAGGCAACAGCGTGAGACCCCTATTGTCAGGCCTCTGAGCCCAAGCCAAGCCATCGCATCCCCTGTGACTTGCAGGTATACACCCAGATAGCCTGAAGTAACTGAAGAATCACAAAAGAAGTGCAAATGCCCTGCCTCGCCTTAACCAATGACATTCCACCACAAAAGAAGTGAAAATGGCCGGTCCTTGCCTTAAGTGATGATAGTATCTTGTGAAATTCCTTTTCCTGGCTCATCCTGGCTCAAAAAGCTCCCCCACTGAGCACCTTGTGACCCCCACTCCTGCCCGCCAGAGAACAATCCCCCTTTGACTGTAATTTTCCTTTACCTACCCAAATCCTATAAAACGGTCCCACCCTTATCTCCCTTGGCTGACTCTCTTTTCGGACTCAGCCCGCCTGCACCCAGGTGAAATAAACAGCCATGTGGCTCACACAAAGCCTGTTGGTCTCTTCACACGGACGCGCATGACACCTCTTTTTTTTTTTTTGAGACAAAAAGAAAAAGGAGGAGGAGGAGGAGGAGACAAAGCCAACACGTATAAAGGGCACATTATTATAAAATTGTTTAAAACCAGTGATAAAGAGAAGATGAAGATCATAAAGGCAGCCAGAAAAAAGAGACACAATATGTTCAGAGGAACAAAGATAAGATTGACATCAGACTTCTCTCTCGCTCGCTCTTTTTTTGAGATGGGGTCTTGCTATGTTGCCCAGGCTTGTCTTAAACTCTGGGCCCTGAGTAGCTGGGATTACAGGTGCACACCACTGCGCCCAGTGACTGCACCTGGCAGAAAAATACTGGACTTTTGTACAAATACCTATACTATTCATGAATAAACTTTAAACTGCCCTGAAATGATGGGACTGAAGTGATTAAAATCTTTATCCAAATGAAAACAACTATATTATTATCAAGAGTGTGGCATATTTGACCTACATCTAGATGTGTATATGCATTTTCTTTTCCGAAAATGAATAACAAAAGATTTCAGTATTGTTGTTATCTATTTATTAAATACCCAGTTAAACTCACTGTTTCTAAATGCACAAGGTATGTATTGCCCAAGTCCAGAACAGTCCAGAACAGTCCAGAACAGTTCTCTGGGGCTTCTAGGTCACAGCTGAGCATGTTTTATTTCCTGAATTTAGTGTTCTCCCATCGCTAGAGGTAATTCATGTTTATTAATTAGGTTGGTGCAAAAGTTATTGTGGTTTTTGCAATTATTGCAATTATAATATAATTTTGCAATTATAACTTTTGCACCAGCCTAATAAAAAAACACCTTGGCTGACAAGCTATGGGAACGACATGGCCACCAGAAATGACCTTCACGGTGTTCTAAAAAGCAGTGGCTTTTAGTTCAGAAAGGGTTTGCTGCTCTCTATATAATGAGTTGGGGTTCTCTTTTCTCCTCCACGTTCTAGAGTTCTGATGCCTCTTAGCATCACCAGCTTTCATCTGGGGAGCAATTATGAATCGTTAGTAAAAGCTCAACTTTTTTAAGGAGCAAAACCAGCAAGAAAATTCAGCATGTCCCGGTTTTCTAGACAGCACACTCGAAGACCACAGCCAGCTGCTTAATAATTTAGCCTTTTGAGCAAGGTTCTTGTTAGGGTAGATCAAAGACATGAATAATACAGGCGTTTGTGAATCATACTGCTCCGCGGTGCTGCACTGGCCAGGAAATGCCTGAAGCAGTTGCAGAGGGGCTCAGTGTGACCAGATCCGGTGACTGAGTCATGATGACACCAAACTTGGTTAACAGGAATCCCAGGTCATATCCGATGGTGTCAAACTCAGCCACTGCCTGCTGCCTTCTGCAGGTCTTTCAAGTCAAATGTCTCATGCCAGTCAAAATTCCTGCCAGGATTCAGACTCTATTTCCCTAGTT
>NW_012114433.1:3593546-3594321 GCF_000951035.1 Colobus angolensis palliatus
TCTCTACTAAAAATACAAAAAATTAGCTGGGCATGGTGGTGCATGCCTGTAATCCCAGCTACTCAGAAGGCTGATGCAGGAGAATAGCTTGAACCCAGGAGGTGGAGGTTGCAGTGAGCTGAGATCATGCCATTGCACTCCAGCCTGGGCGACAGAGCGCAACTCCGTCTTGAGGAAAAAAAAAAAAGAACCATCCACATCCTATCTAAAGCCAGCCCCTCCACCATCTAAACTGGATGCCATTCCTGCCACCCTCTCAAGCACATCTCTCCACGTACTCTCCCCTCCCTCTCCCGTGCCATCAATTTCTCTCTCCCTAATAGATCTTTCCATTAACATAATATAACTGAAAAAGAGACTGAGGCAGGAGTCCCCATTGACTGAGGTTGATGCAGCAGTTTGAGGACATGCCGGGGAGGAACACCAGCCACGGGAGCATCTGTGACCTGTGCGTTTCCAGAGAGGGTTTGGGAACTTCACTATTTAAAGGGGAAAGAGCAAGCAGGAGGGATAAAGGAAGGGAGGGTAGGCAGAGAGGCAAATGGTCACATTCTCTCAAGGCTCTGATTAGCGATCAATAAATCTACACTGTACATGTCAACAAGGCATTCATCTCCAGCTCAGGAAATCTACATTTTACATAAGGTAAAGTAAACACGTGAAAAAAAGGAGTAAAAAGTCAAGGATGCATTCATCCTGAGCCCAGTGAATCTACATTTTACATAAGTTAAACACATGAAAAAAGGAGTAAAAAGGCAAGGATGCATTCATCCTG
>NW_012114433.1:3594371-3596166 GCF_000951035.1 Colobus angolensis palliatus
CAAGGATGCATTCATCCTGAGCCCAGTGAATCTACATTTTACATAAGTTAAACACATGAAAAAAGGAGTAAAAAGGCAAGGATGCATTCATCCTGAGCCCAGTGAATCTACATTTTACATAAGATAAACATGTGAAAAGAGGGAGTGAGGAGTCCATGGTGCGTTCCTCTCAAGCCCAGTGAATCTACATTTTACATAGGATAAACGTGTGAAAAGAGGCAACAAGGAGTCCATGGTGCGTTCCTCTCACGCCCAGAGAATCTACATTTTATATAAGATTAAACATGTGAAAAGAGGGAGTAAAGACTCCGTGATGTGTTGATCTGAAGCCCAGTGAATTTACATTTTACATAAGATAAAGGTGAAAAGGAGTAAAGGAAAGACTCCGTGATGCGTTCATCTCAAGCCCAGTGAATCTACATTTTACATAAGATAAACATGTGGGCCGGGCGCGGTGGCTCACGCCTGTAATCCCAGCACTTTGGGAGGCCGAGACGGGTGGATCACAAGGTCAGGAGATCGAGACCATCCTGGCTAACACGGTGAGACCCCGTCTCTACTAAAAAAAAAAAATACCAAAAAAACTAGCCGGGCGCGGTGGTGGGTGCCTGTAGTCCCAGCTATTCGGGAGGCTGAGGCAGGAGAATGGCGTAAACCCAGGAGGCGGAGCTTTCAGTGAGCTGAGATCCGGCCACTGCACTCCAGCCTGGGCGACAGAGCAAGACTCCGTCTCCAAAATAAAAAGATAAACATGTGAAAAGAAGGAGTGGAGGAAAGAGTCCATGATACATTCATCTTGAGCTCAGCAAATCTACATTTCATGTAAGATACAGCAAACTTGAAAAGAAGTAGTAAAGAGTCTATAATGCATTCATCGTAAGCCCAGTGAATCTACATTTTATATGAGATAAACATGTGAAAAGGAGTAGAGGAGTCCACGGTGCGTTCATCTCAAGCCCAGTAAATCTACATTTTACATAAGATAAACATGAAAAGAGGGAGTAAAGAGTCCGTGATGCATTCATCTTGAGCTCAGTAAATCTACATTTTACATAAGATTAAACATGTAAAAAGAGGGAGTAGAGGAGTCCATGGTGCGTTCATCTCCAGCCACCGTGAGGGCTCAGTGGCACACGCCTGTAGTTCCACCCACCCAGGAGGCTGAGGCAGGAGGATCACTTGAGGTCAGGAATTTGAGGGTGTAGTGTGCAATGTTTGTGCTTGGGAATAGCCACTATATGCTAGCCTGGGCAACGTAGCAAGACCCTGTCTCTAAAATTTCCTTTTAATTAAAAAAATAGGCTGAGTGTGGTGGCTGATGCTTGCAATTTCAATGCTTTGGGAGGCCGAAGCAGGACGATCACTTGAGCCCAGGAATTTGAGACCAGCCTGGGCAATATAGCGAGACCACGTCTCTAACAACAACAATAAATTACAAATAAATAAATAAAACCACAATGAGATGCCAATACCCATTAATGAAAATGCCCAGAATGAGGAAGGCTGACCCATGCCAAGCATTGGCGAGGGCATGGGAGGAACTGGAACCCTCCTTCCCCGCTAAACTCACTTTCCTCAGAATAATAAATGCATTGCTCAAGTACTGAGCAACTCTCTTGGCTCTCCTTCCACTCTTCAACATGTTTTCCTTCCTGAATGTAAATTTCCTTTGGAAAACACAGTGGAAGTGTCGATCACATGACCCAGATGGTTCTATTCCAACTTCCTCCCCAAGAACTGGGTTTTTTTTGTTTCTTCTTTTTTTTGAGACAGAGTTTCGTTCTTGTTGCCCAGG
>NW_012114433.1:3601691-3603098 GCF_000951035.1 Colobus angolensis palliatus
GTAACATGCTCACATTTTCATTTACCTACTTGAACATATCAAACAGTTGTAGTAGCTGTTTTAATCTCTTTATTAATTCTATCTTTGTCATTTCATTTCATTGGTTTTTCTCCTCTTCCTGGGGTATAATCCTTGCTTCTTGGCATACCTGGTGATTATTACTTTTTAGAGACAGGATCTTGCTGTGTTGCCCAGGCTGGAGTGCAGTGGTGCCACTATAGCTCCCTGCAGCCTCAACCTCCTGGGCTTCAGCGATCCTCCCACCTCAGCCTCTCAACTGGCTGGGCCTAGACATGTGCATCCCCACCCCTGGCTAATTTTTTAGTTTTACTTTTGTAGAGATGATGTTGCCCACTCTGGTCTTGAACTCCTGACCTCAAGCTGTCCTCGTGCCTCAGCCTCCCAGAGTGCTGGGATTATAAGTGTGAGCCAACACTTCCTGCCATGCCTGGTAATTTTTTACTGGACACCAGATATTGTGAATTTTACCTGGTTGAGTGCTGAATATTCTTCTGTTTAAAAAATATATTCTTGAGCTTTGCTCTGGGACATGGTTAAGTGACTTGGAAATAGCATAATCCTTTTTCTTTCCTTTTTATTTTTGAGAGGGAGTCTTGGTCTGTCACCCAGGCTGTACTGCAGTGGCAAAATCTCAACTCACTGCAACCTCTGCCTCCTGGGTTCAAGCGATGCACCCACCTCAGCCTCCCAAGTGGCTGGGACTACAGGTGCACACAACCACGCCTGGCTAATTTCTGTATTTATAGTAGAGAGGGGGTTTCACAATGTTGGCCAGGCTGGTCTCAAACTCCTGACCTCAGGTGATCCACCCGCCTCGGCCTCCCAAAGTGCTGGGATTCCAGGCGTGAGCCGCCGCGCCCAGACGCGTGATCCTTCTGAGACTTGCAGAACTAGAGCAACCCTTAGTCTGGGGCCAGTTCTGCCGCCCCACGAAGGCAATGCCCCTCTGAATGTGTGACTCAATGCCCCATGTATTATGAGGCTTTTCACTTTGCCTGCTGGGAACATGAATGGTTCCCCAGCTTTTTGTGGGCTTTGGAATTATTCTGCCTATTTCTATTATGTGATTCTTTCCCCTGGTCTTGCTTGGGTGATTTCCTCTCGTGCATGAGCTGATCCAACTCAGCTCCAGAGTCAAGAGGTATCCTTCGCAAAGCTCCAGAGTTTGTTTTTTTGCACATCTCTCCCACGGGATTCCATCCTGCAAATTCCAGCTGCTTTGGCTTGCTCAAACTTTTTTTCTTTTTTTTGGAGACAGAGTCTCGCTTTGTGGTCCAGGCTGGAGGGCAGTGGTGCAATCTCAGCTCACTGCAACCTCCACCTCCCAGGTTCAAGTGATTCTCGTGTTTCAGCCACGTGAGTAGCTGGATTACAAGCATGCACCAC
>NW_012114433.1:3607703-3608335 GCF_000951035.1 Colobus angolensis palliatus
AAAAATTAGCCAGCCATGGTGGCTCACACCTGTAGTCCTAGCTATTCAGGAGGCCGAGGTGGGAGGATCGCTTAAGCCTGGAAGGTTGAGGCTGCAGTGAGCCCTGATTGTGCCACTGTACTCCAGCCTATACAACAGAGCAAGACCCTTCCCAAAAACGAAAACAAACTGCTGTTTCATATGTTTTGTACAGTTGTAGGTATTTAAGGCAAGAAGGGTTATCCATCTTGGCCATAAGAAGGGGAGATGTCCACAATTTCTGTAAACATTTCAAGTTCCTGGAAGGGGAAGTGTGGGTTAGAGGCTATATAAAGTATTAGGGTTTTTGATAATAAGAAAAAATGAGCTAAGCATCGTGGCTGTAATCCCAGCACTTTGGGAGGCCAAGGTGGGTGCATCATTTGAGGTCAGGAGTTCGAGACCAGTCTGGCCAACATGGTGAAACCCCATCTCTACTAAAAATACAAAAAAATTAGCCAGGTGTGATGGGCGCCTGTAATCCCAGCTGCTCAGGAGACTGAGGCAGGAGAATAGCTTGAACCTAGGAGGAGGAGGTTACAGTGAGCCAAGATCATGCCATTGTACTCCAGCCTGGGCAACAAGAGCAAAACTCCATCTCAAAAAAAAAAAAA
>NW_012114433.1:3610880-3612141 GCF_000951035.1 Colobus angolensis palliatus
GCATATGGTTCTCAATTGATGGGCATGTGTGTGTGTGAAGTTCCCTCTGGAAAACTTTTCTCTGGGAGAAAATTCTAGATTTCACTGTTTTACATTTCAAAGTTGCCAGTTTGTTAAAAAATCAGGCTGAGAAGGAACACATTAGGACAAAAATGTGACAGACTGTCATTAAAGCAAGCAAGACCAAGGATGGAATTTTACAGACTTTGCAGAGAATTCTTGGATCAACCCATGGACGCGGCGGCTGATTTTAACAGGAGCTGTGAAGAGTCTAATCCCTTTCGTTACAAATGCATCTGGGGCCAGAGCCCGATTTCCTGCTGCCCTTGGGGGACTTTTTAATCATTTTTTTTCTCCAAGCTTAGAGTATTCATCAAATCCCAGGTCTACGCTGACCCCCACTCTGGGCTGGAAGGGCCTGACCTCTCCCAAGAGAGTGGGGGTAGAAGAGAAGCTGGGAAATACAAAGTCATTTGATGGGTGTGACACCGGGCACAGGTTGACCATCAAGCCAGGGAGGAGGCCTTTATGCCGGAAAGTCCCTGAGCCTGTTCCAGGGATGGGGTGAGCCACTCCTGTACCCACCCAGGCTTGCCTAGGTGTGCTGTGTGCTGAGGAAGCTTTAGGAAAGAGAGAGGGAGGACAGAGGGAGCTTGGATGTCCAGGAGTTGTTCAGTAAAGTGAACGGAAAGCGAATGTTCCGGTCTGGGAAAGTCAAATCACATGAGAGAGGAAAGCCGATTGTCACGGAAGGTTGAGGGCCAGGGCTAGGGAAGGGAAAACCACATGCTCAAAATCCTGGTCAGTGCGTGTCCACCTTAATGCGTGCGTGTCCACTTTCCTCCACTGTGGGGCCAGCACAGAGCCAGAGCCCCGGCTGGGAGGGGATCCTACGCTTGCTTTTTTTTTTTTTAATTGTGGTAAAATATGCGTAACATAAAATTTGCCATTTTAGCTATTTTTGAGGGTACAATTCAGTGGCATTTACTACGTCAAAAATATTGTGCAACCGGGCTGGGCATGGTGGCTCACGCCTGTAACACCAGCACTTTGGGAGGCCGAGGTGGGCAGGAGGTCAGGAGTTCAAGATCAGCCTGGCCAACATGGCAAATCCCCGTCTCTACTGAAAATACAAAAATTAGCTGGGCGTGGTGGTGCGCACCTATAATCTCAGCTACTCAGGAGGCTGAGGCAAGAGAATTGCTTGAACCCTGGAGGCGGACGTTGCGGTGAGCTGAGATCACACCACTGCACTCCAGTT
>NW_012114433.1:3618231-3618573 GCF_000951035.1 Colobus angolensis palliatus
CATGTTGGCCAGGCTGGTCTTGAACTCCTCACCTCAAGTGATCCACCTGGTTCAGCCTCCCACAGTGCTGGGATTACAGGCATGAGCCACTGCGCCCGGCCTACTTGTGTTTTTGAAGTGGGTGGAGCTGGGCCTGAGTCGCTCAAATCCCAGTATAGCACTGGCATAGGATATATCACTGACCTGAGTTCCCAGCACCTGGGTCTCCTCGGCTGTGAAAAGGGATAGTGATAACAGCGGCAATCACAGGGTTGCTTTGAGAGATACTTACGATTTTGTAGAAACACCCATGCAGGCTGGGCGTGGCGGCTCACATCTGTAATCCCAGCACTTTGGGAGGTT
>NW_012114433.1:3623996-3624796 GCF_000951035.1 Colobus angolensis palliatus
GCTGAAGTGGGAGGGTCGTTCAAGGCCAGGAGTTTGAGGCTGCGGTGAACTATGATCATGCCACTGCACTCCAGCCCAGGTGACAGAATGAGACCCTGTCTCAAAAATAAATAAATAAATAGGCAAATAAAAATTAGCCAGGTGGGGTGACACAAGCCTGTAATTCCAGCACTCTGGGAGGCTGAGGCAGGAGGATTGCTCGAGGTCAGGGGTTCAAGACCAGCCTGGGCAACATCTCTACAAAAAATTTTAAAATGAACCAGATGTGGCGGTAGGCACCTATAGTCCCAGCTACTCAGGAGGCTGAGGTGGGAGGATCACTTGAGGCCAGGAGTTCAAGGCTACAGTGAGCTATGATTGCACCACTGCACTCCAGCTTGGATCACAGAGTGTAACTGTGTCTCTAAAACAAAACAAAACAAAACCACAGCCCGCAGGTGGTGGCAGGGTTGGGACAGTTGCAGTGAGCCTCAGGCCAGAGGCGCATGCCTTCCTCAGGAGTTCTGAGGAGTCCTTCCTGGTCAGAACACACTCCGGGAATTGCACTTTTCCAGTAGGGCTGGTGAGGTGTTCACAGGCCTGAGCAGACCCGGCCCCTGGGAGAGAGGCCTGTGGGCATCGAGGCCAACTCTAAGGGGGTAGCTGCATTTGTAGCCCAGCTCCTGGGCACTTACTAGGCCCGAATGTGGGCTCCGAGTGGCCAGAGAATTGGAAAATGCAGATTGTTTTTTCACAGGAAATCTCCCAATGTTTGAATATTGGCAGTTAGTTACAATTATTTTCAAACTCTTCATGGGCCA
>NW_012114433.1:3625256-3626888 GCF_000951035.1 Colobus angolensis palliatus
TTCTCCTGCCTCAGCCTCCTGAGTAGCTGGGACCACACGCGCCCATCACCATGCCCAGCTAATTTTTTGTGGTTTTGGTGGAGACGGGGTTACACTGTGTTAGCCAGGATGGTCTTGATCTCCTGACCTCATGATCCGCCCGCCTCGGCCTCTCAAAGTGCTGGGATAACAGGAGTGAGCCACTGCACCCGGTCGATGGAAGCTTCTTGAAGACACTGGTCAGTGCTAATGGTCAATGCCTTGTAGCACTGACTACAGGGATAACCTGAGTTTTAAGCTGCCTGGGTGATTTTTATTTTATTTTTATTATTAATGTTTAAATTTTTTTTAGGGGCAGGGTCTTGCTCTGTTGCCCAGGCTGCAGTGCAGTGATGTTATCATAGCTCACTGCAGCCTTGACCTCCTGGTCTCATGCAATCCTCCCGACTCAGCCTCCTGAGTAGCTGGGACCACAGGAACTTGCAAACATGCTAGGCTAATTTTTTAATTTTTGGGGGGATATGTGTGTGGGGGGTTTGGTTCTCACTGTGTTGCCCAGGCTAGTCTCAAACTCCTGGCCTCAAGCAATCCTCCCTCCTCTGCCTCCCAAAGTGCTGGGATTATAGACCTGAGCCACTGTGCCCGGCTGAGCCTCACTACCTCTCGTGGAAGACTTTTTGTCCAAGCACTGATAGACACTTGGTAACCCCATTATAGCGTGGGAACTGGGCTCTTATCAACAGGGGGCATCATATTCTCTCCTTGGTCACCAGGATGACATTTCCGGGTGCACATAAGAAATGTCAACTGTGCTGGGTGTGGTGGCTCATGCCTGTAGTCCCAGCTCCTTGGGAGGTTGATGTGAGGGGATCGCTCGATCCCAGGAGTTTGGCATTAATTGGTGACCTCCTGGGAGTAGGGGACCACCAGGTTGCCTAAGGAGAGGTGAACCGGCCCAGGTCAGACATGGAGCAGGTCAAAGCTCGCGTGCTGACGAGCAGTGGGATGACAGCTGTGAAGAGCCACCACCCTCCAGCCTGAGCCACACAGTCTCTATTGAAATTCCATTAATACAATTTTATATGCTTTAATATAATATAATAATGTCAACTCGCACATTGATTCTTCAACCACCCAGGAAAGGCTGACCTCACACTGCACGTGGATGGCGTGACAGTCCTGAATGCGGGGAGACAGAGCTTGTCCTCGCAGCCACATCAACAGAAGCCAGAGACTGGGGCCAAGAAGAAAGACCCTGCGGGGTTGGGCCGGAAAGTCCTGGACGCCCAGCTCTTCACACCCACTCAGTGCATGTGATCACAGCGGTAGGATCTAGAATAGATGCGCTTGGCAGATGGCCTCTGAAGGTGGTGAACTGGGGACCTCACGCGGCCAGCTGACATCTGCATGTAATAAGAAGCCAGGTGCTGCCACCGCCCTCCCCCTGTTTGTATCCAGGGGACGGGACTTCTTGTGGAGGTCCCGGTTAGTCTTTACTTCTGACCCCAAGCAGGCAGCTGGTCAAGCTGTCCTGAGAAAGTGATCCATTTCCCTAGTTGGGGGTGTGCAATGCTGAATGCAGCTATCCCAGACACATTTATTCCAAATACACCCCCTTCCCAAATTCCATGGAATGAACGAAGTCAGATTTCA
>NW_012114433.1:3627920-3629967 GCF_000951035.1 Colobus angolensis palliatus
TCCAAGCCATCTTTCTGACTTGCTCCTCTGTCAACCCCATGTGCCGCTCCTTCCCCTCCCCATTCTCCCGTTTCTCTGTCCTCAGAACACTTCCTCACGTCCTTCCCTGGTCCCTGGCTCTCTGAGTCCCTCCGTTTGTTTGTTTGTTTGTCTTTGTTTCGAGACAGAATCTTGCTTTGTCTCCCAGGCTGGAGTGTAGTGGTGCAATCTCAGCTCACTGCAACATCTGTCTCCCGGATTCCAGTTATTCTCCTGCCTCAGCCTCTCAGGTAGCTGGGATTACAGGTGCCTGCCATAATGCCCTGCACAATTTTGTACTTTTAGTAGAGACAGGGTTTCACCTTGTTGGCCAGGCTGGTCTCAAACTCCTGGCCTCAAGTGATCCGCCTGCCTTGGCCTCCCAAAGTGCTGGGATTACAGGTGTGAGCCACAGAACCCAGCCTGAATTTCTCCAGACTGGAGTGCAGTAGGCCGATCTCGGCTCACTGCAAGCTCTTCCTTCCAGACTCAAGCAATTCTCCTGTCTCAGCCTCCCGAGTAGCTGGGATTACAGGCATGCACCACTACAGCCCAGCTAATTTTTGTACTTTTAGTAGAGATCGGGTTTCACCATGTTGGCCAGGCTGGTCTTGAACTCCTGACCTCAGGTGATCTGCCTGCCTCGGCCTCCCAAAGTGTTGGGGTTACAGGCGTGAGCCACCGTGCCTGGCCCCCTTCCTTCGTCTTAGTCAATCCTATCCCACCTCTTCTTCCTCCAGTCCCCTCACCTGATGGTCCCAACACCATCATCCACCACCTCCCGGAGGGGGTACCCTGAAGTGCTCACCTGGGGGCTCTCCCCCTCATCCTCGGCGAGCAGGATGGTCATGATTTTTCCCAAAATCTGTCCCATCCCATGGACCGAGTCTCCGTTCTGTCCAAGGCCTTTTTCTGGACTCTGCTAGGATCCAGAAGAGTGTGTTATGAATTCTTGAGGCTGCGAGAAGTCAGGAGTGGAGAACAGCTCTGAGAAGATGCTGTTGTCCACCTCAGCTCCCAGGAGCCCATGGAGTCCGGTCCTTCCAGTCAGGAAGGTTGGAATCTCTGATGTCACTGGCCATTCCAACCTGGCAACCAGTTTGAAGAAAAACACATGTAACTGCCAGGCTGATCTCTTGTCCTGGAGATGCTGGGTGAATGGTATCTCATGCCACCGTCCCAACCTCAAACCATTGTCCACAAGCATCTTCAGGGTCTCCACATCCCTCTGTTCCCTATCCCAGCAGAGGCTGTGTCCTCTCCACTCAAAGCCTGAAGCATGGTGGGGTCTCCTCTTCTCTGTAACATGCCCATTTCAGAGTCCAGTGTGGTGGGAGAGAACAGGGTGGGAAAGAAAACTAGGGTAAGCAGAAATGATGAAACCTTACAAGAGTGAGATGATCATGTATAAGAGACCCCAGGAACCTTGACTTGATGAAAAAGTCACATCAGAGCACTCAATTTGGCAGAGCTTTTCTGCCGAATGTTCACTGACGTTCACTGTCCGAGATTCTGTACTGGGGGTACACGCGTCCTCTGCCCTAAGGCATCTTTGAGTCCAAGAGATATTTTGAAGTCTGAAAATCATAGGAATCTGCCCATGAGCTCACACATATTTCCACTGAATTGGTGTCCCCAATTTCAGGGAGTCCATGGATTACCTAAAGCCAGCCCCTCCAGTACGGCTAAGAAACTCTAGTCTATACATCACGTTTTATATCATATGTATTGCTCTGAACTCAGAAATTTCCCTACCATTTATGGATTCTATGAATAAAATATCACATGTACAAAAAGACTAAGTCGAAAAATCTCAGCTGTGCACAGTGGCTTATGCTTGTAATTCCATCTCTTTGGGTGGCCAAGGCAGGAAGATTGCCTGAGGCCAGCAGTTCAAGACCAGTGTAGGCAACATAGCAAGACCCCCATCTCTAAGCTGTGCACAGTGGCTCATGCTTGTAATTCCATCTCTTTGGGTGGCCAAGGCAGGAAGATTGCCTGAGGCCAGCAGTTCAAGACCAGTGTACGC
>NW_012114433.1:3634217-3634944 GCF_000951035.1 Colobus angolensis palliatus
CTTGTCCCAGCTCCAAGAGAAGAAACTTTAAGCTTTTCCCTATTCAGTGTGATGTTAGCTGTGGATTTGTTACATGTAGCCTTTATTGAGTTGACATACATTCCTTCTATGCCTAATTTTTTCAGCGTTTTGTCATAAAGCAATGTTGAATTTCATCAAATGCTTTCTCGTCATCTCTTGAGATGATTACACGGTTTTTGTCCTTTGTTCAGTTGATGGGATGCATCACATTTATTGATTTGCAAATGTTGAACCATCCTTGTATCTCTGGGATAAATCCCACTTGATCATGGTGAAGGATCTTTTTAACGTGCTGCTGGATTTGGTTTGCTAGCATTTTGTTAAGGATCTTTGCATCTATGTTCATCAGGGATACTGGCCTGTAGTTTTCTTTCTGTGTTGTGTTCTTGTCTGGTTTTCATATTAGGGTAATGCTGGCTTTGTAGAACGACTTTGGAAGAATCCCTTCCCCTTTAATTTTCTGGAAGAGTCTGAGAAAAATTTGCATTGGTGCTTCTTTAAATATCTGGTAGAATTCAGCGGTGAATCTGTGGTTCTTCTTTGAGAGACTTTTTTTTTTTTAGTTTCTCTCTTTCTGCGCAGGCTGGAGTGTATTTGCATGATCTTGGCTCACTGCAAGCTCCACCTCCCAGGTTCAAGTGATTCTACCTCAGCCTCCCAAATAGCTGGGATTATAGGTGCGTGCCACCACATCTAATTTTGTCTT
>NW_012114433.1:3636577-3636883 GCF_000951035.1 Colobus angolensis palliatus
CCAGGAGTTCAAGACCAGCCTGGGTAACATGGCGAAACCATCTCAACAAAAAAATAGAAAAATTAGGCCAGGCACGGTGGCTCGTGCCTGTAATGCCAGCACTTTGGGAGGCTGAGGTGGATCAGCTGTGATCAGAAGTTTGAGACCAGCCTGGCCAACACAGTGAAATCCCATCTCTACTAAAAATACAAAAATTAGCTGGGCATGGTCGTACATGCCTGTAGTCCCAGCTGCTAGGCAGACTGAGGCAGGAGAATCGCTTGAACCTGGGAGGCAGAGGCTGCAGTGAGCTGAGACTGCACCACT
>NW_012114433.1:3637154-3638008 GCF_000951035.1 Colobus angolensis palliatus
GGTCAGGCGGCCTCTGTGCACACAGGATTCTCCCGCTGCTCCTGAGGCTTCACCCACGTGGCTCTGTCTGCAGGACTGGTCCTTCCTGCCGCTCAAACCAAGCCCACTCCACGCAGAGATCACCCGGGAGAACCCGGACGCCCTCCAGTCCTTCTTCCCCACCGGGTGCAGCTCTTCCTCCTCACTGTAGGCTGGAAACCAGGATGCCTGGCTCCCTAGGTATGGACGAGGTGGGATAGAACAGGGAGGGCGGGTGGCCCGGTCTGAAGGAGACCCCTGGGTGCCTGGAAGCATGCAGGGCACAGCACAGCAGCTCCGGCCATCTGAATTTCCGGGGACACTGGATGGTGGGAAGTGAGGGATGCCCAGGACTGGAGGGGAGGATTCTGGGTTCCTGAGGGAATGTGGGGTCAGAGTGAGAAGCAAGGGGGGTGGCCCCCAGAAGGCTGGACATGGGGTTCTGGGGCTAGGACAGGCAAAAGGCGGGCAGGTGTCTGGGAGGGAGGTGTTACGGTGACACCTTTCCAGCCTGCACTCCTGTCCCTGCCGCAGACCCCAATGCGAGCTGCTGGCCTGAGTCCAATGGGACAGCCCTGCAGGAGTTCGTGATCCTGGGCTTCTCCACGTGCTGCTCTTCGCCCTCCTCTTGCCACTCTACCTGGCCCCCCTGGCAGGAAACCTGCTGATCCTGGGCCCGGCCCTGGTGGACCCCGCCCTGCACTCGCCAATGTACTTCTTCCTGGGGGCAGCGTCCGCGGTGGAGGCAGCCTACACGCTGGTGCTCACGCCACGCATGCTGGCCGGCTTCCTCCTGTCCCCTGCACCGGGGGCCAGGCCGTGGCACCCTCCACCCG
>NW_012114434.1:0-375 GCF_000951035.1 Colobus angolensis palliatus
GGTCTAGCACAGTAAAATAAGTAGAATTGGTGGGGATATGGGACAGAAGGGTGTAAGGGTTGGGAACTACAGGGTGCATTGGACAGATAGCCTCATTGACAAGCCAAAGATCCTGTACTAACCTACACGTTCCATCTGCCTTTTTGACTGGAAGTACTGGAGTATTACAGGGGGAATGGGTGCGGACAAGAATATGTTGACTAAGTAGCCACGTGATAATTGGCTTTAAACCTTGTAGATGTGTTGGAGAGAGAGAGAATTGGGGGCGGTTTGGGAAACGAGTGGGGTCTTTGAGCTTGACAAGAACTGGTGGGTGGTGGGCCACTATGACCGGGATGGAAGTGTCCCACACTTGAGGGTGTACAAAAATAGGGA
>NW_012114434.1:6220-6614 GCF_000951035.1 Colobus angolensis palliatus
GACCTGTGTCTTTCCCGGGCATGGGAAAGTTGACGGTGAAGAACCCGGAACTGCACCATCTTGCCTCGTTCGTCCAAACATCCGCCAAAATATTCAAACTGATAAACACTTTTAGTAAAGTTGCAGGATACAAAATCAACATTCAAAAATCAGTAGCATTTCTATATGCCAGCAGCAAGATTCTGAAAAATAAATCAAGAAAGTAATGTCATTTACAATAGCTACAAATACATTAAAATACACAGGAATTAACCAAAGAAGTGAAAGATCTCTTACAGCGACAGAAATTAGGAGGCTGAGACAGGAGAATCACTTGAATTCGAGAGATGGAGGTTGTAGTGAGCCAGGATCATGCCACTACACTCCAACCTAGGCAACAAAAGCGAAACAAAAC
>NW_012114434.1:12476-14406 GCF_000951035.1 Colobus angolensis palliatus
AAAACTCTCAATAAACTAGATATTGATGGAACGTATCTCAAAATAATAAGAGCTATTTATGACAGACTCACAGCCAGTATTATACTAAATGGGCAAAAACTGGAAGCATTCCCTTTGAAAACTGGCACAAGACAAGGATGCCCACTCTCACCACTTATATTCAACATAGTGTTGGAAGTTCTGGCTAGGGCAATCAGGCAAGAGGAAGAAATAAAGGGTAGTCAATTAGGAAAAGAGGGAGTCAAATTGTGTCTGTTTGCAGATGACATGATTATATATTTAGAAAACTCCATTGTCTCAGCCCAAAATCTCCTTAAGCTGATGAGCAACTTCAGCAAAGTCTCAGGATCCAAAATTAATGTGCAGAAATCACAGGCATTCCACCAATAATAGACAGACAGCCAAATCATAAGTGAACTCCCATTCACAATTACTACAAAGCAAATAAAACACCTAGGAATCCAACTTATAAGGGATGTGAAGGACCTATTCAAGAACTACAGACCACTGCTCAACGAAATAAAAGAGGACACAAACAAATGGAATCAATATCGTGAAAATGGCCATACTGCCCAAGGTAATTTATGGATTCATTGCTATCCCCATCAAGCTACCACTGACTTTTTCACAGAATTGGAAAAAACTACTTTAAAGTTCATATGGAACCAAAAAAGAGCCCGCATAGCCAAGATAATCCTAAGCAAAAAGAACAAAGCTGGAGGCATCGTGCTACCTGACTTCAAACTATACTACAAGGCTACAGTAACCAAAACAGCATAGTACTGGTACCAAAACAGATATGTAGACCAGTGGAACAGAAGAAAGGCCTCAGAAATAACACCACACACCTACAACCATCTGACCTTTGATAAACCTGACAAAAACAAGCAATGGAGAAAGGATTCCTTATTTAATAAATGGTGCTGGGAAAACTGGCTAGCTATTTGTAGAAAGTTTAAATTGGATCCCTTCCTTATACCTTATACAAAAATTAACTCAAGATGGATTAAAGACTTAAATCTAAGACCTAACACCATAAAAACCCTAGAAGAAAACCTAGGCAATACCCTTCAGGACATAGGCATGGGCATGGGCAAAGACTTCATGACTAAAACACCAAAAGCAATGGCAACAAAAGCCAAAATAGACAAATAGGATCTAATTAAACTAAAGAGCTTCTGCATAGCAGAAGAAACTATCATCAGAATGAACAGGCAACCTACTGAATGGGAGAAAATCTTTGCAATCTACCCATCTGACCAACGGCTAGTATCCAGAATCTACAAAGAACGTAAACAGATTTTCAAGAAAAAAACAACCCCATTAAAAAGTGGGCAAAGGATGTGAACAGACACTTCTTAAAAGAAGACATTCATGCAGCCAACAGACATATGAAAAAATGTTCATCATCGCTGATCGTCAGTGAAATGCAAGTCAAAACCACAATGAGATACTATCTCACAACAGAATGGCAATCATTAAAAAGTCAGGAAACAACAGATGCTGGAGAGGATGTGGAGAAATAGGAATGCTATTTTACACTGTTGGTGAGAGCGTAAATTAGTTCAACCATTGTGGAAGACAGTGTGGCAACTCCTCAAGGATCTAGAACTAGAAATACCATTTGACCCAGCAATCCCATTACTGAGTATATACCCAAAGGATTATAATTCATTCTACTATAAAGACACATGCACACATATGTTTATTGCAGCACTATTCACAATAGCAAAGACTTGGAACCAACCCAAATGTCCATCACTGACAGAGTGGATTAAGAAAATGTGGCACATATACACCATGGAATACTATGCAGCCATTAAAAAGGGTGAGTTCAAGTCCTTTGCAGGGACATGGATGAAGCTGGAAACCATCATTCTAAGCAAACTATCACAAGGACAGAAAACCAAACACTGCATGTTCTCACTCA
>NW_012114434.1:18349-19282 GCF_000951035.1 Colobus angolensis palliatus
TAACACAAAAATTACCATTTTAACCGTAGTTAAAGGGTAAGATTGATTCACTGTCACTACATTTCCAATGCTGTGCACTGTCATCACTTTGTAGTTCTGCAACATTTCATCGCTTTAAAAAGAAATCCTGACCCCATTAAACAGGCACTCTCCCTATGCCCCTCCCCTCAGCCTGTGACATCATTAATCTATTTTCTGTCTGTAGATTCTAACTGGCAGTTGTTGTTTTTATTTTCACTTATTTTTCATTATTATTATTTTTATTTTTATTTATTATTATTATTTTATTTTTGAGACAGGGTCTCACTGTCACCAGGGCTGGAGTGCAGTAGCACAATCATAGCTCATTGCTGCCTCAAATTCCCAGGTTCAAGTGATCCTCCTACTTCAGCCTCCCAAGAGGCTGGGATTACAGGCGCCCACCACCAGGCCCGGTTAATTTTTTGTATTTTCAGTAGAGATGGGGTTTCACCATGTTAGCCAGGATGGTCTCAATCTCCTGACCCCGTGATCCGCCCGTCTTGGCCTCCCAAAGTGCTGGGATTACAGGCGTGAGCCACTGCATCTGGCCTCCCTGAAACTCTTTATGTTGTACCCCTCCAAAGAAATCAGTGGTTAAATTTTAACCAGAATAGGCCAGGCGCTGTGGCTCACGCCTGTAATCCCAGCCCTTTGGGAGGCCGAGGCAGGTGGATCTCCTGAGGTCAGGAGTTCAAGACCGGCTAGCCTGGCCAACATGACGAAACCCTATCTCTACTAAAAATACAAAAATTAGCTGGTCGTGGTGGTGGGCACCTGTAATCCCAGCTACTTGGGAGGCTGAGGCAGAAGAATCACTTGAACCTGGGAGGCAGAGCTTGTGGTATGCTGAGGTTGCTCCACTGTACTCCAGCCCAGGCAACACAGCAAGACGCCATCTCAAAAGAAAAAAAG
>NW_012114434.1:22702-24055 GCF_000951035.1 Colobus angolensis palliatus
TTTATTTATTTATTTATTTATTTATTTATTTATTTATTTTGAGACAGAGTCTCCCTCTGTAGCCCAGGCTGGAGTGCAGTGCCATGATCTCGGCTCATTGCAACCCTCTGGCGCCACCACGCCTGGCTAATTTTTGTATCAAATACAGGAAAAATGTTGGACTGGGCATGGTGGCTTATGCCTATAATCCCAGCACTTTGGGAGGTCAAAGTAGGAGGATCATTTGAGGCCAGGAGTTTGAGACGGCCTAGGTAACATAGTGAGATCTCATCTCTACTAAAAATCAAAAAAATTATCTGAGTGTGATGGCATATGCTGTGGTCTCAACTACTTGGGATGCTGAGGTGGGAGGATTGCTTGAGCTCAGGAGGTCAAGGCTGCAGCGAGCCATGATTGCACCACTGCACTCCAGCCTGGGCAATAGAGTGAGACCCTGTCTTCCAAAGAAAGGAAAAATGTTATAAGAATGAACTAGGCCAGGCGTGGTGGCTCATGCCTGTAATCCCAGCACTTTGGGAGGCCAAGGACAGTTGGATCACTTGAGGACAGGAGTTCAAGACCAGCCTGGCCAACATAGCGAAACCCCATCTCTACTAAAAATACAAACAATTAGCTGGACATGGTGGTACATATCTGTAATCCCAGTTACTCCAGAGGCTGAGGAACAGAATCTCAAACCCGAGAGGCAGAGGTTGCAGTGAGCTAAGATCGTGCCACTGCACTCCAGCCTGGGTGACAGAGTGAGACTCTGTCTCAAAAAATAAAAACTAAAGATAAAATAAATTTGCCAGCGTTTTAAAAAGAAGCAGTCGTTATGGTTTCTTTGTTAGAATCAACCACTGCTAATACCACTGTCTTAAAAAAAATTATCGGCCACGCATGGTGGCTCACAACTGTAATCCAAGCTGAGACTACAGGCACGTGCCACCACACCCAGCTAATTTTTTGTATTTTTAGTAGAGACGGGGTTTCACCATGTTGACCAGGATAGTCTCGAACTCTTGACCTTGTGATCCACCCGCCTCGGCCTCCCAACTTGAACCTGGGAGGCGGAGGTTGCACTGAGCCGAGATCACGCCACTGCACTCCAGCCTGGCCAACACAGTGAGACTCTGTCTCAAAAAACAAAACAAACAAAAACATAATTATCTATACTAGATCCTGATTTATATTTATCTTTGATAGTGAAGGTGGTATTGGAACATTTCTCTGTGTATTGTTTAATACCCTGGGCTGTATTCGCCTTGTGTGAAATTCTCAGTTGTCAAGACCTGTGTCTCAGGCTCTTCCACATGTATTCCATGGCTTGATTTCAGAATTCATGAAAAGGAGCCGGGCGCGGTGGCTCAAGCC
>NW_012114435.1:0-1133 GCF_000951035.1 Colobus angolensis palliatus
TAGAAAGGGATATTTGGAAGCTAGTTGAGGCCTGTCATGGAAAGGAAGTATCCTCTTATAAAAGGTAAATAGAATCTTTGTGAGAATCTGCTTTATGATATGTCAATTCAGCTCACAAAGTTACACTGTTCTTTTCATTGAGCAGTTTGCTAACACTCCTTCCTTGGAATCTACAAGGGTATATTTTCGAGTGCATTGAAGCTTATATGTACAAAAGAAATATCCTCATATAAAAACTAGAAAGAAACTTTCTGAGACACAGTTTTTGATGTGTTACTTCATATCACAGAGTTATGCGATTCTTTTTGTAAATCAGTTTTGAAGAACTACTCTTGGGGAATCTGTGAAGGAACATTCGTGAGTGCAAGGAGGAATATGATGAAAAAGAAAATATCCTTGTAAAAAAAAAGAAAGAAGATTTCTGTGAAATTGCTTTGTGATGTGTGCATTCATCTCACAGCTACACCATTGTTTTCATTGAGAAGTTTGCTAACAATGTTTTCGTGGAATCTGCAATGGGATATTCCACAGAGCATTGAGGAATATGGAGATAAAGGAAACATCCTCTAATAAAAACCAGAAAGAAAGTTTCTGAGAAACTAGTTTCTGATATGTGTATTCCCCTAATAGAGTTACACCTTCTTTTCATGGAGCAGTTGCTAACAGTGTTTTTGTGGAATCTGCAGAGGGATATTTGGGAGTGCATTCAGGCATATAGTGAAAAAGGAAATATCCTCAGATAAAAAGTAGAAGGAAGCTTTCTGAGAAACTGGTTTGTGATGTGTGAATTCGTCTCCCAGATTTACACTGCTCTTTTCACTGAAAAGTTTGCAAACACTGTTTTCTTGAAATTTGCAATGAGATATTTTTGAGTAGTCGTAGAAGGGATATTTTGGAGCACATTGAATTATATGGTGATACATGCAATATCCTCCAACAAAAACAAAAAGAAGCTTTATGTGACACTTTTTTGTGATGTGAGAATTTATCTCACCAAGTTGCACCTTTCTTTGCATGATGCTGTTTGGGAGTACTTTTTTGGGGATTCTGAAAAGGGATATTTTGGATCACATTGAAGCTTATGGTGATAAAGGAAATATTCTCAGAAAAAAACTAGAAAGAAGCTTTCTGAG
>NW_012114435.1:4693-5442 GCF_000951035.1 Colobus angolensis palliatus
GGTACACATATTTTCATTGAGCAGTTCGGTCACACTTTTTTCGTGGGATCTGCAATAAAATATTTGAGAGTGCATTGAAGCCTACAGTGAAATAGAAAATATACTCAGATGAAAAGCAAAAATAAGCTTTCTGAGAAACTGAATGGTATTGTGTCAATTCATCTCACAAAGATACACTGATCTTTAAATTGAAGGTTTGCTAACACCGTTTTCTTGGAAGGTGCAATGGGATATTTTGGAGTGCAATGAAGCTTGTGTTGATAAAGGAAATATCATCAGACAAAAACTAGAAAGAAGCTTTCTGAAAAACTGCTTTGTGATTTGTGAATTCATCTCAGAGTTACATGATTCCTTTCATGAAACAGTTTGGTAGCACTGTTTTTGGGGAATCTCAAAGGGATAAATTGAATCGCAAGGAAACCTTTGGTGACAAATGAAAAATCCTCATATGAAAACGAGAAAGAAGCCTTCTGAGAAACTGCTTTCTGATGTGTTAATTCATCTCACAGAGTTAGAGGATTATTTTCATGGATCAGTGTGTTAACACTGTTTTCATGGAATCTGAGAAAGGATATTTTGGATCATATTGAAGCCCTCGTTATCAAAGGAAATATAGTCAGATAAAAACTAGAAAGAAGTTTTCTGAGAAACTACATTTTGATGTGTGAATGCGTCTCACAGAGATACACTGTTCTTTTCATTAGGGAGTATGCTAACACTGTTTTCTTGTAATCTACAATGGGATATTT
>NW_012114435.1:5492-6152 GCF_000951035.1 Colobus angolensis palliatus
ACTGTTCTTTTCATTAGGGAGTATGCTAACACTGTTTTCTTGTAATCTACAATGGGATATTTTGGAGCACATTGAAGCTTATGGTGACAAAGAAAGTATCTTCATATAAAAACTAGAAAGAAGCTTTCAGAGAAACTACTTTGTGATGTGTTAATTCATCTCACAGAGTTACACGATTGATTTCATGTATCAGTTCGGTAGCAGTGTTTTTGGGGAAACTGAGAAATAATATTTTTGGTCGCATTGAAGCCTTTGGTGACTAATGAAATACACTCAGGTAAAAACTAGAATGAAGCTTTCTGAGAAAGTTCTTTTTGATGTGTGAATTCATCTCACTGTGTTACACCTGTCTTTTGAAGGATCCATTTGCTAACACTGTTTTCGTGGAATCAGCAAAGGGATATTTGGGAGCGCATTATGGCGTAAAGTGAATCAGGCAATATCCTTAGGTAAAAATTAGGAAGGGCCTTACTGAGAAACTGCATTGTGATGTGTGAATTCATCTCAAAGAAGTACACTATTCTTTTCATTGAGCAGTTTGATAACATTTTTTTCATGAAATCTGCAATAGGATATTGGGGAGTGCATTGAAGCCTATGGTGAAATAGGAAATATTCTCAGATGCCAACCAAAACGAAGCTTTCTGAGAAAGTGAATTGT
>NW_012114435.1:6217-6531 GCF_000951035.1 Colobus angolensis palliatus
GTTACACTGTTCTTTTCATTGAATGGTTTGGTAACACTGTTTCTTGGAATCTGCAGTGGGATATTTCAGAGCGCATTGAAGCTTATGTTGACAAAATAAATATCCTCAGACAAAAAGTAGAAAGAAGATTTCTGAAAAACTGCTTTGTGATTTGTGAATTCATCCCAGAGTTACATGATTCTTTTCATGACGCAGTTTGATAATACTGTTTTGGGGGAATCTGAAAGGGATATATTGAATCACAATGAAGCCAATGGTGACCAATGAAATATCCTCATATAGAAACGAGAAAGAAGCTTTCTGAGAAACCACTT
>NW_012114436.1:0-1235 GCF_000951035.1 Colobus angolensis palliatus
GTGGTGGCTCACACCTGTAATCCCAGCACTTTGGGAGGCTGAGGCAGGTGGATCTCTTGAGGTCATGAGTTCAAGACCAGCCTGGCCAAAATGGTGAAACCTCATGTCTACTAAAAAAAAAATACAAAAATTAGTTGGGCATGGTGGCAGGCAGCAATCCCAGCTACTTGGGAGGCTGAGGCAGGAGAATTGCTTGAACCCTGGAGGCAGAGGCTGCAGTGAGATGAGATCATGCCATTGCACTCCAGGCTGGGCAACAAGCGCAAAACTCCGTCTCAAAAAAAAAAAAAGTCACAACAACTTACTGGTGAGGAGGTTCCAACAGGAGGGTCTTCACTGGGTGTTGTCAGGCAGTCTATGAATTTATAATATCAACTCCTCGGATAAATTTTTTTTTTTTAAGCGTCGAGAGTGTGGTCCTTAGCCTCAGAGGCACAAAATCCTCATTTATCAACCCATGGGTTGTGAGGAGTGGAGTGTTTCTCATGGCTGGAGTCACATGAACCAACCTCAGGGAATGATGGATAAACCGAAGTGCCTGCCAATTTCTCATGATTAAAAGGGCCAAGGGGGACCGAATGCTGGCAACCTTTGACCAACTGTAAAGGCAGGCTACATGGGAAGTCAAATTCTGTACGAGGAAGCTGCTTAGGGACCTCAGAAATCAGAACTAGGGGAGTTGGTTTTCTAATACAAATGTTTAATGATGCCAGCGTAAGATGATCTGCTATGTCTACCTGCACAGAGGGAGATCCCTGCCATCTTGCCTAAGCAGAGTGAGTTGTTGTTAGATTAGATCACGAATCTCTCTCCCTTGGCCTGGGTTGAGAGGCCACTGCCAACATTTGCCTCTGACATTCTACTTTTTTAACAAAAAGTTTCTATGACTCACCATAGGCTTATGAATGCAGATGGTCTGGTTAATTCAAGTTTGGAGGTCTGGAAATAATCCCATGCTTTTAGGGTAGTGTTTCTCAAAGGGTGAGCTTTTGAACACATGCAGCAGAATCACATGTGCTTGAGTATGTGTGTTGGTTAAAAATGCAGGCAGGGTGTGGTGGCTCACGCCTGTAATCCTAATACTTTGGGAAGCCGAGGCAGGTGGATCACCTGAGGTCGGGAGTTCAAGGCCAGCCTGGCCAGCATGGAGAAACCTTATCTCTACTAAAAATACAAAATCAGCCAGGCGTGGTGGCGCATGCCTGTAATCCCAGCTATTCAGGAGGCAGAGGTAG
>NW_012114436.1:6275-7116 GCF_000951035.1 Colobus angolensis palliatus
CCTGGCTAGTTTTTTATATTTTTTTAGTAGAGACGGGGTTTCACCGTGTTAGCCAGGATGGTCTCGATCTCCTGACCTCGTGATCCGCCCATCTCAGCCTCTCAAAGTGCTGGGATTACAGGCTTGAGCCACTGCACCCGGCGCCTCCTTGATTTTCTGCTGGATCTTCTCACTGACACAGCAGAAGAGTTCTTACCTCCCATTACCACTTCCTATGTAACTGTCCACTGGTCCAGGCACTCAGGGGTTATGCTTCTTTTATTGACAAAGACGGTTTTTTTGTTTGTTTTTTTTGAGACAGAGTCTCATCCTGTCGCCAAGGCTGGAGTGCTGTGGTGAGATCTCGGCTCACTGCAACATTTGCCTCCTGGGTTCAAGCGATTCTCCTGCCTCAGCCTCCTGAGTAGCTGGGATTACAGGCACGTGCCACTATGCTCAGCTAATTTTTGTATTTTTAGTAGAGATGGGGTTGCACTGTCTTGGCCAGGCTGGTCTCGAACTCCTGACCTCATGATCCACCCACCTTGGTCTTCCAAAGTGCTGGGATTACAGGCATGAGCCACTGCGCCCAGCCAAGACTGTTATTTTATCTGCAGCTACACAAAGAAACAATTGCAGCTCCAGCACTCAGCCAGATTAATCACAGTTGTGTGATCCCTGCACACTAGCACACTGCCTTCTTGAACAGGGCAACTTTGAATTAACATTAGATTGAGATTAAGTAACAGCACTAATTATGATTCCTAAGAAACTTCTACCCATTATTAGAAAGGAAATGCCAACCCCGATCATTCTTAAAACTATTTTTTAATTTTTTTAATTTAATTTTTTTTTTTTTTTT
>NW_012114436.1:7426-8168 GCF_000951035.1 Colobus angolensis palliatus
AGCTGGGATTACAGGCATGCGCCACCACGCCCAGCTAATTTTTTGTATTTTTAGTAGAGATGGGGTTTCTCCATGTTGGTCAGGCTGGTCTCAAACTTCCGACCTCAGGTGGCCCACCCGCCTCGACCTCCTGAAGTGCTGGGATTACAGGTGTGAGCCACCGCGCCTGGCCCTTAAAACTATTTTTGACCTCTTATGAAAATAATTTGAGAAAGAAAAGAGAAGCATGAGAATTAGTTTTCTGGCCAAATGATGTAGTATTTTGCAAACTGACCACATCTTAGAAATACAAAAAATAAAAGATAATGTTGCCGGGTTTAGTGGCCCATGCTTGTAATCTTAGCACTTTGTGGGGGCTGAGGTGAGCAGATCATCTGAGGTCAGGAGTTCGAGACCAGTCTGGCCAACATGGTGAAACCTTGTCTCTACTAAATATACAAAAATTAGCCAGGTGTGGTGGCATAGGTCTGTAATCCCAGCTACTTGGGAGGCTGAGGCAGGAAAATCACTTGAGCCCAGGAGATGGAGAGTGCAGTGAGCCGAGATCGCACCACTGCACTTCAGCCTGGGCGACATAGTGAGACTCTGTCTCAAAAAGAAAAGAAAAGAAAAAAAGATAATAGTTATTTTGTACATCAGAGTAAATAGAGCACAACTTTTATATAGAATTTTTTATTTAGGTTGGAGAAAAAGCAATTGCAGTTTTTGCCAGTAAAAGTAATGAATTTGGCCTGGTGCAGTG
>NW_012114436.1:12748-15704 GCF_000951035.1 Colobus angolensis palliatus
ACTGGTCTAAGCCTAGGGAGAGAGAGGTAGAAAGGTGAATTTCGGGGGCAAGGCGCGGTGGCTTACACCTGTAATCCCAGCACTTTGGGATGCTGAGGCGGGTGGATCACAATGTCAGAAGTTCAAGACCAGCTTGGCCAATATGGTGAAGCCCCATCTCTACTAAAAAACACAAAAAAATTAGCTGGGTGTGGTGGTAGGGGCCTGTAATCCCAGCTATTCAGGAGGCTGAGGCAGGAGAATCGCTTTAACTCAGGAGGTGGAGGTTGCAGTGAGCCGAGATTGCACCACTGCACTCTAGCCTGAGCGACAGAGCGAGACTCCATCTATAAAACAAACGAACAAACAAACAAACCGAGCTTCTCTGTCCAGCTCATGGGAAAGGTGAATTTCTGGATTGTTCCACTGCACTCCAGCCTGGGCAACAGAGCAAGACTGTGTTTCAAAACAAAACAAAACACAATCAGTGATATACCACTTTCACACCCATTAGGATAGGATAGCTATTATTTAAAAAAAAAAAAAGAAGACAGAAAAAGAAAAACCCCAGAAAGTAATAAATGCTGGTGAGGGTGGGGACGAATTGGAACCCTTGCATGTTGCTGGTGGGAATGCAAAATGGTGTAGCCGCTGTGGAAAACACGAAGGTGGTTCCTCAAAAAATTAAATATACGATCACCATGTGATCCAGTCATTCTTCTTTTGGGCATACACCCAAAAGAAGTGCAAGGAGATTCTTTTAGAGACATGTGTACACTCACGTTCATAGCAGCATCATTCGCAATAACTGAAGGCTGGAAACAACCCAGGTGACCATTGGCAGATGAGTGGATCGACAAAATGTGGTATATACATACAATGGAATATGATTCAGCCTTAAAAAAGGAAGGAGGCTGGGTGTGGTGGCTCATGCCTGTAATCCCAGCACTTCGGGAGGCGGGCGGATCACCTGAGGTCGGGAGTTCGAGACCAGCCTGACCAACACGGAGAAACTGTGTCTCTACTAAAAATACAAAATTAGCTGGGCATGGTGGCGCATGCCTGTAATCCCAGCTACTCGGGAGGCTGAGGCAGGAGAATCACTTGAACCCAGGAAGCAGAGGTTGCAGTGAGCCAAGATCGCGCCACTGCACTCCAGCCTGGGCAACAGAGCAAGACTGTGTTTCAAAACAAAACAAAACACAATCAGTGATATACCACTTTCACACCCATTAGGATAGGATAGCTATTATTTAAAAAAAAAAAAAGAAGACAGAAAAAGAAAAACCCCAGAAAGTAATAAATGCTGGTGAGGGTGGGGACGAATTGGAACCCTTGCATGTTGCTGGTGGGAATGCAAAATGGTGTAGCCGCTGTGGAAAACACGAAGGTGGTTCCTCAAAAAATTAAATATACGATCACCATGTGATCCAGTCATTCTTCTTTTGGGCATACACCCAAAAGAAGTGCAAGGAGATTCTTTTAGAGACATGTGTACACTCACGTTCATAGCAGCATCATTCGCAATAACTGAAGGCTGGAAACAACCCAGGTGACCATTGGCAGATGAGTGGATCGACAAAATGTGGTATATACATACAATGGAATATGATTCAGCCTTAAAAAAGGAAGGAGGCTGGGTGTGGTGGCTCATGCCTGTAATCCCAGCACTTCGGGAGGCGGGCGGATCACCTGAGGTCGGGAGTTCGAGACCAGCCTGACCAACACGGAGAAACTGTGTCTCTACTAAAAATACAAAATTAGCTGGGCATGGTGGTGCGTGCCTGTACTCCAGCTACTCGGGATGCTGAGGCAGGAGAATTGCTTGAACCCGGGAGGAGGAGGTTGCTGTGAGCCAAGATCACGCCACTGCACTGCAGCCTGGGAGAGAGATGGAGACCCCCTTTCAAAAAAAAAAAAAAAAAAGAAAAACAAAACAAAAAAAGTATTGTGCTAAGTATTAGAAGGACCCAAGATAAAAAACACATCAACTTCCCGTTATCCAGAAACTTAAAAATAGCAATTCCCATGTTAGTTTTAAACTTGCGGAATTAAAGTATTGATGCTGTATTTATGATGTATATTTTATACTTACTAAACTAATTATGCACAAGTTGCAAGCTCCTGTACTCCCAGGAACTGGCAGCTATTTTGTTTTTTGTTTTTTCCTTTTTTTTTTTTTGTTTGTGCGTTTTGTTTTTGTTTGTTTGAGATGGAAGACGGACTCTTACTGTGTTGCCCAGGCTTGTCTTGAACTCCTAGGCTCAAATGATCCTCCCACCTCAGCTTCTTAGCAGCTGGGATTATAGGCACACACCACTATACCTCGCTCCTGGTAGTTATTTTGTTTCTGGAAATTCAGAGAATAAGAATAAACAAAAATTACAGCTTTCTGGGAAGCCGACAGGGGCAGATCATCTGAGGTCAGGAGTTTGAGACTAGCCTGGTCAACATGGTGAAACCCCCATCTCTACTAAAAAGAAAAAGAAAAAAAAGTTAGCCAGACAGGGTGACGGGTGCCTGTAATCCCAGCTATTTAGGAGGCTGTGGCAGGAGAATTGTTTGAACCTAGGAGGCGGAGGTTGCAGTGAGTAAAGATTGTGCCACAGCACTCCAGCCTGGGGAACAGAGTGAGACTTCATCTCAAAAAAGAAAAAAAAATAATTAACAAAAATTAAATTTATATTCTTCCATTTCAGCGAAGCCTCAGACTTCTACTATCTTCACAAATGGGTTCAAAGACTCTGGATTTTCTAAGTTTTTTGAATTTTCTTATATTCAGATCTCAATAGCTCTGTTTGACTGGGATTTTCTTTTATTTTTTTTGAGACGGAGTCCCACTCTGTTGCCCAGGCTGGAGTGCAGTGGCACGATCTTGGCTCACTGCAAGCTCCACCTCCTGGGTTCAAGCCATTCTCCTGCTTCAGCCTCCCGAGTGGCTGGGACTACAGGCGCCCACCACCACACCCAGCTAATT
>NW_012114436.1:18216-19476 GCF_000951035.1 Colobus angolensis palliatus
GCCACCACACCCTGCTAATTTTATTTGTATTTTTAGTAGAGACGGGGTTTATCCATGTTGGTCAGGCTGGTCTCGAACTCCTGACCTCAGGTGTTCCGCCCGCCTGGGCCTCCCAAAGTGCTGGGATTACAGGCATGAGCCACCACGCCCGGCCTATACTGGTTCTATTTTTTAGGCTGATTTCTCAATCTGCAGAAATGATAATTGCTGGGGAAAGATTATTTTCCATCAAAGACTTGGATAACTCACTCAGGCTATTTTAAATTTGCCTTTGGATAAGTTCCTATTCAAAGCTGAGGTTTTTTTCTCATTTGATATGAACAGTTTCTCAGTTATTAAAAACACAGCTTTTTGTCTGAATGATCAAAAAAATGATCTGGTGAATAAGTCAATACAATCATTAGAATACAAGATGTTTGCCTTTGGGGGCATCTGTAATCAGGCAGGTCAGATTTGCACCTAAATGCACATGTAAAACATAATAATGAAACAGTTTTTCCTGTCTCAACAGGCAGTAAATTATATCCTTCTGGAAACTAGGCATCTCACAGTGTAGTCCTTAACTAGGGTGTTCTCTTAATGGGCTGATACAGATAAAATAATATGGCCAGGAATGGGGCGCAGTGACTTGCTCCTGTAACCCCAGTACTTTGGGAAGCTGAGGCAGGTGGATCACCTGAGGTCAGGGGTTTGAGACCAGCCTGGCCAACATGGCGAAACCCTGTCTCTACTAAAAATACAAAAATTAGCTGGGCGTGGTGGCGGGCGCCTGTAATCCCAGCTACTCGGGAGGCTGAGGCAGGAGAATCTCTTGAACCCATGAGGCAGAGGCTGCAGTGAACGGAGAAGGCACCACTGCATTCCAGCTTGGGCAACAGAGCCGGGCCCTTTCCAAAAAAAAAAAAAAAAAAAAAAAATTGAGGTGAAATTCACATAACATAAAATTAACCCTTTAAAGTGTAGAATTCAGTGACATTTAGTGCATTCACAGTGTTGTGCAACCATCAGCTTTAACTAGTTCCAGTGTTTTTTGTCACCCCAAAAGGAGGTCCTAGAACCACTCCCCTGGGATATGGACTTCTCTCTCCATCCCCTCTCCCCTATCCCCTGGCAACCACTACCCCACTTTCTGTCTCTGTGAATTAACTTAGTCTGAATATTTCATGTAAATGGAATAATGCACTATGTGACCTTTTGTGTCCGGTTTCTTCCACTCAGCACAATGTTTATGAGGCTCATCCACATTGCAGCATGGATCAG
>NW_012114437.1:0-1221 GCF_000951035.1 Colobus angolensis palliatus
TATATATATTTAGTGTGTTAGGGAGAGAGATGGCAGTCACCATAAGGTGAGGTTGGGTACTAACTCTGGCCTCAGAAGGCCTGGGGGTGGAACCACATTCTAGCAACTTAGGAGCCAGGAGAGAGAGAATAAATCAAAAGTAAAAGCTGCCAAATAGTTAACTTCATTTAAATTTTAACAACAACCCTTGAGCCAGTATTACCATCTTTTTTACTCCTTTTCTGAGACTGAGTCTCGCTCTGTAGCCCAGGCTGGAGAGTGCAGTGGTGCAATCTCGGCTCACTGCAACCTCAGCCTCCCGGGATCAAGCAATTCTCCTGCCTCAGCCACCTGAATAGCTGGGATTACAGGCACGTGCCACCACATCCAGCTAATTTTTGTACTTTGAGTAGAGATGGGATTTCACTATGTTGGCCAGGCTGATCTCAAACTCCTGAGCTCAAGTGATCCACCCACTTGGCCTCCCAAAGTGCCGGGATTATAGGCGTGAGCCACCGCACCTGGCCAGTATTATCATCTTTTTACAGAAAAAGAAACGAGTCTCTAATAAGTTGCTTCAGGTCACATAGCTAGGATGCAGCAGAGCCTACAGCAGGCTCTAAAGCTGCCATCTTTGCTCAGCGCTCTTCAGTCTCCCAGAGTTCCCAGAGTTCCCACTGGCACCCAAATAAAAGCCCCTAGAGTCAGGAGCTGCAGGCCAGGCACATGTGCAAGGACTGGATGACTAATTGTTGCCAGCGCAGCATCATGACCACCCCTCCACCAGCCCCTACCCCCTGGGCCAGGCTGACCCAGCTCTTTTTCCCTCTAAATTTGTCATCTCTCACTGGGGGAGATGTGGGCATGTGTGCAAAGGGTTAGGACATGTGGCTGGCCTGCGCAAAAAGAGAACTTGATCTGAAAGGAAAAAAATGGGTTATTTGTCTTGCTTGCTCCCTTCCTGCAAATTGGTTTCCCTCTCTGTCCACAAATTGCGGCAAAAGAGTTTTACAGAAATATTTTTATTTTTATTTTATTTTATTTTTAAAAAATTTGTTTTTTTGAGACGAAGTCTCGCTCTGTCGCCCAGGCTGGAGTGCAGTGGCTGGATCTCAGCTCACTGCAAGCTCCGCCTCCCGGGTTTAGGCCATTCTCCTGCCTCAGCCTCCGAGTAGCTGGGACTACAGGCGCCCGCCACCTCGCCCGGCTAGTTGTTTGTATTTTTTTAGTAGAGACGGGGTA
>NW_012114437.1:8541-9326 GCF_000951035.1 Colobus angolensis palliatus
TCCCAGGTTCCAGCGATTCTTCTGCCTCAGCCTCCCAAGTTGCTGGGATTACAGGCATGTGCCATCATGGCCCGCTAATTTTGTATTTTTAGTAGAGACTGGGTTTCTACTAAAACCCAAAGGATGTCAGACCCAAATCCAGAAGTTCTTCAGTTTCTGCCAAAGTGTGAGGGAGACCAACATCTGCTCCCCTTCTCCATTTCTCAGAAAAAGGTGCTGTCCCACAGGACGCCCCTGGAAATGTCTGGTGGCTTTTCTTTTTCTTTATTTTTTTTTTTCTATTTCTTTTTTTTTTTGGTGAGACAGTCTCGCTCTGTCCTCACCTTGGGTGAGAACAAGAGGGCAAAGTGCTTACCCACATCCTACCTCCCTTAGGAAAAGCAGTTTGGTTTTCTTGAAAGAAAAGGCTGCCATTCCTAGAAGAAGCAAAACCCCCTGTGCTACCTTCATTTCCCTATCATCCCAGATGCTGAGAGAACACTGACATTTCTTATTTCTCTAGTCTCCTCCTTGTCCCAGGGGCTAGAATTTATCCCTTCATGCATCATGGTGAGCCACTGTGCCCGGCCTGACCTCTCGTTTTGAAGAGGGTAGTAACTAGATGAGAGAGAGAAAGTTGGGAAGGACCTAGCTCTGTTCGTGCCAGGCCAGCAACTGCAGAGAGGAGTGTTAGGGTAAGAAGTCTGTCCTTGATGGCAAAGGGATGCCTTGACACCTGCTTTGATGGGGTAGGGGGTTCTCCCCAACCCCTATTTTGCCTCTAAATTTCTTTTTTTTTTTTTTTT
>NW_012114437.1:15231-15927 GCF_000951035.1 Colobus angolensis palliatus
ATCTTTAAAAAAAAAACAAAAAAACCCATCCTGGCCAACATGGTGAAACCCTGTCTCTACTAAAAATACAAAAATTAGCTGGGCATAGTGGCGCACACCCGTAATTCCAGCTACTCAGGAGGCTGAGGCAGGAGAATTGCTTGAGCCCCGGAGGTGGAGGTTGCGGTGAGCTGAGATAGTGCCACTGCACTCCAGCCTGGGTGACAGAGCAAGACTCCATCTCAAAAAGAAAAAAAAAAAATTATCCAAATGTCATAGCGCATGTCTGTGGTCCCAGGTACTCTGGAGGATGAGTCAGGAGGATCACTTAAGCTTGGGAGGTTGAAGCTGCAGTGAGCTGTGATCCTGCCACTGCACTCTAGCCTGGGCAACACAGCAAGACCCTGTCTCAAAAACTCATCTACAAACACCTGTTCTGCTTCCTGCTTGTTCTTTTTTTTTAATTTTTTTTTTATTTGAGACAGGGTCTCTAAAGGTTATATGCAAAGATAAAAATAAACAAAACACAACAAAACAGAATAGTCAACTCAATATTCAAGAAGAACAAAGTCAGAGGGCTAATACTACTTGACTTCATGACTAATAAAGCCATAGTAATCAAGACAGCGTGGTATTGGTGAAAGAATAGACAAGTAGGCTGGGTGCAGTGGCTCACACGTGTAATCCTAACACTTTGAGAGGCTGAGGTGGGTGGGT
>NW_012114437.1:21162-21894 GCF_000951035.1 Colobus angolensis palliatus
TACAGTGAGCCAAGATCACACCACTGCACTCCAGCCTGAGCGACAGAGTGAGACTCCATCTCAAAAAACGAAAAACAAAAAATTAGCCTGATGTCGTGGCACACACTTGTGGTCCCAGATACTCAGAGGCTGAGGTGGGAGTATCGCTACACCCCAAGAGTAGGAGGTTGCAGTGAATTGAGATCGTGCCACTTCACTCCAGGCTAAGTGACAGAGTGAGACCCATTCTCAAAAATAAATGAATAAATAAATAAAATAAAATAAACCAATCTGAAAAGGCTACATGCTATGATGTAGCTTGTATGTATGATTCTCACTATATGACATTCTGGGAAAGGGAAAATCATGGAAACAGTAAAAAGATCAGTGTCAGGTTGGGCGTGATGGATCATGCCTGTAATCCTACCATTTTAGGAGGCTGAGGCAGGAGGATCCCTTGAACCCAGGAGTTCAAGACCAGCCTGGGCAACATGGCAAAATCCCATGTCCACAAAAAAACAAAAATGGCCGGGCGCGATGGCTCACGCCTATAATCCCAGCACTTTGGGAGGCCAAGGCAGCCGATCACGAGGTCAGGAGTTTGAGACCAGCCCAGCCAACATGGCGAAACCCCATCTCTACTAAAAATACAAAAATTAGCTGGGCATGGTGGCAGGCGCCTGTAATCCCAGCTACTCGGGAGGTTGAGGCAGGAGAATTGCTTGAACCTGGGAAGTGGAGGTTGCAGTGAAC
>NW_012114437.1:23872-24603 GCF_000951035.1 Colobus angolensis palliatus
GGTTCAAGCGATTCTCCTGCCTCAGCCTCCCGAGTAGCTGGGATTACAGGCGAGCACCACCACGCCTGGCTACTTTTTGTATTTTTAGTAGAGACAGGGTTTCACCATGTTGGCCAGGCTGGTCTCAAACTCCTGACCTCAGGTGATCTACCTGCCTTGGCCTATCAAAGTGAAAAGGTGTTATTTTTCATAATTCAAAGAAGAAGAAAAAAGTCATGGAAATTTAAAGTATGATAACCAACATAAAAACATTCCATTGGAAAAGCTGGAAGCTAAAGTCAAGGAAATCTAAGTAGAACAAAAAGACTGAACGAGTGACAATAGAAGTGAAAAGGGTAGAAAACTCAAATGTCAGTTGAGAAGATATAATATCAGAAAGGAACAACAGAGAGAGAAATAAGGAGGAAATTACCAAGGAAATAATGTGAAAATGCTTTCCAGGCCAGGTACAGAGGCTCAAGCCTGTGGTCCCGCACTTTGGGAGGCCAAGGAAGGAAGAACTTGAACCCAGGAGTTTGAGACCAGCCTGGGCAACACAGGAAGACCCCATCTCTACAAAAAAATAAAAATAAACTAGCCAGGCATGGTGGCGAGCACCTGTAGTCCCAGCTATTCCAGAGGCTGAGGTGGGAAAATCTCTTGAGCCTGGGAGGTCAAGGGTACAGTGAGCTGTGTTTGTGCCACTGCACTCCAGTCTATGTGACAGAGCAAGACCCTGTCTCAAAAAAAAA
>NW_012114438.1:0-1558 GCF_000951035.1 Colobus angolensis palliatus
AGCCAGGATGGTCTCGATCTCCTGACCTCGTGATCCACCCGTCTCGGCCTCCCAAAGTGCTGGGATTACAGGCTTGAGCCACCGCGCCCGGCCCGCTTCTACCACTTTCTAGCTGAGGACCTTGGACAAGTCTTTTCACCCATTATGCCTTAACCTCCTTGGGAGGACCCCAAGGACAATAGTGATCCCTATCCCACAAAGGTATGTGAGAGAGCATCAGAAAGGTACTTAGAATGATGCAGGCAAGGTATATAGTAAATTATTAATATTAAATTATTAATATTAGACTTGCCAGTGACTCTGGACCCATAGAGCTTGGCAGCTCCCAGCCTGGGCCTTGGAATCAGGCCTGCATTTGCCTCCTGGGCAAGCTGCTTCCTAGCTCCACAGCCAGAGTTTCAGTTTCTAAACCTATGAACTGGCCGGGCACGGTGGCTCACGCCTGTAATCCCAGCATTTTAGGAGGCCGAGGCGGGCAGATCATGAGGTCAGGAGTTCGAGACCAGCCTGACCAATATGGTGAAACCCCCATCTCTACTAAAAATACAAAAATCAACCCAGTGTGGTGGCACATGCCTGTAGTCCCAGCTACTTGGGAGGCTGAGGCAGGAGAATCGCTTGAATCTGGGAGGCAGAGGTTGAAGTGAACCCAGATGGTGCCATTGCACTCCAGTCTGGGCAAGACTCTGTCCCCCGCCTCAAAAAAAAGCCAGGAACGGTGGCTCACGCCTGTAATCCCAGCACTCTGGGAGGCCGAGGTGGGCGGATCACGAGGTCAGGAGATCGAGACCATCGTGGCTAACACCGTGAAACCCCGTCTCTACTAAAAATACGAAAAAATTAGCCGGGTGTGGTGGCGGGCGCCTGTAGTCCCAGCTACTCGGGAGGCTGAGGCAGGAGAATGGTGTGAACCCGGGAGGTGGAGCTTGCAGTGAGCTGAGATCACGCCATTGCACTCCAGCCTGGGCAACAGAGAGAGACTCCATCTCAAAAAAAAAAAAGAAAAAAAAATCTATAAACTGGTGCACCAGTACCAGTTCCCATCTACCCAGGTTATAAGGAACAAATGAGATAAGCCACAGAGCAGGTGAAACACACTGAGTAAGCCACTGTTATTTACTAAGAGGACAGGCTCACGGAATGGGTGCGGTAGCCTCATTAGTTCCTTTGCAAAGTGCAGACACCCACTCTCTGTTTCATTGATTCCTAAATGCATTTTGTTCACATCTTAACACCTCTGAAATCAGGATGAGTCCTAAAATCAATAGCTTGTTAACATTTTAGTTTGCAGCAATCTTTCCCTTCATAGTGACACCAAATAATGGTTTATTGCTTAGATTCAATGAATGCAATTGATTCATTATACAATGAAATGTATATATGTGACATATACACATATACATCACCATGTATACCATCATAACTAAGAGACCACTCTAGATAAGCTATAGAAAGTATAAAAGTCATGGCCGGGCGCGGTGGCTCAAGCCTGTAATCCCAGCACTTTGGGAGGCCGAGACGGGCGGATCATGAGGTCAGGAGATCGAGACCATCCTGG
>NW_012114438.1:2446-4353 GCF_000951035.1 Colobus angolensis palliatus
AAAAAAAAAAAACAAAAAACAAAAAACAAAAAAACGGGTGCGGTGGCTCACGCTTATAATCCCAGCACTTTGGGAGGCAGAGGCGGATGGATCACAAGGTCAGGAGATCAAGACCATCCTGGCTCACACGGTGAAACCCCGTCTCTACTAAAAATACAAAAAATTAGCCAGGGGTGGTGGTGGGCGCCTGTAGTCCCAGCTGCCTCAGGAGGCTGAGGCGGGAGAATGGCGTGAACCCGGGAGGCGGAGCTTGCAGTGAGCCGAGATCACACCACTGCACTCCAGCCTGGGTGACAGAGTGAGA
The DNA here is from genome assembly GCF_000951035.1 of Colobus angolensis palliatus. Taxonomy (NCBI): domain Eukaryota; kingdom Metazoa; phylum Chordata; class Mammalia; order Primates; family Cercopithecidae; genus Colobus; species Colobus angolensis. The sequence continues at coordinate 2,751 of NW_012114438.1, forward strand.
CTGTCTCAAAGAAACAAAACAAAAAAACCACTCATTCATTCATTCATTCATTCATTCACTCATTCATTCTAGTAGCTCATTAAGTTTATCTGAACCTGAAAGGGTGGCCTCACGTTCATTAGCCACTAGCCACATGTCCTCAGGCTAGCTCATGCACAGAACACACACTTCACTTTTGCCCTATCAGGCTCAAACTCCACTTAGGTGTCCTAAGCTCCCGTAGAAGGACGCTGAAAGAAACCAGTAGTTTATGCCTTCTGGAAGCCTGATTTCCAGCAAGATAGCCGATGAAAGTCCTAAATGAATACCTTCAGGTCTGACACCTGGGTGGAGGTGCTCCTTCATTACCTTACCTCAGAAGACCCTTCCTTGTGGAAGAAACACTTCCATTAGGCTGGGTGCAGTGACTTATGCCCATAATCCTAGCGCTTTGGGAGGCTGAGGCGGGCAGATCGCTTGAGCTCAGGAGTTCCAGACCAGCCTGAGAAACATGGAGAAACCCCATCTTTACCAAAAATAACAAAAATTAGCTGGGTGTGGTGGTGAACACCTGTGGTCCCAGCTACTTGGGAAGCTGAGGTGGGAGGATCACTTGAACCTGGGAGGCGGAGGTTGCAGTGAGCTGAGATCGAGCCACCACACTCCAGCCTGGGTGACAGAGTGAGACCCCATCTCAAAAAAAAAAAGAAGAAAAGAGAAACACCCACCTTGGCCTTGCTTTGACCCTGTCTCCCAACCCTTCTCCACAAGGCAATCAGAGTGAGCTTTTTCTATGTAAATACTGTCATGTTACTCTCCAGCTTAAAACCATCCAATGTCTCTTCCCAATGCACCTACAATAAAACCCACAGTCAGCACCAGAATCCAGGTGGCCCTGGGTGACCCAGCCCCTCCCACCTCTCCAATCTTGCCTTCATTCTCTTCCCTGTTCCAGTCACCATGGTCTTCTGTTCTGAAAATTTCTTTTTTTTTTTTAAGACAGAGTTTCACTCTGGTTGCCAGGCTCAAGTGTAATGGCAAGATCTCAGCTCACCGCAACCTCTGCCTACCGGGGTTCAAGCAATTCTGCCTCAGCCTCCTGAGTAGCTGGGATTACAGGCGCCCGCCACCATGCCTGGTTAATTTTGTATTTTTAGTTGAGACGGGGGTTTCTCCATGTTGGCCAGGCTGGTCTCGAACTCCTGACCTCAGGTGATCCACCCGCCTTGGCCTCCCAAAGTGCTGGGATTACTTGATTTCTGAGAATCTGAATTCCACACAAGCACCTCACTCTTCGTATAAGAGGCAGCATCTGAAGAACTATGGGATCAACCCCGGTGCACAGACATGAGGGAAGTATTCAGAGGAAAGTGCATAGCATGTTCCAATGCTGGGACATGGGCTCATTCAAGAGGAGTGGTCCCAAGTGGGACAGGGAGAGGTCCTCGGGCATTCCCCACAGTCAGGCTGAAACTGCCTGTTGCTCCTGTTCTGTTCTGGTTAGCAAGACAACATTGACTCCCCTTTTTTTTTTTTTTTGAAATGGAGTCTTGCTCTATCGCCCAGGCTCTATCGCTCTGCGGGGGTGAGATCTCAGCTCACTGCAACCTCCTCCTCCCAGGTT
>NW_012114438.1:7033-7997 GCF_000951035.1 Colobus angolensis palliatus
AGGCAGGAGAATTGCTTGAACCTGGGAGGTGGAGGTTGCAGTGAGCTGAGATTGTGCCGCTGCACTCCAGCCTGGGCGACAGGGCAAGACACCGTCTCAAAAAAAAAAAACAATTTTTTTTTGGTTGACATGGGGTCTCACTTTGTTGTCCAGGCTAGTCTCAAACTCCTGGCTTCAAGTGATCCTCTTGAAGAATCTCAAATCTCTGTTGAGATTACAGGTGTGAGCCATGTACCCAGCCTGGTCAAACATCACAGGGAGGCAGTAGAGTGTAGAAGCCAGATTTCCTTGGGTTCCTGACTTCACTATTTACCATCTGTGCGACCTTGGGCAAATTACCTTACCTCTCAGTAGCTATTTCTCCACCTGTGAAATAGTATCTACCGTGTAGGGTCACTGTGATGATTCGATGAATATATGCCAAGTGCCTAGGCTACTGCCTGGCAGATATCATTATAATACACTGGCACTGAGTTTTCCCATGAGCTGCAGCACCACAGCCGGGCGAGTGGAGGCAGCTCCCCACCTGCCCTGGGCAACTGGCCAGCCTCTTCTTGCCCCCAACTACTTCCTTGAGTTATTATTTAGCGGGACCGGGGGGCAGCAAGGTGACACGTACAGCTTTTTTATGATTGTCTTCTCCTCCTTGTTCCTGCCAGCATTGTTGGCCCTAGTAACCACAGCATCTTTTTCTCTTCTTCCTCCTGGGCCTTCTCTTGCTGGAATCAGGCCACTGGAAAATGGGGCAAAAAATAAATGGATTATTTTATTACAGACCTGTTTTCTATGAGTTGGAGTCTTGCTCTGTTGCCCAGGCTGGAAGGCAGTGGCGCCATCTCAGCTCACTGCAACCTCCGCCTCCCAGGTTCAAGCAATTCTCCTGCTTCAGCCTCCTGAGTAGCTAGGACTACAGGGGCCCGCCACCACGTCCAGCTAATTTTTGTATTTTTAGTAGAGACGGGCT
>NW_012114438.1:12609-13899 GCF_000951035.1 Colobus angolensis palliatus
CTCAAAAAAAAAAAAAAAAAAAAAAAGATCTGGCCTCAAGAGGGCCAGAGTATTTCCCTGGACTTGATGTACAGAATTTAGAAGAAGGACGTTTTCTCTTACTCCACTGGGATCGCCAGAAGTCTGTTTCCTAAGATTCAGAGGAGGCTTGTCTGTAACGCAAAATAATGGGGCCACGAGCAAAGAAAGGCAAAGAGGAGAGAAAGAGGCACCAAGTCACTGATTCCAACCACTGCAATGTGTCTTTTTTTTTTTTTCTTTTCTTGTTTTTTTGAGATGGAGTCTTGCTCCATCACCCATGCTGGAGTGCAGTGGCACAATCTTGGCTCACTGCAACCTCTGCCTCCCAGGCTCAAGCGGTTCTCGTGCCTCAGCTTCCTGAGCAGCTGAGATTACAGGCGTATGCCACCATGTCTGGCTAATTTTTGTATTTTTAATAGAGACGGGGTTTCACCATGTTGGTCGGGCTGGTCTCGAACTCCTCACCTCAAGTAATCTGCTCGACTCAGCCTCCCGAAGTGCTGGGATTCAGGCATGAGGCATTGTGCCTGGCCTTCCTTTTTTTTTTTTCTTTTGTTTTGAGATAAGAGTCTCACTGTAACTCAGGCTATAGTGCAGTGGCATGATCACAGCCCACTGTAACCTTGAATTCCTGGGTTCCGGTAATCCTCCCACCTCAGTCTCCCAAGCAGCTGGTATCACAGTCATGCGCCACCATGCCCAGCTAATTTTTTAATTTTTTGTAGAGACGAGTCTCGCTGTGTTGCCTAAGCTGGTCTCGAACTTTTGGCTTCAGCCTCCTGAGTAGCTAGGACTACACGTGCCCACCACCATGCCCAGCTAATTTTTGTATTTTTAGTAGAGATGGGCTTCACCATCTCTACTAAATGTTGCGATGGTGCCCAGGCTGCCTGTTGCCCAGGCTGGTCTCAAACTCTTGACCTCAAGTGATCCATCTGTCTCAGCCTCCCAAAGTGCTGGGATTACAGGCATGAGCCAGTCACTGCACCCAACCCCTTCCCAATTATGTTACCAAAAAATTGCCTTTTGTGTTTAAGCTAGTTTAAATTGGACTTCTGTCACTTGCAACCATAAGAAGCCTGACCAAAATGAAACATTTCAATTATGGCACAGTAAAACTCGTCACATCCACTTAGCCGCTTGGTTGCAGTGCCCACTGGTAAATTTATCCCCATGGTGTTGTCCCCTTGCTGTGGACCGAACTGTGTATTTTTATTTTTTTATTTTATTTTTTAATTTTTATTTATTTATTTTTTTGAGACAGAGTCT
>NW_012114438.1:19504-19841 GCF_000951035.1 Colobus angolensis palliatus
TAAGCCTCCTGGGTACAAGCAGTTCTCCTGCCTCTGTAGCTGGGACTACAGGCGTGTGTCACCATGCCTGGCTAATAATTTTTGTATTTTTAGTAAAGACGGAGTTTCACCATGTTGCCCAGGCTGATTACAAACTCCTGACCTCAGGCAATCTGCCCACCTCGGCCTCCCAAAGTGCTGGGATTACAGGTGTGAGCCACCTTGCCCAGCTGTAATCACAATGTATTACCAGTATATTATCTGTATGAGTTTGTACCTTCGAATGGATGCAGTTGCCATGAGAACATCTCAGTTGGCATGCTGGCTTCTCTAGAATATCTAACACTAGAGACAAAGC
>NW_012114439.1:0-362 GCF_000951035.1 Colobus angolensis palliatus
GAGCCAGCACGCCAGGCCCAAACTCTCATTTCTTTAAGACTTAAGATAGCAAATGCATTATCTTCTCATGAGAGATGGCACCTGTTGTTACTAAATAGCATTTGTAGATTTGCAGAAAGTTGCACTGAGAAGACTCCATAGGAGCTCATCTAATTTACCACATTTTCCAAATTATCTCCCACCTTCCACCTTATTTTTATGATGAAGAATCTGAGAGGAAAAAAAAAAGTTGGAGGAAGTCACAGCATTCCACTAATTCTCATCTCACACCAGAAAATGAGTGGGAAAACATATCTCTTTGTTGTGGAAAAGAACCAGGGATGACTTGCTTCTGATGCCTCTTGGCATGACTGAGTAACCAG
>NW_012114439.1:6302-8791 GCF_000951035.1 Colobus angolensis palliatus
TCTCTTTGTCTCTGGACTGTGTTCTGCATAGTTGTATCTACTTCTGCCTCATCTACCCCTGGCTGTGTTTGACTTTATGTAATGTGGCATCCATCACCCAGAATTCTTTTTTCCAGCTGGCTTCAATCTGGGATTTGGAAGTAATCCATTGACTACACTTTGCCTCATCCTTGACCAAGAATCCCTTCCAGCATGCTGCCCCTCCACCACTGTCCATGGCTCCAGCTTTTCAATTCCAGGCTTTCATCCTACAACAACTTTCTCTTGAGGGCAATATCACAGTAACAGATACTAGGAATGGACTGAGGTTGAAAACAGTGTCCACGTGTTGTGGGCTTTCAATCTCTTCTGCTCAAAAGATGTTACATGGGATTCCACTAGATATAAAATGACAACGTAAACGTAAGAGGGGAATTTCTATGGGAACTAACATAGCATGAACTTACATCTCTATTTAATTGTCAGTGGTTGGTATGATATCATTTTCCCAGGTCAGGTTCCGAAGAAGATTAGCAAGAAAAGGAAAATAGGAGAATAAGAAGAAAGAAGAAATAGGAAAGGCTCATAATGAGGAAGATGAAATGTTTAAAATCAAATATTTCTCCTCCAATCTTGCAATACAGACCAATCACGTGCCCTTAGCAATCTATTGGAGTTTAGGGACTTTTGTTTACTAAATATCTGAAGGTAATAGTCCAATGAGATGAACAGAGATAGGACATGTGATACCTATGTCATGTAGCTCAGTGAATGTATCTCTGTAATATTCACCTTCTGTAAGAAGAACAGGAGGATGAGTAGTGGTAATACTCCAGTGTCTTGGAAATACACTGCACAGAATTCCAGAAATGATAATTGTATGCAACAGAAAATAAGATAAATCACTTCAGTATTTCTATCTGCATTTATGTAAAAAAAATACAGACTATCATCTTCTTTGCAGAGGTTGGGTAGGAAATAGGTGACTGTTCAATTTCATTCTACAGTTACTATGTCTTAGAAAATACTTGTCTTTGAAGCATTTATTTCTAAAAATCTGTCTTAAATATAATGGCCCATTTTCTTAAGCTAGTAAGTAAAATATAACAAACCCTGAAAGGAATATGAAGGGCAAAGAAGTCCCACCTACCCTTGAAAAAGTTAAAAATAAAACTATCTGATAGGTGAAACCTTCCAAGGAAAAGGACAAAAGGTTTTGAGAAGATATTTTTGTCAGAGGAGTCTAAGCTATTTTTTTAGTATATCTTTGTAATTTTCTTATCTACTTTCTCTCCTGTTTCCCTCTATTCCTCTACCAACCAGTATTTCCCACTACTTATAGTCTTAGTGTTTATTAACATACTATTTAATTTGTTGTTTAGCTTAGAATTTGCACTGAAGGGAAAAGAAGCAGGAAGGAAGTAAAGGGAAAAAAAAGAACAGAAAATGGGCATTGTATTAGTCTGTTCTCACACTGCTAATAAAGACATACCTGAGACTGGGTAGTTTATAAATGAAAGAGGTTTAATTGAATCACAGTTCCACATGGCTGAGGAGGCCTCACAATCATGGTAGAAGATGAAGGAAGACCAAAGGGACGTCTTACATGGCAGCAGGTAAGAGAGAGCGTGTGCAGGGGAACTCCTCTTTATAACACCATCAGGTCTCATAAGACTTATTCGCTATCACAAGAATAGCAGGAGAAAGACCCACCCCCAGGATTCAATTACCTGCCACCAGATCCCTCCCACGATACATGGGAATTATGGGAGCTACAGTTTGAGATTTGGGTGGGGACACAGCCAAACCATTTCAGGGATCAATATATTTTATGTGCCTAACATGTTTCAGGCATTGGCTACTGGTTTCTAGGCACATTAGCACATCCTATGCTCATAGCCATCCTGTCTTATGGGTACTCTGGTTTCCATTCTGCGGCTGAGAAAACTGAGACTCAGAGAGACTGTGGCTTATCCAAAGTCACAAAAATACTGAATACAAGTGCTGATATTTTACTTCCAAATTCAAATCCGACTTCTTCTATTTCATCAGATGTGATTGGCTTGTAAACAAACAGCTGCCCACTTCACCTTCCTGGCCAACAGAACCCTAGTCTTATTCAGAGAACCACTCCTTGGGAAAAGTTATTCTATCCCAGCTCAGGCATTATTTTGGATAAGTTTAAACCAATCAGGCAAGTCCCAGTTCCCTTGCCAATGTTAGTTTTCAGGGTACGTATACGACCCAACTCAATCCATTGAGATATTTGAAAAGTTTTCCAGGAGAGTTCTGGGAAAAAGTTACTTGCTCTTAAAAAGTGAGCAAAGATGATATTGTTATTTGATCAGATATGGTTGCAATGCCTGCAACAGTGGCAACTATATTTTGACCATGATGGCTCAAGCCTAAGAACAAAGTGAACACATCAAAGACAAAAATTGTAAGGTGAAAGAAAACCTGTCATTGAGCTACTGAATTGACCAGCCATGAAGCTTCTCTACCCTGACACT
>NW_012114439.1:12696-13564 GCF_000951035.1 Colobus angolensis palliatus
AGGCAAGCTGATATATATGAAGTACATATATTACCCTGAGTTTCTCTGCATCCAGGACAAAAAGGGAAACATGGGAAATTAGCACACTCTTATTACTGGAGAGGAATGGGGGAGGGAGAAAATGCCATTTTCTCAGAGAAGCAGAGTTCTTTTTAACTTGGTTGTAAAACCTAAATGGAATTCTTTATAGGAGACATTGAAAATTGGCAATGACCTTGACAACAGATTTTTACAACAGATTTTACAGCAAATACACCAAAATGAATTTCATATGGCTTTTTTTTAAAGCTACAAATTTTAAGCTACAAATTATTTTTAAGCTACAGGGACTTTTTTTTTTTTTTTTTTCATGAACTAGATCATTAAAATCTTACAAAAGCTCTATGAAGTATTTACTATCACATTTTCCAAATTCAGAAATGGAAGCTTAAAGTGATTAAGTTGCTCTCTGAACATCCACAGCCCATAATTGACAGAGTTGGGGCTGGATCCCAGGTCTGACATCTTAAATTCGGAGGATAAGTAAAACGCAATCACACAAAGGCAATCTGGCAATCTGTCCAAAATGTCTCCTAGTGGACTGACCTAAGCCCAAAATAAAACTTAGATCCCAGAAGTAAATGAACAACATATTGCAAATTACTTTAAGAATTATTTCTCTAGGTGAACTTTTAATAAAGTCTAAAAAGCAAACACTTAGGCATCGTACACTGGCAAAGGCTGCTGGTTGATGTCACCCTATTTACAGAAGCTCATATGGGTGGATTGTGCCTTGCCAGGTTAGAACCCAACTCCCCCACTACTAAGTCACAGATCTTATTATAATCAGATCAATCTCTCCCCAACTATGACCTTAGACTCATAGTTT
>NW_012114439.1:21949-26808 GCF_000951035.1 Colobus angolensis palliatus
AAACAGAACTTAAAAGGTAAGGAGAAATTCTGGAGTATGAAAGTACAACAACTTAAATAAAATGTCACTAGAGAGGATCAAGAGCACACTTGGGCAGCACACTTGGGCAAGCATAAGAAAAATCAGTGAAATTGAAGATAGGTCAATTGAGATTCTCCATTCTGAGAAATATAATTTTTTAAATGAAGGAAATAAATAGAGCCTAAGAGACTTGTAGGACACCATCAAGTATACTGACACAAAATAATGAGACTCCCAGAAGAAGAGGAGAAACAAAAAGGAAAAAAATTTGAAGAAATAAGGGTCCAAATCTTCCAAAATTTGAATTAAAAACAGTAAAATACACATCCAAGAAACTCAAAGAACTTCTAGTCAAGAAAAAAAAAAAACTCAAAGAGATCCATACTGACACATAATAATCAAAGTGTCAAAAGATAAAAAGATAAGGAATCTTGAATGCAGCAAGAGAAAAGTACCTCATCCTGTGGAAATGACCCTCCATAAGATTAACGTCTGTTTTCATAAGACACCACAGACGCCAAAAGCAGTGGGATGACATATTCAAATAGCTTAAAAATAAATGAAAAACTATAAAACAAGAATTTTATATCCAGTAAAACTTTCCTTCACAAATGAAGGAGAAATGAAGACATTGCCAGATAAACAAATACAGAGAGTTACTAGCAAACCTGCCTTCTAAGAAATGCTAAAAATCTTTCAGTGTGAAATGAAGAGATACTATATAGTAACTTAAATACATACAGAGAACACCAGTAAGTTACCTACATAGATAAATGTAAAAAACAGTATTAATGTATTTTAATTATTTTCTTTTAGAGATGGGGTCTCACTATATTGCCCAGGCTGGCCTTGAACTCCTGGGCTCAAGCAATCCTCCCACCTGGGCTGCTCAAAGAGCTGGAATTACAGGTTCTGAGACACTGTGCCCAGCTGTGAGAGGCATTGAACCAGAATGACTCCATCTTAAATAGGGGCTCAGTAAAATAAGACCGAGACCTGCTGGGCTGCATGCACAGTAAGTTAGGCATTCTAAGTCACAGGATGATAGGAGGTTGACACACGATACAGGTCATACAGACCTTGCTTATAAAAAAAGATGCAGAAAAACCAGCCAGCCAAAACCCACGAAAAACAAGACGGCAGCAAAAGTGATCTCAGCTCGTCCTCACTGCTCATTATGCTAATTATAATGCATTAGCATGCTAAAAGACATTCCCACTGGTGCCATGAGAGTTTACAAATGCCATGACAAAGTCAGGAATTTACATTATATGGTCTAAAAAAGGGAGGAACCCTCCCTTTTCTGGGAAAGGAGAATTGCCCACCCCTTTCCCAGAAAACTAATGAAGAAGCCACCCTTGTTTAGTGTATAATCAAGAAATAACTTTAAGTGTCCTTAGTGGAGCAGCCCACACCACTGCTCTGCCTATTGAGCAGCCTTTATTTATTCCTTTACTTTCCTAATAAACTTGCTCTCACTTTATGAATTCACCTCAAATTCTTTCTTGCACAAGATCCAAGACCCCTTTCCAGCAACAAAGCCATATGTAATTTTTAAATTTGCAATTCCTTTGTTTACATCTGATTTAAAAGACAACTGTGCACAATGATAATTACAAGTCTATGTTGGAGAACACATGGTGTAAAAAGATGTATTAAAATTTGTGAAAATAACAGCACAAAGGGGAAGAGAATCTAGGCTATAGCAGTAATGCTTTAGTGTACTATTGCGGTTAAGTTGGTATTAACTCAAAAAAATTAAAATGCTACACTAGGAAATATCTATTTAACTCAAAAGGAGACAATAATGGAGGAAATGTGGAAGAAAAGATAGTAAGACACATAGAAAACAAATATCCAAGTGCAGAAGTGTATTTTTATCAGTAATTATTACATATATCCAATTAAAAGGCAGAAACTGGCAGAAGGGTTAATGGAATAATAACAACAAAACATGATTCCTACAGACTATATGCCATCTATAAGAATCCCACTTTAGATTCAAAGACACAAATGAATACAAGCTGAAAAAAATGGAAAAACATATCCCATGCAAGCAGCAATCAAAAGAGAGCAGACAAAATGGACTTCAGGGCAACAGTTGTTATGAGAGGCAAAGAAGGACATTATATAAAGATAAAAGGATCAGTCCATCAAAAAGTTTTAACAATAATTAAAATATATACAACTAAAAGGAGCGCCAAAATACATATATCAAATCGGACTAAATGAATGAATAAACAGTTTGATAATCATAGTTGAAGACCTCAACACCCTGCTTTTAATAATGGACAGAATGATGACACAGATAATCAAGAAAATAAAATAATGGAACAACACAATAACCCAAGTAATCAATAGAACATTTCACTCTGTGACAGCAGAATACACACTCTTCTCAAGTGCATCTGGAACATTCTCCAAGATACACTCTGTGTCAATTCACAAAACACATCTCCTAAGTTTAAGAATGTTGAAAGCATACAAAATATGTTTCCCACCACGATAGAATGAAATACAAATTATTTTTGGAAGTTTTGAAAATTCATGAATATAATGAAACTAAACAACCCACTCTTAAAAGATCTATGAGTCAAAGACATCATCACAGCAGAATCAGAAAATACTTTGAGATGAACTAAAAGAAAAAAAGCATACCAAAACATGGGAGGCAGTGAATGTAATACAGCAAATCTGTAGTTGCAAATGCTTTCATTAAAAAGGAATGCAGATTTCAAATAAGCAACCTAAACTTCCTCCTTTAAGAAAAAGAACAAACTACACCCAAAATCAGAAGATGTAACTAATAAAGACTAGAGAGGAGATAAAACAGAGAATTTAAAAATCAATAGAGAAAACGAAACCAATAGTTGGTTCATTCAAAAAGACAAAAGGGCCAAACTTTTAGTTAGATTAATCAAGAAAATAAGAAAGAAAACACAAATTCCTAAAATTAAGAATAAAAGTGAAGGCACTCGGCTCACACCTGTAATCCCAGCACTTTGGGAGGCCGAGGCGGGCAGACCACAAGGTCAGGAGATCGAGACCACAGTGAAACCCCGTCGCTACTAAAAATACAAAAAAATTAGCCAGGCGCGGTGGTGGGCGCCAGTAGTCCCAGCTACTCGGGAGGCTGAGGCATGAGAACGGCGTAAACCCGGGAGGTGGAGCTTGCAGTGAGCGGAGATTGCGCCACTGCACTCCAGCCTAGGCGACAGAGCAAGACTCCATCTCAAAAAAAAAAAAAAAAAAAGTGAAGGCACTCAAACCTACTTGAAAGAAATAAAAAGGATTATTAGCGAGTACTCTAAATGATTGTGCATCAACAAATTAATCTTCTCATCTCTCTTAGGTAGCTTAACTTTTTAAAAAATGCTGAACTATTCAAAACTATATAAATAATCTCTTAAAATATGTAAGGTCCTCCTTTCTGAACTAAGTAATATTTTTTAAAATCCTATTCCTAAATACACTTTGAAAAACCCAATGATAGAACATGGGGCTAGTGAGGCTTACTATATCATTTTTAGAGCTTGGTCACTTTGGATAATGGCCCAGATTGCCCCTGGGAACTCAAAGGTCCCACCAACACAAAGACACTCATGCTTATGACATTCCTAGGAAAATCTGAATATTTGAGAATTTGAAAATTTGATAATTCCCATAACACTTTTCATGATCAAATATTCAAAATTGATTTAACATATTGATGGACCCCCAAAAGAATGACTCAACATTGTTATTTTTTAACGCTTTGTTATAGTATCCAGCAGGCAATGGTTGTTTTTCTAAAGCTTGGAATAAAACTGCAACTGACTGGGAAGCCTGAAAGGACTCATCCCCTTTATTATATCATAACATCTCGTTTCTCCTGATTCGTTTTTTATTTGTTTTTTGTTTTTTAATTATACTTTAATTTCTAGGGTACATACGGAGAACGTGCAGGTTTGTTACATAGGTATACACGTGCCATGGTAGTTTGCTGAACCCATCAACCGGTCATCTACATTAGGCATTTTTCCTAATGCTATCCCTCCCCTAGTGCCCCCAACCCCCAACAGACCCTGGGGTGTGATGTTCCCCTTCCTGTGTCCATGTGTTCTCACTGTTCAACTCACATTTATGAGTGAGAACATGCAGTGTTTGGTTTTCTGTTCCTGTGTTAGTTTGCTGAGAATGATGGTTTCCAGCTTCATCCATGTCCCTGCAAAGGACATAAACTGGGTCATGTTTTTAAATCTTGTAATATTGAGAATTAAACAATTCCTTATAATTTAAGCCAGTTGGGTGTCATTCACTAGGCATTAAAGCATATATTAATCTTTTCTAAATTTGTATTTATTAAAAGCTCTGAGACATTCAGAAATCAATAAAAGTAGAATCAATTATCTTTTTATCTCCTTGTATGTTCAGGAAATGAATCAGCAACCACAGCAGTGAGAAGCTGTTCGGCTTTTTTATGAGTTAACTATGCAAGCGGTAAAATGTTTGAGACAGATATGGAGATTTAAGCTACTGAACTCACATTTAAAATGTAATCGACAAACATTCATGACAATTAGTATTTGCAGAAGCTCTTACCATTTATCAGGCACTTTCACATGCATTACCATATTCAATCATCACAAAAAAAACTGAAACAGGTATTTTTGTCTTGAATTTAAGGTACAGAAAGATTAAATGGCTTGGTAAGAGACATCAAGTCAGAAGCAGACTCCTGGTTCCATGCCAAAGCTCTTACCCATTTTGCTGAGTCATAGTAGAATCCATACAGCCATTATTGAATTTTGTCTCATCATGAAATATGTTCTCATAAATGTTGATTATAAATGCACTTT
>NW_012114439.1:28343-29579 GCF_000951035.1 Colobus angolensis palliatus
AAAAAAAAAAAAAAAGAAAAGAAAAGAAAAAAACAAAAATCAAGTTTATAAGGAGGTTAGGAGCATGACATGGGTTTGCTATGACCTTGGACAAGCTAGTTAACCACTCTGAGCCTTAGTTTCTTCATCTGGAAAATGGGTGTATCCATAGACCCTCCTTCACAAACACACGAAGAGGTGTGCGTAAAACTTTAATGCAAGGCCTGGTGCACAGCGGACACTCAGTAGAAGTTGGTCATTCTTTATTACTGTCATCTACCATCATGGGCACTGTCCACCCCCCATCTCCAACATTTTAATCTCAGAGAACTTCAGACCAGAATTCGGCCTTATATTTACAGATCTGTGAGTTTGGTTTTGGTTTTGGTTTTCTTCTTTCTGTCTTTCTTTTTTTTTTTTGAGATGGAAGTTCACTCTTGTTACCCAAGCTGGAGTGCAATGGCACGATCTCGGCTCACTGCGACCTCTGCCTCCCAGGTTCAAGCGATTCTCCTGCCTCATATTTACAGATCTGTGAGTTTGGTTTTGGTTTTGGTTTTCTTCTTTTTTTTTTTTTTTTTTTTTTGAGATGGAAGTTCACTCTTGCCACCCAGGCTGGAGTACAATGGCACATTCTCAGCTCATTGCAATCTCTGCCTCTCGGCTTCAAGTGATTCTCCTGCCTCAGCCTCCCTCCCGAGTAGCTGGGACTACAGGTGTGTACTACCATGACTAGCTAAGTTTTGTATTTTTAGTAGATATGAGGTTTCACCATGTTGGCCAGGCTGGTCTCGAACTCCTGACCTCAGGTGATCCACCTGCCTCGGCCTCCCAAAGTACTGGGATTACAGGTATGAGCCACCATGCCCAGCCTTCCCTCTGTCTTTAAATTCAGCAATGTCACATCTCTCTTTCCCTTCTTCTGCCCTCATACCTCTCTCACTGCAGAAAAATTCCTTACTTTTAAAGGACTCACATGGTTACACTGGACCCACCCAGATATTCCAGGATAATCTCTCCACCCCAAGTCCCTTACCCTTCATCACATCCGCAGTTCCTCTCATCATGTACAGTAATGGATACCTGGTAATTAGGACATGGACATCTTTAGGGGCCATTGTTTTAACTAATACAGATATTCTATCATTCAGTGTTGAAATTTCTCCTTCTGGAGATGAATTTGCCTTTCATCTGAGTTCTTTCTTCTCTTCTTTTGATAGAATCTCTTAAGCCTCCCATTTCCTTCTTTCTATGCCC
>NW_012114440.1:0-2711 GCF_000951035.1 Colobus angolensis palliatus
TCACCGTGTTAGCCAGGATGGTCTCGATCTCCTGACCTCGTGATCCGCCCGTCTCGGCCTCCCAAAGTGCTGGGATTACAGGCTTGAGCCACCGCGTCCGGCCGAAACTCCATCTTTACTAAAAATACAAAAATTAGCCAGGCATGGTGGTGCACACCTGTAATCCCAGCTACTCAGGAGATTGAGCTGGGAAGGGGAGGTTGCAGTGAGCTGAGATCACACCACTGCACTCCAGCCTGGGAGACAGAGCATGACTCCATCTGAAACAAATAAAAATTTTTAAAATAAATAAATAAAATTTAAAAAAATGAGCTGGGGTGGTGAGTCATGCTTATAATCCCTGCACGTTGGGAGGCAGAGGTGGAAGGATCACTTGAGCCCAGGAGTTGGAGACCAGCCTGGGGAACATAGTGAGACCTATCTCTACAAAAATCATTAATATAATTAAAATTTAAAAATGCGTATTAGGTAATATGTCCTGGATTTTTGGTTTGCAATATATGGTTTTGTTTGTTTGTTTGTTTGTATTGAGACAGAGTCTCACTCTGTCACTCAGGCTGGAGTACAGTGGCAGAAACTCAGCTCACCACAACCTCTGCCTTCTGGGTTCAAGTGATTCTCCTGCCACAGCCTCCCGAGTAGCTGGGATTACAGGCATGCACCACCACACCCAGCTAATTTTTGTACTTTTAGTAGAGATGGGATTTCTCCATGTTGGTCAGGCTGGTCTTGACCGCAGGTGGCCCACCCACCTCGGCCTCCCAAAGTGCTGGGATTACAGGCATGAGCCACCACGCCTGGCCTGGTTATTATTTTCATAACAGCTCCAAGGAGTGACCCACTGGGGAGGGATGCTATGTGTTTAAACTTTGAATTAGAATCTCTAAAGTTCCCAAAGAGCAATCCGGTATGCCTTTCCCAACTGAACGTTTCTATCACTGATCAGTGGCTAAGCAAGGCCTCAAGCAGGCTGAGACATGCTTAACATGGGAGCAGCAAGGAGCAGAACCCTGTGGGGAAAAAAAAGGTTGGGACTGTGTATCAGCCCATCCTCTTTTAACTTCCTTTTTTTTTTTTTTTGAGATGGACTCTTGCTCTGTTGGCTAAGCTGGAGTGCAATGGTACGATCTTGGCTCACTGTAACCTCTGTCTCTCAGGTTCAAGCAATTCTCCTTCCTCAGCCTTTGGAGTAGCTGAGCTTACAGGCATGCACCACCAAGCCCTGCTAATTTTTGTATTTTTAGTAGAGGAGGGGTTTCGCCATGCTGGCCACGTTGGTCTCAAACGCCTGACCTCAGGTGATCCACCCGCCTGAGCTTCCCAAAGTGCTGGGGTTACAGATGGGAACTACCACACCCGGTCCCAAGACAGCTCATTCTTGAAGAGAGTTCATCAGCATTAAACATGTAGTTATTCAAAATGAAGTCAGAAAATAAGACTAATAGCCAGAATGAATGAGTCTACCCGCAGAGCAGGTTGGATTTTCAGGGGAGTTAAGTTAAAAGAGTCAGGCCAGGCTGGGTGCAGTGACTCATGTGTATAATCCCATCACTTCGGGAGGCCAAGGGGGAGAATCATTTTAACCTAGGAGTTTGAGACCAGCCTGGGAAATATGGCAAAAACCCCATCTCTACAAAAAATACAAAAATAAGCCAAGTGTGGTGGCATGCACCTTGTTCCTAGCTACATGGGAGGCTGAGGCAGGAGGATCTCTTCAACCCAGGAAGTCGAGGCTGCAGTGAGCCAAGTTCATGGCCCTGTACTCCAGCCTGGGTGACAGAGCAAGATACTGCCTAAAAAAATAAAAATAAAAAGAGGCCAAAGCTAGCCTGGCCACCATGGTGAACACCCATCTCTACAAAAAACACAAAAATCAGCTGGATGTGGTGGTGCACACCTGTGGTCCCAGGTACTTGGGAGGCTGAGGCACAAGAATCGCTTGAACCCAGGAGTCAGAGGTTGCAGTGAGCCAAGATTGTGTCACTGCACTCCAGCCTTGGTGACAGAGTCAAACCTCGCATCCAAAAAAAGAAGCCAGAGATAAAGGAAGGAAGTTGTTCATGGAATAGGAACCAGGTAGAGTAGGTATCATTTCAGAGACCTGGAGTATACAAGAAGGTACGGGTTCTGTAGCACTCAGCAGTGTCAGGCGAGAGGGTCTTGTTTCAGCTGTCCTTGACCCAGGTTTACTCTTTAGGCCCCTTCCTCATAAAGGTAAGGAATGCCTTCAACACACAATCACCCTTCCACTTTGGTCTTCTGGATAACCATGACTTTTATCCCCACTCAGGCCTGGTTCCAGGTTAACTCTCTCGACGAGCAATGAGCTGACTTATCAATTCACCAACATCTTTTTATTAACAACTTACAAAGTTTAAAGCACTTCATGTTTTGCTGAGGCTGCCAAATGTTCAAAGTATTTTGAAACAGGAAAATTTTGGGGACAGGAAAAGTATATTATGATTTTCCCCCCAGGGTTATTCCCTTCTTTAATTTATTTGAAATATATATTCAGAAAAGTATTATATATACAGTTTAACAAATGGTTATGAAGCAAACATCTGTTCCATTAGCATCAGTACTCACACTAAGTCCTTTGACTCTCTTCTTTCTAGATTGTAACACCCTTCCCACTCCTTGGATAACATTGTTTTTTTTTTTTTTTTTTGAGACAGTGTCTGGTTCTGGCACCCAAGCTGGAGGGCTGTGGC
>NW_012114440.1:3656-5066 GCF_000951035.1 Colobus angolensis palliatus
TGACATGGAGTCCTGCTTTGTTGCCCAGGCTGGAGTGCAACGGTGCGATTTTGACTCACTGCAGCCTCTACCTCCCGGGTTCAAGAGAGCTATAAAACTTGTTTATTTTTAAAAAATGTTTCTAAAAGATAAAAAATGTTTTTACCTGGAAATTGAGTAAGCAAGTTATTTGTATTTGTAAGAAAGTCTATGGAATGTCTCATAAAAATCTATGGTGGCAGGACACGGTGGCTCACACCTGTAATCCCAGCACCTCGGAAGGCCGAGGCGGGTGGATCACCTGAGGTCAGGAGTTCGAGACCAGCTTGGCCAACGTGGCAAAAACCCATCTCTACTAGAAATACAAAAATTCTCCAGGCGTGGTGTTGGGCGCCTGTAATCTCCACTACTCAGGAGGCTGAGGCAGGAGAATCGCTTGAAGAGGCAAAGGTTGCGGTTGCAGTGAGCCAAGATCACGCCACTGCACTTCAGCCTGGGTAACAGAGTGAGACTGTCTTAAAAAAAGAAAGAAAAGAAAAGAAAAAGAAAAAAACAGAAAAAAAGGCTACGCTAAGACCCTGGTTTCTGAAGTCCCAAAGTTCCTCTAGTAAATGTTCTGGCTGTGTAGTAACCACATGCATGCGTTTACCACAGTCTATCCAACCAATCTCCTTTCCTTGGACATTTGAGTCGTTTACAAGATTTTGCAATTACAGATAATCAGTAATGAATCAACCTACACATACGTATCTTCCTGTTGTTGAGGTATATGTATGTTCAGGGTCAATTCCTATAAGTAGGATTGCTCAATAGAAGAGTAGATACATATGTGGGGGTTTTTTTGTTTGGTTGTTTGGTTGTTTTGTTGTTTTGCTTCTGAGATGGAGTCTCATTCTGTTGCCCAGGCTGCAGTGCAGTGGCACATTCTCGGTTCACTGCAACATCCACCTCCTAAGCTCAAGCCATCCTTCCACCTCAGCCTCCCGAGTCACTGAGATTACAGGCGCACACTACCTTGCCTGGCTAATTTTTGTACTTTTAGTAGAGACGGGGTTTTGCCATGTTGGCCAGGCTGATCTCGAACTCCTGGGCTTCGGTCATCTTCCTGCCTCCCAAAGTGCTAAGATTACAAGGCGTGAGTCACTAGGTCCAGCCTCATTTGACCATTCTGTTTTTTTTTTTTTCTAATTTAAGGTGACTTTTCACTTTTTCACATGCTTTTTGAAAGATATTTTCTTTTCCTTTAGCTTTGTAGGTTTTTCGGGAGACTTTTCAATAGCAGAAAACCTTTAATTTCCTGACTTTTGCAATAATTTTGTATGGATGTTGGCTACTTTATTCCAAATCATTCAATTCATAAAATTCTTAATTTGAGTGGCCTTGTCAGTTGTGCCCTCTTTTGTGCAATTTAAAGATCTTTGTTGATGGGGT
>NW_012114440.1:12041-12497 GCF_000951035.1 Colobus angolensis palliatus
AAAGAAAGAAAGAAAGAAAGAAAGAAAGAAAGAAAGAAAGAAAGAAAGAAAGAAAGAAAAGAAAGAAAAGAGAAACGAAAAGAGAGGGAGGGAGGAAGGAAGAAAGGAATGAAGAAGAAAGAAGAAAGAAAAGAAAGGAAGAAAGAAAGAAGAAAAGAAAAGGGAGGGAGGGAGGCAGGGAGGGAGGGAAATGAAAGAAAGAAAATAAAAATTAAAAAACCATAAGGTTAAAGTAAACCCTTTTTCTTCATACAGATTAAACACACGACTTTATTTTTATTTATTTTTTATTTTTTATTTTTTTTTTTGAGATGGAGTCTCGCTATGTCGCCCAGGCTGGAGTGCAGTGGCGCGATCTCGGCTCACTACAAGCTCCGCCTCCGGGGTTCACGCCATTCTCCTGCCTCAGCCTCCCGAGTAGCTGGGACTACAGGCGCCCGCCACCACGCCCGGCTA
>NW_012114440.1:15021-15340 GCF_000951035.1 Colobus angolensis palliatus
TTGGAATAAAAATTTCCATCAAAATGAATTTATTCATTTTATTGACATACAAATAAAATGTCATTTATTAAATGTCTAGTAAATTTCAGACATCATGCCAGGCACAGGAATGATAATGACAATAAGACGTGGTCTCCGCCCTCAAGGAGCTGATAGTCCAGGAGACTGACAAGTAGACAGGTGATTACATGCAATGTAACAAAGGCTGTGATGTCATATAAGAGGACAAGTGGGAGTATGTGATGGGAGTATGGTTTTGACTACTTCCTCTTCTTAGATTTAACCCTTTTTCTTTGGCTATAAAGCAAAAGAATTGGTC
>NW_012114440.1:20880-21263 GCF_000951035.1 Colobus angolensis palliatus
CCATCTCTACTAAAAATACACAAATTAGCCAGGTGTGGTGGCCCACACCTGTAATCCCAGCTACTCTGGAGGCTGAGGCACGAGACGTGCTTAAATCTGGGAGGTGAAGGTTGCAGAGTCTCCTCTACACTTGCTGTCCTCCCTCCACTGCCACCTGGCACACTCCTCCCCAGCACTGGCCTCTTCACAGGAAAATTTAAGGAGCACCTTTCAGTCCTTGTCTTGCTTGACTTGGCCCTGATGTTTGAAATTCTTGATGAATCCTTCTTCTGGAAACGCACTCTTTCTATGCTTCCAGGAAATCTTTTTCTTGGTTCTCCAGACAACTTCTTACACTCCTTGACCAATTCCTTCTTATTGCCAACAATGGAAACAAACCAGCC
>NW_012114441.1:0-1570 GCF_000951035.1 Colobus angolensis palliatus
CTGTCGGAAACCAAATGTTTGTTGCATTAATTATGTGAGAACATCAGGCTGAATATGTCTTTTATTGTTGTTGGTAAGAGACAGTGTCTGGCTCTGTGGCTCAGGCTGGAGTGCAGTGGTGTGATCTCAGCTCACTGCAATCTCCACCTCCTGGGTTCAAGTGATTCTCCTGCCTCAGCCTCCAGGTAGCTGTGATTACAGGCACCTGCCCTCACGCCCAGCTAATTTTTGTATTTTTAGTAGAGACGAGGTTTCACCATGTTGGCCAGGCTGGTCTCAAACTCCTGACCTCAGGTGATCTGCCCACCTCGGCCTGCCAAAGTGCTCGGATTACAGGCATGAGCCATGGTGCCCGGCTCCCTGCCCTACTTTCTGAGGCTCAGAAAGACCCAGATCTACTTCCTGGTTTCCTGTGTGGTCATGTGACCAAGCCTGGCCAATTAGAGCCTTTTGTTATCACAGACACAGGGATCGGTTCAGGGGTGGGCACGTGATCCTGGCTGGGCCAATCATGTTACGAGTTTGGAGACTCCCTGGAAGAAGGCCTAGATGTAAGTAAAATCATCTTGGACGCATAATGAGGACAGTGGATCAGAGAGTCGTAAGGACACTGGTGAAGAGCAGAGCAGGACTCACACAACCCCAGATCCCCGTGGAGTCAGGGTGGAGCCAGAGGGAAGGCTGAAGGCCGGAGGGTCCTCAGAGGCCTTGCAGAAAGGGCATTGGAGTTGGGGCTTTGATGGATGAAGAGGAACTAGGGAAAGGCATCCAGGCAGAAGGAACTGCCTGTACAACCACAGCAGGCAGGTGGGAGCTAGGCGTGTCCTCAGCCACCCCAGTGGCCCCATGGGGCTGGAGCATAGAGAAGCATCTGCAAATGTGTTTATTTATTTAATATTTGAGATGGAGTTTTGCTCTGTTGCCCAGGCTGGAGTGCAGTGGCACGATCTTGGCTCACTGCAACCTCCACCTCCCAGGTTCAAGTGATTCTGCTGCCTCAGCCTCCCAAGTAGCTGCGACTACAGGTGCGCGCCACCATGCTCAGCTAATTTTTGTATTTTTAGTAGAGACTGGGTTTCACCATACTGGCCAAGCCGGTCTTGAACACCTGACCTCAAATGATCCACCTGCCTCGGCCTCCCAAAGTGCTGGGATTACAGGTGTGAGCCACCACGCCTGGCCCTCCAAGATGATTTTTACCTTGGGGACTTCTCATGTACTAGTTCCCCTGTGAAAAGGCTCTTCCCCCATTGGTGGTTTCTCTTTACCCCCTGGCCTCACCTTTTCAGAGCCACTCCAACCTCCTGGCCAAAGTTGCCACCCACTCCATCACTCCTTCTCCTATCTCTCTGTTCTGTAGTCTTCCTAGCCCTCATCACGCTCTGAAATTACTACCTAGATGTTCATTTGTTTGTCTGACGCTTTGTGGGCAGGGCCAGGTCCAGGCTCTGACCCCAGCCCCAGCGTTATACAGCAGGCATGAGGGTGGTTGACTAAGTGACGGGGGGACTGCTGCTCTGCCTACTCTGATGTGGATGAAGACTCCTCCTTTTTATTTATTTATTTATTT
>NW_012114441.1:3834-4833 GCF_000951035.1 Colobus angolensis palliatus
AAGTGATTCTCCTGCCTCAGCCTCCCAAGTAGCTGGGATTACAGGCATGTGCCACCACGCGCAGCTAATTTTGTGTTTTTAGTAGGGATGGTTGTTCTCCATGTTGGTCAGGCTGGTCTCGATCTCCCGACCTCAGGTGATCTGCCCGCCTTGACCTCCCAAAGTGCTAGGATTACAGGCGTGAGCCACTGCGCCTGGCACCTCAGGGCCTTTCTACGTGTTGTTCTTTCTGCCCAGATAGCTTCCCCTCGCTCATTACAAAGCTTGCACTTTCTCTTCCTGAAGATGTCTTAATAATTCCCTCCTCTGAGACCTTTCCACCACTCCTCCTCCTCCTCCTCCTCCTTCTTCTTCTTCTTCCTCTTCCTCTTCTTCTTCTTTCTTCTTTCTTTTTTAAATTTTTTGAAAGAGTCTTGCAGGCTGGAGTGCAGTGGCATGATCTTGGCTCACTGCAGCGTCTGCCTCCCAGGTTCAAGCAATTCTTCTGCTTCAGTCCCCCAAGTAGCTGGGACTACAGGCATGTGCCACCACACCCAGCTAATTTTTGTGTTTTTAGTAGAGACGGGGTTTCAACATGTTGGCCAGGCTAGTCTCGAACTCCTGACCTCCAGTGATCCACCCACCTTGGCCTCCCAAAGTACTAGGATGACAGGCGTGAACCACCGTGCTCAGCCCCTTTCACCTCTTTCACAAAAGCTGCCCTATTCTGTCTCTCAGTTCCTTTTAATTCCTTGCCTTGCCCTTCTCAGGGTTTGTAATTACAATGTATTGACAGGATCACAGCCTGTCTTCCACCTCCCCTCTGTACTGGGAGCTCCAAGTGGGCGGGTCATAGGATGCGGTAGGTGCTCAATAAATTTCCTGGCTGGGTGTGGTGGCTGACGCCTGTATAAAGCGCTTTGGGAGGCTGAGATGGGAGGATCGCTTGAGGCCAGGACTTTGAGACCAGCCTGAGCAACATGGTGAAGCCCCATCTCTACTTAAAAAAAAAAAAAAAAA
>NW_012114441.1:11303-11863 GCF_000951035.1 Colobus angolensis palliatus
TATTTGAAGCTTTGCCGGCTACACAGTCTCTTTTGCAATTACTCTACTCTGCTGCTCTTTGAAAGCATTCATATACAGTACACAAATAAGTGAGCATGGCCGTATCCCAGGAAAACTTTGTTCATGGACACTGAAGTGTGAATTTCATGTAATTTTCACATGTCATGACATAGTCTTCCTCCGGTAGTTTTTTAGTCATTTTAAAACGTAGGCCAGGCACGGTGGTTCTCGCCTGTAATCCCAGTGCTTGGAGAAGCTGAAGTGGGAGGACCATTTGAGACCAGGAGTTCAAGACTAGCCTGGGCAACAAAGAGAGTCCCCCATCCTTACAAAAAGTTTTGAAAATTAGCTGGGATGCCTGTAGTCTCAGCTATTCAGTAGACCGAGGTGGGAGGATCACTTAAGCCTGGGAGTTCGAAGCTGCAGTGAGCTATGATCCCACCACTGCACTCTAGCTTGGGTGACTGAGAGAGATCTTGTTTCTAAAAAAAAGGAGGGAGCCAGAGCCAGCCATGGAGACCAGCCTGGCCAACATGGTGAAACCCTGTCTCCATTAAAAA
>NW_012114441.1:12572-12826 GCF_000951035.1 Colobus angolensis palliatus
AAAATGCCTGGATCCTGGCTGGGCACAGAGGCTCACAACTGTAATCCCAGTACTTTGGGACGTCAAGGAGGGCGGATCACCTGAGGTCAGGAGTTCGAGACCAGCCTGGCCAACATGGTGAAACCCTGTCTCCATTAAAAATACAAAAATTTGCCACGTGTAAAAACTACTCCGGAAGCTGAGGCAGAAGGTGGAGGTTGCAATGAGCCAAGATCGAGACACTGCACTCCAGCCTGGGCAACAGAGTGAGAACC
>NW_012114441.1:14188-15091 GCF_000951035.1 Colobus angolensis palliatus
AAGAGGGTAATAACCTGTCTTTAAAATTTTTTAATGTAAAAATAAAAATGTAAAAGAAAAGGCTGGCCAAGTGCTGTGGCTCATGCCTGTAATCCCAGCGCTTTGGGAGACTGAGGCAGACAGATCACGAGGTCAGGAGATCGAGAACATCCTGGTTAACACGGTGAAACCCTGTCTCTACTAAAAATACAAAAAATTAGCCGGGCATGGTGGCACACACCTGTAATCCCAGCTACTCAGGAGGCTGAGGCAGGAGACTAGCTTGAACCCAGGAGGTGGAGGTTGCAGTGAGCCAAGATCATACCACTGCACTCCAGCCTGGGCAACAGAGCAAGATTCTGTCTGAAAAAAAAGAAAAGAAAATAAAAGGCTGTTTGGGGTTTCCCTTGCTCTCTGACGTGTTTCTCTTACCACGTGATGCCTGCACCACGTCATAACACAGCAAAGAGGCCCTCGCCAGATATGGCCCAATCTTGGATTTCCCAGCCTCCAGAACCACAAGCCAAATAAACTTCAATTGTTTATAGATTACCCAGCCTGTGGTATTCTGTTATTGCAAAGCAGAAAGCTGACTAAGACAGTTGTTTCTCTGAAATTCAAAGTTAACGGGGTGCCTGGATGTGTATTTGCTAAGCCTGGTCCCCCTGTGATGAAGCCTCCCTCATCACAAATAAAAAACTTAGAAATTTAAAATTTAGCCAGGCATGGTGGTGCATGCCTATAGCCCCAAACTCGGGAGGCTGAGGCAGGAGAATCCCTTGAGCACAGGAGATCAAGGCTGCAGTGAGCCATGATCGCACCACTGTATTCCAGCCTGGGTGACAGAACAAGACCTTGTCTCTGTCATTTTTTTTTTTTTTTAGACAGAGTCTTGTTCTGTTGCCCAGGCTGGAGCACAATGGT
>NW_012114442.1:0-423 GCF_000951035.1 Colobus angolensis palliatus
AACCTGGGAGGCAGAGGTTACAGTGAGCCAAGATCATGCCACTGCACTCCAGCCTCGGCTACAGAGCGAGATTCTATTTCAAAAAAAAAAAAAAAAGACAAGATGGCCGGTTGATAGGTGCAGCAAAATACCATGGCACATGTATACCTATGGAACAAACCTTCACACACTGCATATGTATCCCAGAACTTAAAGAAAATAAATAAAGGAAGAAAGAAACAAACAACAACAAAAAATTAAGAGCTGAAATATACAAGCAAGATTTCAGCCATACAGAAGTTTAATACTAGAAAGGTGTATGTGTGCATGGGGCGGGGGTCAGATCATGCAGTGCTTCCTAAGCAAAGGTAGAGTCTGGACCAATGGAGAGCCTTAGGCCAATGGAGAGCCAATAGATGACTTTTTTTAACTTTTTATTTTGAG
>NW_012114442.1:5838-6215 GCF_000951035.1 Colobus angolensis palliatus
GCACCACCATACCCAGCTAATTTTTTGTATTTTTGGTAGTGACAGGGTTTCACTATGTTGCCCAGGCTGGTCTTGAACTTCTGGGTTCAAGCAATCAGCCCTCGGCCTCCCAAAGTATTGAGATTACAGGTGTGAGCCACTGCGCCCGGCCACAAAAGGGTATATGCCTTTATTACAGTTTTCTATATACTAAAAAATTTAGCAAGGATACTCATTAAATACTAATTATGAAACCCTAGCCGGGCACGGTGGCTCACGCCTGTAATCCCAGCACTTTGGGAGGCTGAGGCGGGCGGATCACGAGGTCAAGAGGTCAAGACCATCCTGGCTAACACGGTGAAACCCCGTCTCTACTAAAAATACAAAAAATTAGCCGG
>NW_012114442.1:11210-12511 GCF_000951035.1 Colobus angolensis palliatus
TTTTTTTTTTTTTTTTTGAGACAGAGTCTTGCTCTGTTATCCAAGCTGGAATGCAGTGGCGTGATCTCGGTTCACTGCAACCTCCACCTCCCGGGTTCAAGTGATTCTCCTGTCTCAGCCTCCCGAGTAGCTGGGACTACAGGCTCGTACCACCATGCCCAGCTAATTTTTGTATTTTTAGTGAAGACTGGTTTTCACCATATTGGTCAGGCTGGTCTCGAACTCCTGACCTCAGGTGATCCACCTGCCTCAGCCTCCCAAGTGCTGGGATTACAGGCGTGAGCCACCGCGCCCAGCCTAATTTTAAAATATTTTTGTAGAGACGAGGTCTCCGCATTTTGCCGATGCTGGCATAAGATTATTGAAAGGATTTGATGAAAGAATTTGTCTAAGATGACTCCACTCATTTCTGATAAAGACAATTAACAAACTTGGAATAGAAGGAAACTTCCTCAACCTGATGAAGGACATTGTAATAGGGTTCTCCAGAGAAACAGAAGCAATAAAATATGAAAAGATTTCTGACTGGGCACAGTGGCTTACGCCTGTAATCCCAGCACTTTGGGAGTTTGAGGCAGGTGGATCACCTGAGGTCAGGAGACCAGCCTGGCCAACATGGCGAAACCTCATCTCTACTAAAAACATACAAAAATTAGCTGGGTGCTGTGGTAGGCACCTGTAATCCCAGCTACTCGGGAAGCTGAGGCGGGAGAATCGCTTGAACCTGGGAGGCAGAGGTTGCAGTGAGCCAAGATTGCACCATCACACTCCAGCCTGGGAGACAGAGTAATACTCTTTCTCAAAAACAAGAGAGAGAGAGAAAGAGAGAGAGAGAGAAAAGATTTATTACAGAAATTGGCTTATCCAGTTTTGGAGGCCAAGAAATTCCACAATCTGCCATCTGCAAGCTTTTGAACCAGGAAAGCCAGGGGTGTAACTTCATGTGAGTCTGAAGGCCTGAGAATCAGGGAGTTAATGATGTAAGTCCTGGTCTGAGTCCCAAAGCCCAAGAACCAGAAGTGCCATTGTCTCAGAGCAAGAGTACGTGAATGTCACAGCTGAAGCAGAGAATGAATTCATCCCTTCTCTGCCTTTTTGCTCTATTCAGGCCCTCAACAGATTGGATGATGCCCATTCACATTGGTCTTTGCCCAGTGTATTAATCTGTTCTCACACTGCTAATGAAGACATACCTGAGCTGGGCGTGGTGGCTCACGCCTGTAATCTCAGCACTTTGGGAGGCTGAGGCAGGTGGATCACGATGTCAGGAGTTCAAGACCAGCCTGGCCAACATGGTGAAA
>NW_012114442.1:16866-17825 GCF_000951035.1 Colobus angolensis palliatus
CGGGAGGCTGAGGCAGGAGAATTGCTCAAACCCGGGAGGCGGAGATTGCAGTGAACTGAGATCGCACCACGGCACTCCAGCCTGGGCGACAGAGCGAGACTGTCTCAAAAACAAAACAAAACAAAACAAAACAAAAAACTTACAGTAAACATCAGGCTGAACGATAAAAGACTAAGTGCTTTCCTTCTGAGATTGAGAAGAAGGTGAATGTCCACTTTCACTTACTCTATTTAGCATAATACTAGAGGTTGTAGCCAGTACAACAAGGCAAGAACAGAGAAATAAAAGCCATCTATTTTGAGAGGGAAGAAGTAAAACTCCCTTTATTTGTAGATGACACGGCCAGGCACAGTCATGTAATCCCAGCACTTTTGGATCAGAGGCAGGTAGATCACTTGAGGTCAGGAATTCCAGACCAACCTGGCCAATGTGGTAAAATCCTGTCTCTAACAAAAAGTGCAAACATTAGCCGAGTGTGGAGGTGTACACCCGTAGTCCCAGCTACTTCAGAGGCTGAGGTAGGAGAATCGCTTGAACCCAGGAGGCAGAGATTGCAGTGAGCCAAGATCCCACCACTGCACTCCAGCATGGACAATAGAATAGGACTCTATCTTGATAAATACATACATACATACATACATATTTTTAGATTACATAATTTGTATACAGACTATCCTAAGAAATTCACAAAAAACACTATTAGAATAAATGAGCAGGCCGGGCGTGGTAGCTCAAGCCTGTAATCCCAGCACTTTGGGAAGCTGTGGCAGGTGGATCACGAGGTCAGGAGGTGACCATCCTGGCTAACACAGTGAAACCCTGTCTCTACTAAAAATACAGAAAATTAGCCAGGCATGGTGGCATGCGCCTATAGTCCCAGCTTCTTGGGAGGCTGAGGCAAGAGAATCGCTTGAACCCGGGAGGCAGAGGTTGCAGTGAGCCGAGATCGCACCACTGCA
>NW_012114442.1:20080-20559 GCF_000951035.1 Colobus angolensis palliatus
AAAAAAAAAAAAAAAAAAAAACAATGAAACTTTTAAAAGAAAACATAGGGGAAAATCTTTGAGACCTTGGCTTAGGCAAACATCTCATGGATACAACTCTATAGGCATGTTCCATAAAAGAAAAAATATGGTAAATTTGACCTTACAAAAATTCAAAATGTTTGCACTCCAAAAGACATCATTAAGAAAATTAGGCCAGGCGCCGTGGCTCAAGCCTGTAATCCCAGCACTTTGGGAGGCCAAGATGGGCGGCTCAAGCCTGTAATCCCAGCACTTTGGGAGGCCAAGATGGGCGGATCATGAGGTCAGGAGATTGAGACCATCCTGGCTAACACGGTGAAACCCCGCCTCTACTAAAAAATACAAAAAAACTAGCAAGGTGAGGTGGCGGGCGCCTGTAGTCCCAGCTGCTCGGGAGGCTGAGGCAGGAGAATGGCGTGAACCCAGGAGGCGGAGCTTGCAGTGAGCTGAGATCCAGC
>NW_012114443.1:0-288 GCF_000951035.1 Colobus angolensis palliatus
GCTGGTGCCATGCTTCTACAGCCTGCAGAATCGTGAGCTAAAATAAACCTCTTTTCCTTATGAATTACTCAGTCTCAGGTATTTCTTTATAGCAATGCAAAATGGACTAACACATGAGGTCTCCCAGCCTAAGAGGCTTGGCCTCTCCAACCCACCTTCTGCCCAAAAACCAGGGAGATCTATCTGTCTGTATATCATTGAGCTATCTTTTCTTGTTATTAATTTTTTCTTTTTAATAAGAAATATTTCAAATAAATCCAAAAGTAGAGTGAAGTATATAATAGACAA
>NW_012114443.1:6057-6916 GCF_000951035.1 Colobus angolensis palliatus
TGTTAGCCAGGATGGTCTCGATCTCCTGACCTTAGGTGATCCTCCCACCTCGGCCTCCCAAACTGCTGGGATTACAGGCATGAGCCACTGCACCAGGCCCCAAAGCCCCTCTTCCTATAGCTCCCACTTCCCCTGGTGTTGCCCCCATCTTCGCCCTTCCTCCCTCTATCTTAGACCTGGTGGTTCCCAGGCAGCTTCAGTCAGCACCTACAAGGGAGGATGAGCACATTCTTGCTTCTTCTTTTTGTTTTGTTTTGTTTTTTGAGACAGGGTCTCACTCTGTTGCCCAGGCTGAAGTGCAATGGCGTGATCACAGCTCACTGCAGCCTCAACCTCCCGGGCTCAAGCAATCCTCCCAGCTCAGCTTCCCAAGTACCTGGAACCACAAGCCCGTGCCACCATGCCTGGCTAATTTTTGTATTTTTTTGTGGACATGGGGTCTTGCCTTGTTGCCCAGGCTGGTCTTGAACTCCTGGGTTCAAGTGATTCACCTGTCTTGGCCTCCCAAAGTGCTGGGATTATAGGCGTGAGCCACCTTGCTCGGCTAATTCTTGCTTCTTAAAGAGACAGTGTTCTTAAGTGCTCTTAAAGAGAGAGTCAAGACCAGCCTGGCCAACATAGTGAAACCCTGTCTCTACTAAAAATACAAAAGTTAGCCGGGTGTGGTGGCAGGCACCTGTAATCCTACCTACTTGGGAGGCTGAGGCAGAGGAATCGCTCTGGCTGAGCCTGGGGCTTTTGTGAGTCTCAGAGAGGAGGAAGTTCACACTGACTGGTCCATGGGAGGACATGGGCAGGCCCAGAAAAGGCAACACAAGTTCGCACTCCAGTCCACGGCACTGGCAGCCTGGCCCTCAGC
>NW_012114443.1:8585-8865 GCF_000951035.1 Colobus angolensis palliatus
AAAAAAAAAGAACTTCTGCACTTACCTCATACTACATACAAAAATTAATTTGGGGCCGGGTGCAGTGGCTCACACCTGTAATCCCAACACTTTGGGAGGCAGAGGTGGGTGGATCATGAGGTCAGGAGTTTGGGAATAGCCTGACAAACATAGTGAAACCCTGTCTTTACTAAACATACAAAAATTAGCCGGGTGTGGTGGCGCTCACCTTTAAGCTCAGCTACTCAGGAGGCTGAGGCAGGAAAATGGCTTGAACCTGGGAGGTGGTGTTTGCAGTGAG
>NW_012114443.1:13990-14557 GCF_000951035.1 Colobus angolensis palliatus
CCTGCCCCTTGCTGACCTCATCACCCAGCCCTCGCCCCTCCCTCCTCCTGACAGCCGCTGGTGCGGTTCCCTCTGCCTGGAAGATCTTCCCAGTCTCCGCAACCTCCCTGTGTCCCCTCCTCCAGGTCCACTGCACAGACACCCCCTTCTGGTGAGGCCACCGATGCAAGCCCGGCCTCCATCCCTTCAACCGTCAACCAACCCCATCCCCCCTCGCCCGCCCCGTCTCCTGCCCTCGTCTCTCCCAGCACAACACAGCGCGGCGGGTTTGCTGGCTGCGTCCCCGCTGAAAGGCGACCCCAGGAGCACAGGCTTCTGCCCTGTCCTGATGTCCCCAGTAGCGCCGGGCCCGCAGCAGCGCTCGCTGGGTTTTTGTTGCACCTTTGAGAGGGAAAGGAGCTCGGTGTCCCCTGCAGCTCCCGGAAGTGAGGGGAAGGAGGCCAGGATGGAGTTGGGTGGGCACCCGCCGTGTGGTCGTCCCCGGATCGTGGAGGTCGCGGGCCCTGAGCGCTAGTCCCTGGGCGGGACCCTCCCTCCATTATAAAAATAATAATAAAGCAAAAGCAT
>NW_012114443.1:21177-21497 GCF_000951035.1 Colobus angolensis palliatus
AAATAAATAAATAACAAGAGGAGGTTGGTGGGCTGGGTATGGTAGCTCACACCTGTAATCCCAGCACTTTGGGAGACTGAGCTGGGGGGATTGCATGAGGTCAGAAGTTCAAGACCAGCCTGGGAAACAAAGTGAGATCCTGTCTCTAGAAAAAATTTAAAAATAAGCCAGGTGGCGGCCAGGCGCAGTGGCTCACACCTGTAATCCCAGCACTTTGGGAGGCTGGGGCAGGTGGACGACGAGGTCAGGAGTTCAAGACCAGCCTGGCCAAGTGGTGAAACACTGTCTCTACTAAAAAAAAAAAAAAAAAAAAAAAAATT
>NW_012114444.1:0-627 GCF_000951035.1 Colobus angolensis palliatus
GCACGCTGATAAATCTTCCCATCTTCAGTTCTGCTAAACGGCATGCCGTAATTTTCCAGCTGTGAAAGATAAAAACAAACAAAACCTTATTACCTTAAAGGAGTCAAGATATTCATAGCTCCTCTACACTGAACAACTTTAACACAAATCTGCAAACCCAAAGTAACTTATTTTATGAAAATGTCAACACTTCATCAAAGAGAAGTCTTCTTGTTACGTGTAATGCATAGTTCGTGACGGAAAAAGACTCCTCCTGTGAGCTTTGCTCATCACCTTTCTTTCGGCCGGCCACATCTGCCTCAATTGCTTACATCCTTTCCAGGACTCTTTTTGACCAGAAACAGAGACCACGAGGGCGCCCAGAGCCTCCCGCCCATCACCTCGACCACGGCGGCGGGAGCCTGCTCTGTCATGTAGTGGATGGCATCCTGGTCCCCCAGCCAGTCAGAGCCCTTCACGGTGTCGTAGAAATGCCACCTCCAGTTGTCCTCCTCCATGTTCCCTAGAGCAGCGTTGATTCCTCCCTGGAAACACCAAGCACTCCTTACAAGCCACAGACAGGAGCCCCAGCTTTGTCTTCCAGGCCCAAATCCACCCACTGGGGATCCAGAGAAAGCCAACTCCTCA
>NW_012114444.1:677-1001 GCF_000951035.1 Colobus angolensis palliatus
GTGCGAGGTGCCCTCATAAGCCTGGGCCAGCTCCCCACATGACAGCTCCTGCTCCGGACAGAGCTGCTTTCTCCTCCCACCACACACTCGTCCATGCACTCAGCCACAGAGAAGGCACTGGTGTTCTAACAACTCGCAAATTAATGGTCTGTCCCCATTCATCAGAAAACAACAGAGTTCAGAATATTGAATACTCTGAATGGACACTGTTCAGAATATTATTTGGCCATGCCAAAGTTGACCCTGATTACCTAGTAACTATTGTCACCTCAAGTCTTTGTCCAGTGATAACAATTAATATTAAAACAATCCATGGCCGGGTGT
>NW_012114444.1:4529-7937 GCF_000951035.1 Colobus angolensis palliatus
GGGCATGGTGGCAGGCAGCTGTAATCCCAGCTACTTGGGAGGCTGAGGCAGGAGAATCGCTTGAACCCAGGAGGCAGAGGTTGCAGTGAGCGTAGACTCTGCCACTGCACTCCAGCCTGGGCAACAGAGCGAGACAACGTCTCCAAAAAAAGAAAAGAGAGAGAAAAGGAAAAAAAAAAAAAAAGCTTTAGGAAATAATACACTCAGTAATCAGAAGAGGGGATGTGAGGGATGTCTTCAAGTATTTAGAAATACTTGCAATTCAGAAATTACTTATTATGTGGGATAAAAAATTATTCTCCATTTCTCCAATTTCTAGTCTGTTTTTATTGACATAAGCTAATTCAGTTTTTTCTTTTTTCAGAAAATGAATGAGAAAGAACAAATATTCTTCTACCTTAGTATAATTTCTGACAAGGTAAAATCATATTTTAAGAAAGAAGTCTTTGAAACAATTTTAATACAAACATTCTTGAAAATTTTGTAAACTGCCCTATTAACACAGGTAACAGCACCAATAACAACAGTGTATTACACCAAATGTAAGTAGAAACAGTGAGATCACTAAATGTTTATTTGTTCTTTCCAGGATGCTGACATGGAATACCCACTGCCCGCCCTCCGCCACACACACACAGAGCCAGCTTAAAAGGGGCAGCTCCCATAACACAACCGTGAACAAATTATCACGCCATCCCCCTGGGGACAAGGACACTCACCCTCTGCGTCTAAATCTAATCTGGGGCGGAGTTTTGAATTTGAAAGCCCAACTTTAAGCCAATTTCAGTCTTTAGATAAAACTGAAAACTAGTTTTGACACAAGACTAGTCTTGTGTGCCAATTATTAACTTTTTTAGGAGAAACTATCAAACATTTCCTCTAAGAAAAAAATGGGGAACATATAAAAGGAATATTAGACCTTGCTTAACAATATGTAATTTCAGACGACTGAATTAGGAGGTGGAGGGGGAAAAGTAAGAAGTGCAGAGACATTAATCCCAAAATCTAGCACAGTGAGGGGTCCTCATCCAATCAAACGCAACTATAAATCATGAGCAAGAAACTCATCTGCAAGTACAACCCATACAATCACAGAAGCAGCCAGCGAAGAACCTAAACACGCATGACTGTATCAGGAAGAAGCGGAAGTAGGGTAGTGAACTAAATCCCCTCTCCAGGCAAGAAGTCTAAAACGGATAAAAATGCACCTGCACATCCGCTAAAGAAACAGAGGTCTTACAAATACCAGGAGTTGGTATCAGAAACAGGAATTGCTTTCATGGAAAGTGAACTGCGGCGGTGGTATACTCACTGATTCTTTTACAACTACGTGTAATTATTCTCACTAGAACTGTAGTGTTTATTATTTTAAAAACGGATACTTAAAATACAGTTCGGCCAGGTACAGTGGCTCACGCCTGTAATTCCAGCCCTTTGGGAGGTTGAGGCGGGCAGATCACGAGGTCAGGAGATCGAGACCATCCTGGCTAACATGGTGAAATCCCATCTCTACTAAAAATACAAAAAAATTAGCTGGGCGTGATGGCAGTAGTTCCAGCTACCGGGGAGGCTGAGGCAGGAGAATGGCATGAACCCGGGAGGCGGAGCTTGCAGTGAGCCAAGATAGCACCACTGCACTCCAGCCTGGGCCACAGAGTGAGAATCCCTCTCGGAAAAAAAAAAAACAAATACAGTTCACACATGGTTACTGTGCACAGGCTGTGAGCCTGGTTCACAAGAGCACCACCAAAGGTTTCAAACATTACCCACAGAAACCCACTAACCCCACGGAAAGACGGAACCTCAGAGAGGATTCAAGTAGGCCGGCTGGCTCTGGATCCTGGACTTGACCCCTATCTAAAGACCCTTGGGAAAAATCTCTGAGACTCCCAACTGATATTAATATCCAGTTTTTATATCAAAACCAAGTCACAATTTTTCAAATAAATCAGCAAAAACATCATGAAGAATGCAGAATGGAATGCCACTGTTGTTACAATTATCCCAAGAAGCAAAGCAAACGTTTACTACTATAATGGCCTAAATAATGTATTTCTAGAATATCATTAAACACATTCAGAACAATCCATTCAAAGAAATCAATTTGTCCTAGAACCCATAAACTGGATATTCATATTAAGGGATTTGAAAAACTTCACCTGAAGTAACCAGTTAACCCAGTAACTATTTAAGTTTCTTGGTTTTACTTTTCCTCTGATTAAACTGCTTTCGAACAGTTTGCAAGCTGTGTCAGTGCCGGGACATAAAAAGAAACCAAAAGCAAAATAAGTCTAAAAAGTTCGTCACTTAAAATCAGCTGTAAATATAGAATGATCAAAACACCACAGAACTGGCCAAAATGAGATTTAAAAATTCTCTCTGGACTTTACTGAAATTATCCTCAGCATCTACTTTCCAAACACATTTCTCAGTTGGCTATCATGAATTTTTTTTCTGCTAATTTGACTATGCCGTTCCTTTGTAAACTCCAATTCTTCAAGAATAAAAGCCTATCTGAAATGCCGATAAATATACTGCTTGCAGGCAGAATTTCTATAGGAAAAGCTAACTTCATAGATAAAAAGACTTTTACAAAACCCAAGACTAAATTTTGGTTCAATTTTGCTATCTTGCCATCTTGTCTGAGGTGCCTCCGCCGCTGGCGGGGTCTGAGGCTGCAGAAGGAACACTGGGCACCATCCGGGTTAAGGACAAAGGCACCAGACCTAGCTTTTCTCCAATCACAAGCTAACGTTTCCCCTAAAAAGCCCCACTGACCATGGGCTTTACTTCCGGCCTGTCGACGCCCTCCAAGCAGCTCTTAAAAGCCCAAGATGCGGCAGGGGTCTCTGCTCAGTCAGCACCAACCACAGCAACACACTAGAACGTTTACATACTTTCTGATGTTGACAGGACGGCAGTATGACTAATCTTCACATTTAATTCAAGGAGGTTTTTAATAACTATTTCAAAAAGGAGAAAACTGCACATTTATGGGCATAATTCAAATTAATATTGCTGAATGCCTTGGTTCCTACTGACATTTTTACTCTGCAATTTAAAATTACTTCGTAATTAAGGAGGTAGGTGGGTAAGTTCATTCAAAAGAACCATTCAGCTTGATTAACTAAAACCCTAGAAGGCCGATTCTGAAGGTGCAGTCGTAGAGGGCACATTCAGACAAACTCAGAGAGCAAGGTCAGGGAAGTATAACCCTGACCATCATCCTGGACTAAGCCGCGCCCGGCCCTCGACGCACTCAGCGCACAGGCAAGCACAGGTCTCAGCGTCCTCGCCCGGTCAGTGCGCTGAGCTCTCCGTCTGATTTTTAAAAACTGGCACTGCTGCTTTTAAACACTGGCACAGTTTTGGTGGCACAAGGGCCACCAAACACGACCCAAAGTAGAG
>NW_012114444.1:8563-9543 GCF_000951035.1 Colobus angolensis palliatus
CGCGCCTGCGCAAAGCGGACCCGCGGACGGAGGCGTTGGGGGGACGCGGAGGTCCTGGGCTCCCCGACCGAGGTAGAGCGGGCTCTATTTCGGGGAGGTGTTGGGCACCAACATTTTTAAAGCGCCGTGGGTGGCTCTGCGGGATCGCCTAGACCGAGAGGGCCTGAACGTCCAGACCACAGGGAATGGGGTCTGAGGGGCTGCGCTGGTCCGCGGAGGTGGGCGGGAGCGACCCGGGGCCTCCGGCCTCCACTGAGCGGGAGTGACCCTCCGTCTCCGACCTCCGAGGGTCGGGAGCGATCCTCAGCCATGTCCCTAGCTTCTGGCTTCCGGCTAATTTTTAAATTTTTTGTAGTGGCGGGAGCTTGTTGTGTTGCCCGGGCTGGTCTCGAACTCTTGGCCTCAAGCGATCCTCCCTCCTCGGCCTCCCCAAGTGCGGGGATTAGGGGCGGAGCCACCGCGCAGGGCCGTGGTCAGCTGTTAAAGATGCGTAGATGCCTTTGGCTTATACACCTTTCTGCTAGCTTACCCTGATTTTGCTTCAGGTTCAGAGAGTATTTTACTATTTCTAGTGTGTCTTTTTGTAAGATATCTGAAATCTTTTTGTGGAATGAAGTGGCATGAAAAATAAACCAATAATCATTAGTAATTTTGTTTCCTGTCTTTTCACTTTAAATTATTAAAATCTTTCTCTTGTACAAAAATGTTTAACAGTGTTATTTTAGTACATTTGCAATGGTTCAGTCCCATTTTATTGATATTTGGGTTGTTTTCCATTTTTGCTCTTAATAAATAACACCGTACAGAAGATATTTGTGACCATAACTTCATCTTTAGGATTATTTTCTTGGATATATGCCCCAGACGTGGCTTTTATTGGCTTGCAGGGAATGGACATAGTACCTCCTAGACTTTTTTTTTAGTTATGCAGTTTTGGTGCTGGGTTAGTTATCTGTCTAATTTTGTTTTGTTTTGTCTGA
>NW_012114444.1:14503-15431 GCF_000951035.1 Colobus angolensis palliatus
AATTATGCCCTGTTGGTTCCAATGCTGGGATTGGCTGCTTTTCGTAAGTCATGGTTTTCTTAAAATTCATGTTTTCTGGGCTGAGAGTGTGGAGCTCCGGTGAGGGAGGCAGCATGATGTGGGAGCCTGAAGGCTGTGACTTTGGGACCTGCCAGGGACAGCCGAGTTTTATACCATGCAGTGAACTGTGGGCCAATCACTTCACCTCTGAGCCTCCGTTTTCCTGTTCACAGGAGATGGAGAATCATACTTAACCTCAGCACATTGCGAGGATAAGTCAGCCAAGGCGTTTAGAAGCATTTTGTGTGGGGTGGGTTTTAATAACTAAGTTCCCTCTCAAGGCTTTGCTGCTCTCAAGTCAGGGGGGCGGTTCCTTGTTTCAGGTGCCTTCATAAGGACTGATGGGGGAAAAAATGGGTATAAAGGAAACCAGTGGGCTGGGTGTGGTGGCTCACACCTGTAATCCCAGCACTCTGCAAGGCCCAGGTGGGCAGATCACATGACCAGTATGAGCCACACGGCAAAACCCCGTCTCTACAAAAATACAAAAATTAGCCAGTCGTGGCGGTGCACACCTGTAGTCCCAGCTCCTCAGAAGGCTGAGGTGGGGAGATCAGTGGAGCTGGGAGGTCGAAGCTGCAGTGAATGGAGATGGCACCACTTGCCCTCCAGCCTGGGCAACAGGGTTTAAAAAAAACAAAAAAAGAAAACCAGTTTTGGAAAACCAGTGATGTTTAATGTTTAGGAAATCAATCTTCGGAGACTTCATCCAAGAAATCTCTGCTTGGCCTGGCCAGAAATTCTCTCTAGTTTAGATTGACTTGGCACCATGCTGGGGACCTGTCAGTCACATGCAGACTTATATCCCCACCACACAATCAATTCACTGATGCAGAGGAGTGAGTTTTGTGTTTCTTCACATTCCGTG
>NW_012114444.1:16536-32066 GCF_000951035.1 Colobus angolensis palliatus
TGCCTGAAAGAGCAGTCCCTGGAGAAATTCTTACCCTGAGTAACTCCCCTGGGAGACTATTCAGTATTTCAGTGCTCCAGTGGGCTTCTCTCTCTTCACACCTCCTCTGTCATTCTGCTTTCCCCTCTTTTCTCTCGGTCTTCCTGATTCCCCTTTCCCCATCTCTCTCTCCGTGCTTTTCCCATCTCTCCTGCTTTCTCCTCTCTAGCGTTCCTGTACCTCCCGTTTCCTCTCCTGACCTAGAAAACACATGGTCTTAGAGCTGAAAGGGACTGGTTGAGTTCATGGGGCCCAACTCAGTTTCTTTTAATTAAATATTTGATTTTGGGGTCATGTAAGTCACATGCAGTTGTCATCAGTAATATAGAGAGCCCATGTACCCTCTACCCAGCTTTCCCCAATGGAAGCATCTGCAACATGACAGTGCAGTGTCACAGCCAAGACATATGCCAGGATACCATCAAGATCTCCCAGTCCCGGGCCTCTCGTGCTGCCCTGTGTTCCGCCCTCCCTCCACAGCCCCCGGCAACTGCTGATCTGTTCTTCATGTCCAGAACTTCATTATTTCAAGCATGTTATATAAATGGAATCAAACAGTATATAACCTTTTGGGTTGACTTTTTCCATTCAGCATAACCGCCTGAGGCCTGTGCGGATTGTTGCTGTATCAGTAGTTCATAGGTATTTTCATTGCTGAGTGTTTGATGATGTGGGCATACCACAGTGTGTTTAACCACTGAAAGACATCTGGTCCTTTCCGGTTTTCAGCTGTTATGAATAAAGCTCTCATAAACATTCTTGGGTAGGTTTTTGTGTCGAGGTAAGTTTTCATTTCTCTGGGATAAAGGGCCAGAAGTGAAATTACTGGGTGTTATGGAAGTTGCACGTTTAGTTTTTTAAGAAAGGGCTGAAATGTTTCACAAGTGGCTGCACCGTTTTAGGTTCTCACCAGCAATGCAGAGCTGATGGGTTTCTCCACCTCCTGGTTGGCATTTGGTGTTCACACTGCTGTCCTGTCTGCCCATCCTGATGGGTGTGTGGTGCTGTCTCATCGTGGCTCCAGTGTGCGATGTTGAACATCTTTTCTCATCGTGGCTCCAGTGTGCACCGTCGAGCACCTCCTCACGTGCTCATTGCCATCAGCGTATCCTGATGGAATGAGTATTCTTGTCTTTCAGCCATTTTCTCATAGACTGTTTGTTTTTTAACGTTGAGTTTTGAGAGTTGTTAATATGTCTTAGATTCTAGTCCTTAGTTGCATATGTGGCTTGCAGGTATCCTTTCCCAGTCTGTAGCCTGTCTGTTCATTCTCTTCATGGGGGCGTTTGCAGTGTAAAAGTTGTACTTTTGATGAAGGGCAGCTTCTCATCATTTCCTTTTATGAACTCTACTCTTTGTGGAAAGTCTAAGAATTCTGCTTAGCCCTAGATCCTGAAGGTTTTTTCTCCCTAAAGTTTTAGTTTTACATTTTACATTTAAGCACTTACCCATTTGAGTTAATTTTGTTATAAGGGGTAAGACTTTAGTTGTATTTCTTCTTTCCAGCCTGTTTGCCTTTGATTTCTTGTCTTGCCTTCTGGCGGTAGCTGGAACTTCTGGGACTCTGTTGGACGGTCCCTGACCTGAGAAAACACACTCAGCCTCTCCCAGCTAAGTACAGTGTCAGCGGCAGGTTTTCTGTGGATGCTGTTTATCAAGTCAAGGAAACTCCCCGTATTCCTGTTTTTCATGAATAGGTGTTGAATTTGGTCCATTTTTTTGGTTTAAATTGATGTGATCATGTGATTTTTCTTCATCAGCTTAGTAACGTGTTAGTTGTTTGTTTTGTTTTGTTTTGAGACAGAGGCTCGCTCTGTCGCCCAGGCTGGAGTGCAGTGGCGCGATCTCGGCTCACTGCAAGCTCCACCTCCCGGGTTCACGCCATTCTCCTGCCTCAGCCTCCCAAGTAGCTGGGACTACAGGCGCCCGCCACCACACCTAGCTAATTTTTTTGTATTTTTAATAGAGATGGGGTTTCACCATGTTAACCAGGATGGTCTCGATCTCCTGACCTCGTGATCCGCCTGCCTTGGCCTCCCAAAGTGCACGGCACCTGGCCAGTAATGTGTTAGATTACATTGATTTTTGAATATTGAACCAGCCTTTTGTCTCTGGAGCAATCCCCACGTGGCCATGCTGTAGAATTCCTTTTACATATTGTGGAATTATGTTTGTGGCTAGGCTGCAAAGGATTGCTCCTGTGTTCATGGGGGAGTCCTGAGCCTCCACCCGGGGCACGCTGCTCTTGCTTCTCCATGTCTAGTCCGTCATTCCAGTTTTTCTCCCAGTTGTTCTGCTTTTCAGTTCTAGAATTTTCATTTGGTTCTTCTTTATGTCTTCTGTTTATTTTGGTAGACTCTGTCATGGCGGCTGCTCTAAAGTCCTCGTCAGATAATACTGCCATCTCTCATCCGGCTATTAGCATCTGTTGGTCATCTTTGTTCATTCAGCATGACCCGTCCTAACCCTTGGTACTATGAGTGATTTTCTGCTGCAACCTGGGCATTTTGGGTATTACGTGATGAAACACTGGTTTTTATTTAAACCTTCGGTTTTAGCTGGCTTTCTTGAACAGCACCCTGGCAGGGGAAGGGTCATGCAGCCTCCTTAGCACCAGGTTGGGATAGAAGTCCAGGCTCCCCACTCAGCCTCTGGCCCCCGTGGGCCCCCGAGGAAAGGGTGGGAGCTCCAGCCCCCTGGCCTCTACTGGTGCCCCTGGCTGGGAAGGCCTCAGCGCTGCTCCCCACATGGCTCCTCCCGACCCCACCCTGTGTTTGCCACTGAGTGGGAGCGGGAGCCCCAGCTCTCATCCTACCTTTGCCTGTGTGGGTGGAGGTGGGGCCGCAGCGTCTTCTGTATTATTTGGCTGATGTGGGGTGATTACTGTCAGAACGTTTTCTCTCTTGCCAGGCCCCTATCGTGGTCCTTTGGGCAGAGACAGCAGGTGTTGTTGGAGTTTCTTTTTTTGCCTGCACCCATTGAGATTTCCAGTTGCCTGTGTCTTCAGCTCCAAGTCTGGGATCTATGAGGCAAAATGAAAATCTAGAGGACTTGCCCCCATGTTGTTCCTGGGGTCCCAAGGACCCAAGCCAGTCTACCTTCTCTCTGCCTTTCAGAGTCATCTTGTTTTATAGATGAAGTCCAGGATTTTTAGTTTAATTAGAAGAAGAATAGGGAGGACGTCTACTGTGTCTTCTTATTTACTTAGAAGAATAGGGAGGACGTCTACTCCGTCTTCCCAGAAGCAGGAGTCCCACCTGAAACTGAGGCTTTGAAAAGTCGCATGTGCCCAGAGTCATGAGGTGTCTGTCAGGTCAGACTCGGAATTCAGGTTTTCCTGACACCCAGCCTGTCGTGCCACATTTTCCTCTGCAAAGCTGCCTGTAGCCTCCCCTGCCTGGCTCCCCATCCAGCCCCAAACTTCCCAATAACCACAGCCTGTGTGGTGGGGTCTGATGATTAACTGTATGCATCCTTGTCTGTGTTAGTTTTCCAGTGGTTTTGTGTGTCAGTGATGTGACTTGACTGAGATTGCCCCCAGATTGTATCAGGGAGCAGCTACCTGTCTCCTGATTCGGCCCCACCCCTCCCAGCCCCACCTCCAGCCCTCCACACCTCCTGGATGCTCTTTTATTTTATTTTATTTTATTTTATTTTTTTTTGAGATGGAGTCTCGCTCTGTCGCCCAGGTTGAAGTGCAGTGGCCGGACCTCAGCTCACTGCAAGCTCCGCCTCCCGAGTTTACGCCATTCTCCTGCCTCAGCCTCCCGAGTAGCTGGGACTACAGGCGCCCGCCACCTCACCCGGCTAGTTTTCTTTTTGTATTTTTTTAGTAGAGACGGGGTTTCACTATGTTAGCCAGGATGGTCTCGATCTCCTGACCTCATGATCCGCCCGTCTCGGCCTCCCAAAGTGCTGGGATTACAGGCTTGAGCCACCGCGCCCGGCCCTGGATGCTCTTAAGTCACGTTAATTCCTTTGACTCCTCATGGCTGCAGAGCACATCCTGTGCTCCTTGTCCGGGTCTCCTGGGGGCCCCTCTTGTTTGGCACCTGTGACTTTCCAAAGGCAGCGCCAGCTTCTCCTTGACATAAGCCCCATCCCCAGGCACATCTGGCTCCTGGAACCTCTCACTCTCCAAGGCTCTTGCCTGCCCTGCTCATTTGACTTCAGGTAACTTTCTTGCAGCTCCTGCTCAGCCTTCCAGACTTCGTTCGTTCACCTTTTTATGAAGACTTCCTTGACTTCACCAAACCCAGACGAGCCTTCCCTTCTGTCTCCTTACATACCTTTGCAAACCCCTCAGTGCTTATCAAGTGACATTGTAACAGCTTCTTTCCTGGTCAGGCCTCTGCCTGTGAGCTCTTGTCAAAGGGAGGAGATAAAGATGACATGAGTTTGAGTTGTCATCTGAAGCAGGACTAGGACTAGCAGCTGTTTTTGGTTGAGGAAAGATGAGTTTGGTTTTGTGCTTATGCAGTGAGGTGTCAACAGCATATCCAAGGGAGACTGGCTTTCAGGCTAATGGAAATCTTGCTGTCATGGAATTGCTCCCACAAAGGTCATTAATGACCTGGGAGAAAAACAAAGGTGACCATTAGTGACCTGGGAGAAAAGAATTGAATGTCAAGGACACCACCTGGGTTGGGGGAAGCAGCGAAAGGAGGAAGAGAACCATGAAAGTGGATGGAAACTCCAGTGGTTCTAGAAGGGGCTGTGGACCAGGGAGTTCCACAGAGTGGCTAGTAGGGGATGGGTTGCAGGATAGAAGCGCACGAGGGAACCCACACTGCTGCTTTCAGTGGCTTTTGGGGCCTTGGGCTTTGAAAATTTGCCATACAATCCTGTTTTCCAGAGGACTCAATTCCGTGCTGCTTTTAGAATGTCCAAGCAGAACGCATCG
The DNA here is from genome assembly GCF_000951035.1 of Colobus angolensis palliatus. Taxonomy (NCBI): domain Eukaryota; kingdom Metazoa; phylum Chordata; class Mammalia; order Primates; family Cercopithecidae; genus Colobus; species Colobus angolensis. The sequence continues at coordinate 21,479 of NW_012114444.1, forward strand.
CTATTTGGAAAAACTGAGACTTAGCATGTAGTTGCTCTAACGTGTATGAAATTATTGAGCAATAGCATCAGTTCAGAATGTGGATGGAACTATTACCGCACAGTCATTTTTTTATTGTTGAAACACACCCAACTCTTACTTGTGGGATGGGCAAAGAGTTGGTAACTCCATCTGGAGCCAGGTGCCCGCTGGCCAGCAGGCTCTGTGGGTCATCAGGTCTTAGAGGCACTGGATTTCTCTGCAGCGCAGGCCAGCTCTGCTGCTCCTTGGTGTGAGGGGCAGAGCCGGGCAATGCCCACTCCAGCCTCCCAGCAATCCCCATCGTCCCGTTTTCGTGAGATTCCAGCAGTCTCCAGTTTGAGGAAAGAGGCTCCCTGTGCCTTGAGGCTAAACTTTTTAACCCACTTTATTTTTATGTGTCCTTATCAGAACGTAAGCAGTGTCTCAAACTCAGGCCTTTTACTCGTTGCCACCAGGCAAAGCTAAATACAACTTTTATAAGAACCCAGCCAATAGTAGTTGAAGCCGACCCCAAATATTTTAAACTTTGCCAATTGTACTAGAGCCAGAGCAGGCAAATGGTGGTGGGTTTGAGAGGAGAAAAAAGCAGTGGTAGATCTTCTTAGCAACAAACAGAAGACGGAAAGGGTTAGGGTTAGGATCTTTTGGTCACCTAGCCCTTACCTGATTTTAGGATAAGAACTTGGCCTGTTACACATTTTTGTACAGAAGTGATCTTCTTGGTACGGCTGAGGTCCTTTTTTTTTTTTTTTTTTTTGGAGACGGAGTCTCGCTCTGTGGCCCAGGCTGGAGTGCAGTGGCCGGATCTCAGCTCACTGCAAGCTCCGCCTCCTGGGTTCACACCATTCTCCTGCCTTAGCCTCCCGAGTAGCTGGGACTACAGGCGCCCGCCACCTCGCCCGGCTAGTTTTTTTTTGTATTTTTTTAGTAGAGACGGGGTTTCACCGTGTTAGCCAGGATGGTCTCGATCTCCTGACCTCGTGATCCGCCCGTCTCGGCCTCCCAAAGTGCTGGGATTACAGGCTTGAGCCACCGCGCCCAGCCTGAGGTCTTAAGCTTTTATTGAAATGCTATCCTTAGCTGCCTTATGATTTAAGTGAAAATTATAGAACTTCAGCCCTAACTTTTTCATTTTGTGTATTTTTCTCCATTCATGTCAGGTTGGATTTGGTCTAGGGAATCCCAGAAAGAAATAGAAAAAGAGAGAGAAGCCTGCTGTCAGAGAACTACTGCTTTTCAACAGGATCTGGAAGCCAAGTACCATGCCATGATCTCAGAAAATCGGCGTGCTGTTGCTCAGTTGTCCGTGGAACTCGAAAAGGAACAGAACAGAACAGCTAGTTATCGAGAAGCCCTTATCTCTCAGGGGCGCAAGCTGGTAGAAGAGAAGAAGCTTCTGGAACAGGAACGGGCCCAGGTGATGCAAGAAAAAAGGCAAGTGCAGCCTTTGAGAAATGCGTATTTGAGCTGCCTGCAAAAGGAAGAAAACTGGCAAAGGAGAGCCAGGCTTTTGCTGAAAGAGTTTGAAGCTGTTCTCACGGAAAGACAGAAGATCTACTGCAGTCTGTTTCTCCCTCGCAGCAAGCGGCTGGAGCTAGAGAAGAGCTTACTGGTGCGAGCGTCCGTCGACCCCGTGGCCGCCAACCTAGAGATGGCAGCCGGTCTCACCGACATATTTCAGCATGATACATACTGTGGTGATGTCTGGAACACCAACAAACGCCAGAATGGCAGACTCATGTGGCTCTATCTCAAATACTGGGAACTCGTTGTCGAACTGAAGAAGTTTAAGAGAGTAGAGGAAGCCATACTAGAAAAGTAAGACAAGGATAAAATAAAACTGCTTTTAGTGACGCGAGGCCGGGCAGTCATGAGCCTTCTGGGTCTCTGGCGTCGTCTGTCCCCTGCTGCCTGTGTCATGGCCACACCGCCACCCTTCAGCAGCGACCTCCACTCCCGCCACCCTCGGAGCAGAAGTGCCCGAAGCCTCGGAGACAGAGGGCCTCCTCCCGACCCTCTGCAGCTGCTGGGGATGTGGCTTCTCTGAAGCATTTGTAAGCTGCCAGTATTGTATCAAGCAGAACAGTGTAACCTCGTATTTTAGCTCCAGGGTAAAAATGTTTTTTTAAAGTCAAATACAGTTCTGGTCCTTACCACAAGTACTTTTCTGTGTTTCATCACTCCCTAAATACTTTCTCCTCAGATTGTTTTTGTCTCTCACCAGATTACATTAAGAATTTGTCAGATAATGTGTAGAACTGCATAACAGATGATAATAGAAAGTAGTAATATTATATTATCAAGGTTTTTTATTTTAAAGATCTCTCTCCCATAAAGGGGAAAGAAACAGCAAGTGTTTCTTGTATCCAGTGGGTACCTAATGTGTGTTTGGAATTTGGCTTGTGTCTGTATTCAGCAAGCAAATATTAGCAATGATATATACTCAAAAATACTTACCATTTATGAGTAATAATGCCACTTTTTTTGTGTGTAATTCTTCACTCTTTACAAGATATTTTTATATATATTATCTCATTGTTTACTGCAACCGATGTGGTAGACAGGTATTACCGCCCCGTGTCACACATAGCTGCTGGGAACTGAGCCTGTAACCTCTTCACTCATGGGATCCCCAGTCTAATCCTGTGAAGTAGGTATTACTAGTATTCTTTGGGGGGGTGCCCCCAAGGCCAGCCCCCCCGGGTTGCGTGACCTGCTGGGAGATCTCACAGGACTCAGCACAGGGCTGTACTCGGCACAAAGCAGAATCAGCAAAGGGAGAGGGTGTGTGGGTGGTGCTCAGAGGAGCCACGTGCAGGGCGCCCCAGGGTCCACTCCCTGGAGTCATACAGGACACACCTAACTGTAAGAACAGACTCACTGGAGACTCGGCACCCGGGCTTTTGCTAAGGGCTGGTCACATGGTACCCCCTGCCTGGCCTGTGTGGAAATTCCCGACTTGTCCAGAAGGAGGGTGGGCTTGGTGTGGTCTGTGCCAGGTGCACAAGCACTGCGGGCACAGAGCCACTTGTAGGAGTTAATGGTGCTGGGAACTCTCCCAGAATCTGAGTTCCCAGATGTCAGTCAAGGGCCAGCCTCGCACACAGGCCCTGGTAGGACACAGCCTTGGGCCTGCTGTGTGAATTCGTCCCCACGCACCTCACTTTACGGAGGTGTGGAAGAGCTAACCTGCCTGAGGTCACGCAGGTAGTAGTGCTGGAGCCAGTCTGAGTCCAGGCACCTTTTCTCCAGAACCGAGAGTAACCTGTGTGCGGTTACCTGATAGTTTGTGGCCAGGCAGAAGTGGGAGCAGCGTTGTCCATCTGCTTTCAAGGGCCGTGTTCTCTCCGCCTGCCTGTCTGTACAGGAATAGGACTCCTAAGCTTGTAGAACCCACGTGGCAGTGTGAGAGCTACTCTTCCCGGAGTGCATGTTACTGCACCCTGAGCTGTACATGCTTTACACTCGTGCATTGTTTGAAATCCGTGGAACCCCGTGAGCACGGCAGAGGCAGGCTCAGAGCCGACATGAGCTGCCTGCAACAGACACGGGCCTCCCGCAGGCTCTGCTCTCGGCACCCACGCCCTGTAAGGGTGCTCACATGCTCCTCTTCAGTGGCTGCTCGCGTGTCTTTCTGCTCTACCACCATCGCTTTATCTGAGAAAATCATTTTTATTTATTTTGTTTTTTTGAGAGGGACTCTCTCTGTCACCCAGGCGGGTGTGCAGTGGTGTGATCTCGGCTCACTACAGCCTCCGCCTCCTGGGTTCAAGCAATTTTCCTGCCTCAGCCTCCTGAGTAGCTGGGATTACGGGCGCACGCCACCACACCCAGCTAATTTTTGCGTTGTTAGTAGAGATGGGGTTTCACCATATTGGCCAGGATGGCCTCAAACTTCTGACCTCAGGTGATCCACCTGCCTCAGCCTCCCAAAGTGCTGGGATTACAGGCGTGAGCCACCATGCCTGGCCGGAAGATGATCTTTCTATAGGGTTGATGTTAATTCCTGTTTGTGTGGCATGGCTGCCTTCCATCAGCAAGTCTGAGTGTTGCTGTGATGTCACCACCTTTTGAAATGGATTGTGTTAGGTTTGGAATAGTTACACGGTGCCGTGCCATTTGGTAACTCCACCTACCGAAAGGTGAGCTCGCGGTGGAACATTCCTCAACCAAAGTGGTTTAAAGTTGCAAAAAAGGGTCATTGTGCTGGTTGGTGTGTGTGCTGAGTTTGTAGCGACATCAGCGTAAATCATTATTTGTCCTGCTGCTTTCTTGGAGGTCACAGTAACTATAAAACCTTGAGCCAGCAAGGCAGAGAGGACCCTTCGGGGTAAGGAGTGCCTCTGGGGGATCCTAGGTTTCGGAAGCAGGTCCAGGTTCCTCAGGGAGAGGAGGGCTTGCTGCAGGGCAGAGGAGGGGCGGCGACTGTAATCCTTGTCTGTAGTGAACATTGTGTGTGAAGTTGCAGTGACTTAAAAAGGAAGGACTTTTGCAGGGAGGCATTGAGATTGCACTTTCTAATTTCGCTTGCTTCAGACTTTACTTTGGAATAAAGTTAGAAGGCATCACGATTGACCTGGACATTCCAAAAATAAAACTGAAGAGGCAGTACTTCTCTACTAGTCTGGTTAGCTCATTTGGTAGATGCGCTTTTCCTCCTTTGTTAACAGTCACCGATAAGGATATATAATTCTCATATATATTTCATATGTATGCATGTGTGTGTGTATGTGTGAACTGGCAGATGTTGATTTCATAAGGACAAAATTATTCTGCGAACCTTGCACCAATTACGGGGTGTTTCAATGGAAAATCTTCACCAAATAACCTGTGTGTTCGTTAAAAGAGAAGTTATGTCTAATTAAAATGTGTAATGAAGTATTTCTGTGTTGGATTGTTTAAAAAGTGATTGCTTCACCAGGCGCGGTGGCTCATGCCTGTAATCCCAGCACTTTGGGAGGCCGAGACGGGCAGATCACAAGGTCAGGAGATTGAGACCATCCTGGCTAACACAGTGAAATCCTGTCTCTACTAAAAATACAAAAAAAATTAGCCGGGCGTGGTAGTGGGCGCCTGTAGTCCCAGCTACTCAGGAGGCTGAGGCAGGAGAATGGCGTGACCCCAGGAGGCGGAGCTTGCAGTGAGCCGAGATCGCGCCACTGCACTCCAGCCTGGGTGATAGAGCGAGACTCTGTCTCAAAAAAAAACAAACAAACAAAAAAAAACAGTGATTGCTTCATAGTGTACTAAGATCATCTTTTTAAGGGGAAGGGAGAAAACGGCTTTCTAGTTATTTTCATGTGTTAGATTTGCTACATCAAAGCAAATCTGAAGACTACACCTGTGACATTGCAGAGACCTGACGGCAGTGTGTGCAGCCATCAGCGGCAGCTGCTTCCTCCTCGAGGTGCCTTGGTCCAGCACGAGGACAGCCCGTGCGATGCTGGGAGGAGCCAGGGTGTTTGGGGAGGCAGCTGCTCTAGATACTGGCTGGCTGTGATGGGGGCAGCCTGCTGTGTAGACAGCGCTGGGCTTGCTCCATCTGCCTTGACCTGTGTGAATAACTGCGCTGGGTTTTATAGGTTGAGGCTGAAAAGTCTCCTGTCGCTGTATTTCTCTATCAATTTAGGATTCTGGTTGTCAGCAGCAGAGGTGGATTCGCGCCTAGAAAGTTAAAGAGGGATTTAAGGCTGTCTCGTGAAACTTCAGGGCAAGAACGGAGAATGCAGGTTAGATGTCAGAGAAGAACCAAAAGGGCAAATAAGGGATTCGCAGGGGCCTCGGAGCGCTCGTCACTCTGTGTCATGTCTCTGCATATCTGCGCCAATCCCCAAACCAGAGCCTCGGAGCGCTCGTCACTGTGTCATGTCTCTGCATAGCCGCGCCGATCCCCAAACCAGCTTCTCTGGCCATGTGGTGGGACGTGGCGGTTCCACAGCTCCTGAGCCTGCCCCTGCTCCTGAGCCTGCCCCTGCCTGTCCTGCTCCAGCGGGAGCCGAGTTGGGGAAGCGCTGGGCTCCACCATGCCGCGGCGTTCTAAAGGAGTGGGATGAGCCTGCGGGCTCCACCATGCCGCGGTGTTCTAAAGGAGCGGAACAGTGAAGATCAGGGTGCCGAGCTTGTTACTTTTGCTAGCTTCATGGGAAATCTTGAAAAGAGAAAACGAAGGGCTTCAGCCAGCCATCGACGGCAGGCATGTGGTGGAAGCAAAGGGCTTCTGTGGCAGCTTCACAGGCCTCTCATCTTCTGTGGACCCCCTGACAGGCCGAGGGTCTCGCTGTCGGGTAGCAGGACCAGACGAGCCTGAATGTGGCTCTGCGGCTCACAGCACGAGTGCCCCTCGAGAGCTGCTGCCGCCGCCTGGATGTTTGCTGGGTGAGCTCCAGATTCACGGGAGCCCTTTGTGCCAGCACAGCCACCCCCACCCCATGGGGAAAGCAGATCTCCTGCACCTGGGGATCTGGCCGAGACCTCAGGCAGTGCCCCACCTTTCAGGACCTGCCTGGTCCAGGTGGAGGAGTCAAGTCCTGCTCCAGGAGCAGGTGCAGGGCCTGGCCTGGGTGTCAGGAGTGGGGTGAGGAGGATTAAGGAAGAAGGTGCCACACTGGGGCACTCAGATGGCTCTGTTTAGTGTTCCAGCAGGGACACTGGGACCGAGCCCATCCCTGCTGGGAGAGCTTCTCGAAGCTGGTTGGTGGCTGACAGGCAGGAAGTGGGGTGCTGGGGCCTCCTCTGGAGGTGGGGGTGCTGGGGCCCTGCTCTTGACAGCACCATGCCATAGCTCCAAGGTGTCCAAGGTGGCTGCTCCCCATGGGCCAGGGCTGATGGTGCCAGAGAACGGGATCTGGGCTGAGGGGCTCTGGGTTGACAGAGGTGGGTGGGTGGGGTGACTGACAGGCATCGAGATGGGGGCGTCAAGCATGGTGCCCCCAGCCCCGGGGCTGTGTGGGGCTGACGGATAGTGGGACTCCAGGATGCAGCAGATGACAGCTGATGGAACCTTGCTCAACTCCGAAGAGGGAGAGCAGGAGAGCGCTGGTGGACGAGAGCAACTCTGACGTTCCAGGGCCCTTGGCCACGTCTACCACACAGAGGCGCCACTGGCCTGTGTATGTCTCCTTGGCCTGCGAGAGGATCATCGTTTCCTGACGTCATTAAGCCAGGAAACCCCGTAAAACGGCCCCCACTCCTTGCCAGGATGGTGGACAGGAAGCAGTGTCGTGTTCTGAAGGAGCTGCACCAGCCCTCGCTGCTGTGGAAGACCCAAGGGAGGTAGAGACGGTGGCTCCAGATGGTGGCCCCCATTGGGACCCTGCTGACTTCACCCACTGGCCCTGGAAAGCCGGGGAGGGCCTGGGCATGTGAACCCTGAGGCTCCACCAGGAGCACCCCAGCTACAGCTGCCATGGACGTTTGCTGGGTCAGATCAGTACTCTCATCTGCTTAATGGTTTCGCCTGATTCCCACCAGCTTACCTTGTGTAGGAGGCCGTGTTTTCTGCGGTAGAGAGGTGCTCTCCATAAAAACCCAGCAGGTGTGCTCCTGGGCCCAGCGGACGCCGGATGTGTGGCCACGCGACCCAGAACTGGAGTCACAAGATTGGGCAAGGACAAAGACCCAGCGAATGCTGAACGGCCTGCAGGACGTGGCTGATCAGTGCAGTGGAAGCAAGCGTGAGACCTGCACAGGATGGGCGAGGGAGGCGTTGATCCCGTCCGTGCTGCTCCCTAGCCCTGCCGGCCTTATCAGAATGGGCTATTGGTAGGGAAGCCCTGGGAGTCTGTGGAGCCAAATATGTTGGGAGCTTGTACCTCAGCACTGCCCACTGACACCAGTGGGCTCCTGTGTGCCCCACCCAATCCCAGGCCTCAGGACACCCAGCACCCTGGGCCCTTCTCCACTGCCACAGGCCTTAAGGTTGGTCACCATGCCACCCAGAGGCTGAGTCTTACAATAAAAATTCAGACATAAAGCAGTGGCAGCCACTCTGTGCTTTACAGTTAGAAGTCATTAAAAATGTTGGCCCGGCACCTTCCCCACCCCTTTCCAAGAGCTGGCCGCAGCATCAAGTCATGTCCCTGGACGAGGCTCCAGTGAGCACTGCCTGCAGTGTGCAGAGGGGACTTAGGTAGTTGCAGAGCAGGCAGAGACAAATGTGGGGAGGTGGAAGTCACCGTATCTGTCCACTCGGCAGGGGACCGTCCATTCCTGAGATGCCTCTGGGAGGCAGGCTCCTGTATGGCACTCGTGCTGGGTGCCCAACTCCTAGGCAAACCCCTACCCTGGGCAGAGAAGGATCTGGACACACCTGGGGCAGAAGCACCAAGGGGATGAGGACAAACCTGGGTGGGGGCGACCTGGGGGCGGCTGGGGTGAAGACACCTGGGTGGGGTGACACGGGGGCCATTGGGGTGGGGACACACTCCGGGAGGGGGTGACACGGGGCAGCGGGGGTGGGGTCAGCAGGCGTGGGGACACAGGGAGGGGTGACACCTGACCAGGGGGTGACACGGGGCCCCTGGGGTGGGAACACACCTGGGAAGGGGCTGACATGGGGGCCATTGGGGTGGAAACACATGGGGAGGGAGTGACACCTGAGGAGGGGGTGACACGGGACCCTGGGGTGGGGACACACCCGTGGTGGGCGCTGTCATGGGGTGTGACTTTTGACCGGAGCCATGGGCACACAGTGACTCAGATCCCTGGTTTTGGGTCTGAGGAGGATGTAACCACCCCAAGGAGAAACAGTGGAGCAGTGGGGCGAAGGCCTCCCCGCAGCGCCGAACGCCCTGGTCCAGGCGGCTCTTCAGGGGACGCCTGTGCTCACCCACTCGGGTGCCCCTCACGGTTCTGGGGGGGGGCTACACAAAGTGAGAAGAAGAGTCGCTAACAGCAACCATAAGGCCCGCATTCCCTGCAGGCCCACTGCATTCTGTAAGCGGCAGGTGCAGAAAGCAGGATGTGACCAGCAGCAGGTGGGAGCCTCCTGCTGGAGGAAGCAGGGTCCGGTTTGCTGTTCATTTTTCACCTCTTTTTCTCGGTGGTTTTTCATGGGCTGCTTGTTTTGTGCAGTTTGTGTGATGCATTCTCTTCCCCTCCCCCTCCCTGCTGTGGCGCCCAGTCACATCTGCCCTCTGAGGCTTCATCTTGCGCCCAGTGCCCGGATGCGCCGAGGCCAGGTCGGCCGCTCCTCACACCTCCCGGACTTCTCTGCCCTTTGCCATGTGGCGTCTGCCCCCACTGACCCTCAGTCACTCTCTCAGTGGCTTCCCCTGCCTCCAGTAACTTGCTTTGCTGCCACTAAAGGGCACCGCATGGCACATCTCCTGGAAGGCTTCCTCTTCTACAGTGCTTAACAGGCACGCCCACAATTTTCACTAAGAACTGCTTTTGGTGGTGGTGGTGGCGGGGGGGATGAATGCCGGGCCTAAGCCTCGGGTCTAGGACCGAAGCCCAGGGCACCTGCAGGCTGAAATGCAAGACCTGTCGCTGGTGCGAGTGGAGGAACTACTCTATTTGTCTGAGTGCTCTGGAGAAGTTTTCTAGAGCGGTTTTGAAAGCTTGCAGCAAGAAAACGCCAAGTTCATTGCTTGTTTCTTGAATGTCTGGGTCGAAACTTCCAAAGAGGGGCGTGGAGACCTGGATGTCCTCTCGGTCTGCCCGCAGCAGCACGGCACGCAGCTCCTCGGCGATCTCGTCGTATTTCTGCTGGTCGAACTTGGACATGGCCAGCTCGTCCTGGGGGTAGGCGGCACCCTCGGGGTAGCAGTCCTTGGGCACCGGAAACTCGATGCAGCGCAGCTCGGGGAGCTCACAGAGCGCGGTGAAGAGGCGCCGGAGGGCGCGGGCCGACAGCGGGTTCCCGAGGAACTTGAGCTGGCGCAGCCGGTGGCAGGGGCTCAGGCCCAGGATCAGCATGCCAACGTGGCTGTCTACGATGCCACACTCCTCCAGTGTCAGGATCCTCAGCGTCCGGGCAGCCTGGCCGAGCAGCCTGAAGAAGGTCGAGGGGAACAGGCTGACCAGGTTGTGTCCACTCAGGTCCAGCACCTCCAGGTGGGCAGCGTGGGCACAGTCTGCCAAGAAGGCCATGTCTGCGTGGTTCAGGGCACAGTTGGCCAGGTCCAGTACTCGCAACGGGGTCTGCAGGGGGCTGCAGAACACGGGGGAGAGAGCACAGGTGAGAGGAGGATCCTAGGAAGGAGCTGAGGGCTCAGGCGAATGGGAACAACCTGTTTGTCCATCACGGGGTCAACACACTGCCACGTCCAGCCACCACCTAATTTCATACCGTCTATAAGCTAGGAGTGGTTGTTATGTTTATATAATAGTTTGTGAAAAAAAAAAATAGTTTGTGAAACATGAAAGTTACATGAAATTCAAACTTGGTGTCCACAAATAACATTTTACCGGAGCACAACCACGTGCCTTCGCTTAGTGTGGGCCATGACTGCCGGCCGCCGCGTGGTGATGTCAGCTGTGCCCAGAGGTCTGGCTTTTGTCCTCAGCACCTAAATGGTAAGTTTGTTTTGTCAACAACTGCTTTTGTGTTGTCTGAGAAAAGTGG
>NW_012114444.1:38136-55937 GCF_000951035.1 Colobus angolensis palliatus
CTAGGTTGCTCCACCAGGACCCATCACCCGGTGACCCCCCAATACCCACCGCCAAGTGCCCATCCTTCAGGACCCACCACCAGTCTCCCTCCCAGGAACCACTGCAAGACACCCCTTTCCCCAGGACCCACCACTGGGCACCCTCCCTCCATGACCCACCACCAGACAACCCCCAGGATCAACTGCTGGGCACTCCCCTTCCATGACCCCCCACCAGGCAACCCCCCAGGACCCACCACTGGGCACTCCCCCTCCAGGACCCACTGCTGGGCACCCCCGTTGGACCCACTGCCAGGCATTCCCCTCACCACTGCCTGAGGCTCTCTTGGCCTGGCCCCTTCCTGGCTGCTGCCCTCTCTGCCCCCTTCAAGCAGAACTGCTGAGAGGATCCTGCATGAGCCTCCTGTCCCACCATGGGGAGGTCCATGCAGCATGGAGCCCAGGTCTCCGTCGAGGGAGACTGGGAGGATCCGGCCTTCGGATGAGATGGCACCCTTGGCCAACAGCAGCCGTGAGCCGAAGGCACCGACAGGCTCAGATTTCTGAGCTGAAATCGTGTTTGCTGTTTGAAGCCCCCAGGTGTTGGGGTGATTTGTTAACAACAATAGACAACTCCCCACACCACGTAGGGACTTCCGTTTTGTCTGTTTGGTAATTTGCATATTCTCTTTTTTTAACTGGCCTTCTCTCCATATCCCTAAGTCACACATGGCACCCCGGTTCTTTCCTGGTGGCTCTGTCAGTGCCCTTGCCCCTTGGCGGGGCACTGTCCTGTTGCCCTGGCCACACCCGGAGTGAGAGGCTGGGGGCCACGCAGCCTCATGGCCTTGGAGGGGAGCAGTCCCCTGGACTATCTCTGGTTGCCTCTGCAGCCACCAGCCCGCCCTCAGTCCTCTCCCTGAGACTCACCCAAGCAGCGTCGGGATCTTCCCGGTCAGCCTGGAGAAGGCCACGCTGAGCTCGGTGAGCTGCGTCATCTTGCTGAGCTCCCGGGCGATGGAGGCGAGGAGGCGGTCCTCACCGTCGGGAGTGGAGGCGCAGGCGGGGGGTGCATCAAAGGCCTTGGTGGGCAGGGTGAGCGAGGCCAGCCGGGGGAAGCCCACCTGGGCCAGCAGCTGCTGCACGTGGCCCGCATGCAGCCGCACATTGTGCACCACCTCCAGCTTGCGCAGGGCACCCGGGCCGGCCAGACGCAGCACGTGCAGGAGCTGGCTGGGGCTCAGGCTGTCCGCCCGGAACGAGGGGCAGTGCACCCGCAGAGGGGCCGGGCCCGCCGGCCTCAGAGCCTGCACCACCGCCTCGAAGTTGCCCTCAGTGACGAAGAGGTCGGCGAGGACCTCGACGGGGCGCCCGGCGGCGAGGGGCTCTGCCTGCAGCTCACAGCAGGTCCTGGCCAGCAGCCGGGTGCGGCCCCACTTGCCCAGCGCCCTCCCGCACGGGCACCGCTGCACCTGCACGTCTCGGATGCCCGTGAGATCGGCCACCCGCAGCCGCCGGCGGCTCCGGTCCTGCAGCACGTGGTCGGCGAGGCCGCGCACCAGCGCCTCCAGGCAGGCCCGGCAGGCTCGGTCGCGCAGGTCCTGGGGGTGGTCGGCACTGGGACCCAGCAGCGCTCCCAGCCGGAACTCCTCCAGGGGCCAGCGCCCCAGCACAGCGCGCGTCACCTCCGCCTGCTCCAGCAGGTAGCTGGCTTTGAACAGGAGTGGGTAGAGGTTGTAGGCCACACTGTCCAGGCTCTGCCGGGCCACCTGGGGGTGGGACACCAGGGCTTCTGCAGAAATGAAGCGGAGTGACCTCATTGTGCCCATGGCCCGAGACAGGACGGTGCTCGCTCTCTACGACTTTTCCCCAAGACGTGTGCCCTTCTCGTCTATCTTTAGCTGCAGCAGCTGTGAGTAGCCTGCCCTGGGGGCCCTGCCATGGGGCCTTGTGATCATCTGACTGCTATTTTGGTCCTGGGACGCCCGAGTCTGCCCTGTCTCAGGGCACCCAACCGTTGGGAGTTGCTTGGCTCAGGCACCCAGCCGACACAGAAGGGCAGCCCGTGCCCATGGCAGGGCTGGGCAGAGAGGCCTGTGCTCCATGCTGCAGAAAGCCAGTCTTGGTAGGTGTTTGCGCTGGTGGCTGGTGAGGCCAGTGGGCAGGTCCTGTTTACCATCCAAGCAGGGCTGCTGCCCAGCCCTGGGTCCCCCACAGTCAACCAGGCAGAGAACAGGCCAGGCCCCTGCACCTCCTCACTCGGTAAGGAGCTCCCTTTCCACAGTGGCCTCTGGGGCTGCTCCCACACTTTGCCTTGCATCTGGGGTGAGACAAGTGGCCAGGAATGGAGCTGCTGTTTCACCCTTCCCTGTGCCTTTCATTCTCCCCAAGGACCTGGTGGGGGTGCTTCCCTACTTTCCATGGAGCGAGCGGCTGGGAGAGGTGGAGCCTCCCTGATGGGCTTGGATGAGCCCCCAGCTCTCTCTGAGCTGCAGTGTCCTGTCTGCAACCCTGCGACCTGCGTGGCAGGGAGTGCAGCAGGGAATGGGATACACCTGTGAGCGCTGCCTGTTTGGGGGCAGTGCCTGATGGTTCATTCCCAGCACTGGCTGTGTTGGATGGCTGTTGGGTGCCTGCACTCACCTCTCCCTGTGACACTGCCACTTGGGGCAGGGTCAGCACACATCGCCGCACACATTGCCGCACACATCATCGCCGCACACCTCACTGCACACATCGCTGCAGGGCACCACATGTCCGCGGGCTTTGGAGGGTCACGGCCATGAGAGACAGAGGCTGAGGAAGACTGACAGAAGCGAGTGGAGCCAGAGACAAAGGGACAGAAACTGAGAGGGAGAGGGACAGAGAGGGAGATGGAGAGAAAAAGGGAAACAGAAAGAGACAGCCTGAGAGACAGAGAGGGAGAGACAAGAGACTAAGAGAGAGAGAGACAGGTAGGCAGAGACAGAGACTGAGAGAGAGACAGAAAGGGGGAGACAGAAAGAGACAGAAATGGCAGTGGGACGGGAAGGCTGCTGAGCAAGCCTGGAGGGTGCTGGTCATGGGTGCCCCACCAGCCTCCCTGTCTGACCCTCCCCAATTTGTTCCCTGAGCCTGAGCAGTGCCTCTCCCTGGGAGGTGACCCGTGCGGAAGAGACTGTGCTCGGTGGTGGGGCCCAGGCACCGTCCGGCAGGCGGAGTGTGTGAAGAGGTGAGTAGGCCCCAACCCCACCCTTCAGGGGTGGCCACCGTCAGCCGGCCAATGTGGGCCCCGGGGCTCCCCTCAGGAGGTGTGTAAGAGGTTTCCCCAGACACACGGCCCCTTTCTAAGACAAGATAAGAGAATCTCGGAGGACACAGTAGAAAACCATGTTCCATTGATTTTTCTAATTAAAATTTTTAACAATTCATTATTGATACAAAGTAAACAGTTTACAACAGCAGCAGGTAACACCATTTCCCAGATACCTTTTGGGTTCTGAAAAGTGGTTTCCAGAACCTTCCTTTACCTACTCGGACTCTGTGTGGCCCAACACCCTGGTGTCGCTGTGGGGCCTCTGGGTCTTGGAGGGCGGAGGCCATAGCTGGGAAGGTTGGCCAAGGTCTGGGGCCCTGCAGCCTCCTCTCTCTTGCTGTTTTCCCTTCTTTTGGAGAGGGGTGGTCCTCTTGGGGTTCCCATTCCAGCAGCACAGGTTGGATCAGTCTCAGGCCCAGCTCTGGCGCCACCCTCTTAACCTGGGGCCATGGCTCTGGGCTCCTTACAGGAAATGCCACGACTCAGACCTAACTCAAGTGCTGTCCTGCTAACGGGACCTGCTAAAACCGAAATGAACCGAGATTCCAGTTCTGTGCAGAGATGGCCAGACCTGCGTGGGGGACACGCCTGGACCATTGCGCCCACTGGCCTTCACTGGTCTGAAAGGTCATGGGTACGCTGGTCCTAGGATGGCTCACCCCGGCTCTGAGACGCTCTGAGCCCAGCCATGGGTGGTGGACACGGAGCAGGGGGGTCTGGTGTTCCCACCCTGGGTCACCCCATGACCTTTGGAGGACAGGAGAGTTCCAGGCTGCAGGAGCATGGGGGTCTACAGCTGGCAGGCAGTGCTGGGTCCCTGCTGGACCAGGGGTAGAGGAACCATCCAGGAGGGAAGCAGGGGCCAGGCCTAGGGGGCAGGGCCCATTACGGGTGATCGCAGGCCCTGGGCAGCAGTGCTGACCATCGGTGTGAACAGCCCCCGCCTGAGAGCTTCATTTCCAGGCCCCTGCACAAGTCTGGCTCTCCAGGACCGGGCTCTCCCTGGAGGACCCACCTCCATCCCAGCTGTCAAAAGAAAAACGGCTGTTACTCACGTGGCACAGGCCTTTCCCCAGGACCCTCTGCCCCTCAAAGCGGCGACAGCACAGACGTGGCCTGGCACCCAGCAAGGCCTCTGACACCTCACAGGCGCGGTGGGGCCAGGCAGGACCGAGAGCTTCGCGGCACCTGCCTCCGTTTCCAAAGCTCGGGCGGCTCCTCTGCGAGGCCACCTTGTGGTGCAGGGCGGATCTGCAGCTTGAGGGGAGCTCCAGGTCCCAGCCGGACCGGCCGTGGCCACGGGGGCCGCCCCACCCCGCCGGTGTCAGGCGCCTTCCGTGGGCAACAGGGTTTGGACCCTAAAACGTGCCAGTTCTGTCTGCTGCTCCGATCTGGAACAAGAGCATCAGTCTCATAGCAGCTACACGTGTGACACAAAAGCTCTCGTGTCATTTCACAGGCGGTGTGGAAAACAGTCTCTTTATGTCACGGGCACACAGAACCCACATTCACCCATCGGTTTGTAATTAAATCTGGGACCTATGCCCCAGGTGGTCAGTTCAGGCTCAGCCAAGGTGCCGATCCCCCAGGGACGGTGGGAGCAGCCTGGGCCCTGGCCGTTTTCTTCTCCTGGGTCTCAGGGTGGGTCACCACCTCCCTGCAGGGTCGGTCCTCTGTGAGCCCCGCCAGGACATCGGGCAGGTGTGAAAACTCTGACACAGCAAGCAGTCTGGGAAGCATGAGTAACAAAGCCCCCATGTGGGTGACCTTGGGAGAGGGGTGTCCCCAGGACGGAGCTTTGTCTGAACGGGAGGCCAGAGCTTTCTCCTTATGGGGGCTGCTGAAGGCCCAGGGCAGGCACACCAGCACCACCAGCCCCAGGACCTCTGGTTGGCAGCAGAATCCGTCCTCTGGCAGTGGCCCTGAGGGCTCCTGTTTCCTGTGGTCAGAGCACCTGGCAGGGGGCTCCTGAGAGCAGGGCGGGGGCAGGGGGTGCCAGGGATGCCTGGGTCCTGGGGGAGCCACTCCTGACAGAGGAATGTTTGAGGGAACCCGGGGCGATGGGGTGGCCTCCTGCTGCCCTCTGACCTGCCAGGCGGGCCTCCTGGGAAGACGACCACCCTGGGACCGTGGGTCCCCTGCCGCCGTGTGACCCTGCCAGCACTCTGCGTGCACTTGGTTACCGGGGCGCCGGGGCTTGAGACCGTTGGGAGCTACAGGCGGGATGGGGAGTGAGGCTGCCCAGCAGATGTTTGATGGGGTGGGGCCAGGCAAGCGTCGCTTCAGAAGCATCTGGAACAAGGCGGTGAGCTGCTCAGGCAGCCTGGTGGTGGTGGCAGGCCAGGCGATGTGAGGTCCCCTTGGCTACTTTAGGGTCAGCCAGGAAAGGACTCTCCTTATGTGAGGAGCATTTTGTCTGTTGGGAAAACCAGCCTGAGGCCGGAGGCTTGGGGGGTTTGTTCTGACCACAGGGAAGAAACTGCTGGCTGGAATGGTGTTGGCATGAGGGGTCTGGGGACGTGGACTCTCCAGGGCGTGCCGTGCTCTAAGGCCTGCTCCCCCAGCTTCTCAGGGCTCCCTCAGAACCCAAACCTCCACTGCTGCTGCCACCCAGGAGGGGCCTGGGTGTCTCCCCAGAACCGGGGATGGACGCAGACCCAGCTGAACCCACAGGCCTCACGACACCTGACAAGAGACCTTCTCTGGAAGGTGACAGGGACGCGGTCCTGTCTTATCAGCCTCTCCTGAGTTGCCTCCCTGCTGTCCCCAAAGTGATGACATCTATACCTGCCTGGTTGTGTCTGAAGCAGATGCTGGCGCCCCTTCCTTGCCTCTGAATGTAAAAACACTCTTGCTGGGCACTGGGGAGCCGTGTAGACCCACCCATGAATGGGGCCAATCTGAAGGCTGGCACCCTGGGGCCGTGGGAGGGTCCCGGGGAGGGCTAGAGCTCACGGCAGGAGCCCCAGCCTTGTCCCCAACAGAGTCCCAGGATGGCTCCTCCCAGGACTTGGTTTAGATACCACCTCGCTGACCACCAGCCCTGAGCACTCAGGATAGTGGGACCCCACACCCTTCTAGGGGGTTCCCAGTACTGAGGTGGGGGAGGAAATCACACACCTTCCCAGCTCCCAGTGCTGAGGCATGGGCCGGGGGTGGGGAGGAGCCACACCCTCCCTGGGGGTCCCAGTGCTGAGGTGGGGGCTGGGGGTGGGGAGGATCCACACACTCCCTGGGGGTCCCAGTGCTGAGGCGTGGGCCGGGGGTGGGGAGGATCCACATCCTCCCTGGGGTGTCCTGGTGCTCAGGCGTGGGTGGGAGCCCTGGAGCTCACCGCCCAGAACTGCTCAGGCAGCTTGGAAGGAGGCAATGGCAGTCGAGGCGAGGGGTCCGCTGTGGGGCTGTGGCCGCAAGCCCCTCCTGGGCAGGGCTGGGGCGGCATCAGGAAGCGACTCTGGGAGAAGCTGGGTCAGGCCAGGGCTCCAGGGCTGTCCCTCTGTGTGCTCGGCGATGACTCCAGGCGGGCGTCACTGTGGATGGGGACACATTGGGGCTGTCTCCCACGTCCCCTGTGGGGCCCTCAGCTCCCAGCACCCCCAGTGCTGAGCGGAAATGGCCTCATGTGGCGGGGCGAGTGACCCTGAGGGACGCAGTGGCCACCTCTCCTTCTCAGCACCTGCTTCAGCTCATGGGCCCGGAACCCCGGAGAAATGAGAACGCGCGTTCTCCATCTAAATGAAACCTTCGTGTCTGTTGGTGAAGCCCATGGGGCCTGATTCAGACAGAAGCATCACGCTGCCTGGAAACAGGTGTTTCCTAACCCTGCCTTCTGGACATCAGAGCCAAATCCCAGTGTGGACAGAAGGCCAGAGAGAGAGGTGCCCAGGTCCAGCTGGTGTGGACGTAACTCGGCGGGCCTCTTCTGGCAGCAGAAGCCTCCGTTTCCCACTGGGGCTGGCTCCAGGGTGGTTTGGGTGTGCACGTGAAACTCAAAAAACAGAAAACGAGGCCAAAGAGCCCCGTGGGTTAAATAAAAAGCAGGGGCAAGATGGCCTCCCAGGGCTGGGCACCTCCTTCCCCACAGGCGCCTCAGCCTGCAGGGTGGCCTTTGCATCTGCCCAGACTAAGCCACAGGCTGCGGGGCCCCGGCCGTGGGGATGCATCCCACAGCCCGATGGGTCGTGGGGCTCCCGTGGGGCTGGTGTGGCTCCATTCCCACATCCAGGCTCCGTGCTGTCAGGAAAGAGAGATAACCATCTTTTGACCGGAGGTTTGTGCCAGCCCAGAGGAGAGGCACCAAGGTCCTGGGAGGCCCAAGGACGTGTTCAGGATTGTGCAGTCACTCCTGCAGGCCCTGCTGGACTGGGCGTATCCCCAGCCTTGCTCCCCAGTGGGTTGGCCACAGGTATAAACCGTGCCCCTGCACCTGGGCCCTGCCCCCTGCACACCTGGGCCCCCAGCAGCCTCCTCGTCCACAGCCTCTGACCAGGCATAGACGCCTTCTGATTTGAGGCAACACTCTTGAAGTGGCTTTCACAGGGGCAGTGGCATTTGAGTTCCTGAGGGCACCTGTCCCTGGCCGTGCCAGAGTGAGGCTAGAGCCTGGGCAGCCTCCGGGGCTGTGTGACGGTGGCTGTCCACACTCAGGACGCAGAGGTAACCGACTTCTGTGGGCACAGCCCCTGCCTCCGCGGGGAAGTGCTGTGTACATGATTGTACTTTAAAAAAGTACTGCTTTGTTGGGGTTTAAGTGACATACGATCCACTGCACATCTGTAAATCATGCAGTTTGACAACTCTGGACACAGAACAGACCTGTGAAGTTACTCGTGTGGTCACCGATCCAGAGAGCAGGCCTGTCTGCGACTCACATCCTGCGCCCCCATTTGCTGCGACGGCCGCTGCTGCTTTAGTCTCGCCACTTGTTTTCTGTGTCACCCCCAAGTCCATTCTTCCCTTTCCCTCTTTCTCTACATATTTTTGGACTGGACTTTTAAAAATTCCATTTTATCTCCTCTGTTAGTCTATTAAGCTGTAATTCTTTGTTAGTGGCTGTTTCAAGGGTTTGTAAGTACATCTTTAGCTTACCACAATCTACCTTCAAGTGATACCACTTCACTTCACATATCACATCCAATGTCTCCCAGCCTTCAGGCCACTGTGGTCAAACAGTTCACCTATACGTATAGTACAAACTGCAGATACGTTAATATTTGTGCTTAAACAGTCAGTTAACTTTATTTATTTGTAATAGAGGTGCAGTCTTGCCATGTCTCCCAGGATGATCCCCAATTCCTGGGCTCAAGTGATCCTCTGGCCTCAGTCTCCCAAAGTGCTGGGATTAGAGACATGAGCCACCGCACCTGGCCAAGCCACTCATCTTTTAACCCATTTCCTGTTCAGAAAAAAAAACCTGCAGCTCACTGCCAGCGCTCATTTCTTGGGGCAAATGGGAGATGGGTTAAAGGGATTTAAATAACAAGAGGAAAATTTTGAATGGTGCACATGCTCTTCATTCTTCTTTTCCCTGAAGCACATCCTTTAACGTTTCTTGTAGTGCAGGTCTGCTAGTGACAAAATTATGTTAGCTTCTGTGTGTATGAAAATGTCTTTATGTCACCACTGTTTTGGAAAGATTTTGTCAGGTACAGAATGTGAATTTGGCAGTTTTCTCCTTAGTACATTCCACTGTCTCTCACCCGTGCTGCCTCTGAGGAGTCAGCCATCCTCATCCGGTTTGTGCCTCCCAACAGAACATGCCCTTGTCCTCTGACTGCTTTTAGGATTTTCTGTTTGTCACTGGTTTTATGCAATTGGATTATGATGTGCACTCATCTCTCTTGTGTTTGGAGTTACGGGGTCTATGGGACTCCAGACGTACACCAGTGCCCCTGGGTTCTCAGGCCTTTGGCCTCTGACTGAGAATTACACCATTGGCTTCCCTGGCTCTGAGGCTTCAGGACTTGGACTGGGCTACACTAGCAGCTTCCTTGGGTCTCCAGCTTGTGGGTGGCCTATTGTGGGGCTCTTGACCTGCCAAAATTGTGTCAGCCAATGCCCCTAAGGCCCCTCTCATCTGTCAGTCTGTCTATCTATCTATCTATCTATCTATCTATCTATCTATCTATCTATCTATCTATCTATCTATCATCATCTATCTCCTACTGGTTCCGTCTCTCTGGAGGCCCGACTAATGCAAATAGCTTCCACTGATGCGTCTTCAAGGTGCCTCATGGTCTCTTCTGTGAAATCCAATCTGTTACCCCATCCAGGGTAGTTTTCACCATCAATATTGTAGTTTCTCATCCCTGTAAGGTCGGTCTGGGTCTTCTTAATCTCTTCCTTGTCATTTCTTAACTTTCTGGATGTCTGGGCTGCAGTTTCAGCCAGTTTGAGTTCCGTGACTAGCACCGATGCCAGCTCCGGGTGGTTGCCTTTGCCGGTGACTGTCCTTGACGTGTTTGCACTTGGCTGCTCCTCTGCACGCCTGGCACTCGGAGGTCAGGCACTGAGAGTTTACCTCACAGGGTGCGGACACTTTGGTAACCTATAGATCGTCTGGAGCTTTGTTCTGGGATGGAGTGAATTACCTGGGAACGGTCTGATCATCTCAGGTCTTGCTTTTATGATTTTGTAGGTGGGTGAGGAGCAGGGCTCAGTCTAGGGCTAATTATCCCCACTCCCGAGGCAAGATTTTCTGAGAACTCCACCTAATGCCCACAGATTGCGAGTTTTCCCAGTCTGGCTAGTGGGAGAGGGTCCTGTCCCCAGCCCACGAGTACCAGAGATGGATCTTTGGTCTTTTCAAAGGTTTTTCCCAGCCTTGGTAGCCTCGAGAATGGCAGCACCACACCGGGTGCTGGAGGGGCTGATCTGGCGAGTCCTTCCCCATGCAGGCATCTCTCTCTGGCGCTCCGACCTGCAAAGTCCTGCTGACTTGCTCTCTTCAACTCACGGAGGCTGCTGGGCTCTTCCTGGGCCCCTCCCTGCACTGAGGCCTGCAAACTCTCAAGGCGGAGGGAGGTCTGGGGCCATCACCAGGCTCACCTCCCGTTTTCCTGTCTCTCAGGGATCACGGTCCTTTGTTGCCGAACGTCTTGCGTCTTGACATCTTTTGTTTCATGTTTAGTCTGTTTTTTGTCTTGTTTTAGGTCTGTTTCCCATGATGCTGTCTTGGGTGGAAGTGGAAGGTTTGTTTTTCAAATAAGACAAAATTTTAAATTTGTTTGAAAATGTTAGGGAGTGTCTAAAATCCTGGGAAATACCTGGACACCTGCTGTGTTGCTCCCTCTGGATTGTTCCAGCCACGCGATGGGCACCGCTACCCCCACAGTCATCAGGCCTGGCATGCTGCTCCCTATGTATCGTTCTAGCTACGCGATGGGCACCGCCACCCCCATGGTCGTCAGGCCTGGAATGCTGCTCCCTACGCATCGTTCTAGCTACGCAATGGGCACCACCACCCCCATGGTCGTCAGGCCTGGTGTGCTGCTCCCTATGTATCGTTCTAGCTACGCGATGGGCACCGCCACCCCCACAGTGGTCAGGCCTGGCGTGCGTGCCTCACAACACAGCAGGAGCGCCCTCACGCACTGCAGCCTGGGTGCCCGTCTCCGGCTCGTCTTCCTCGATGCAGGCTCTGATGTCAGATGACCAGGGGCTGTGGGCTGGGCTGGAGGACACAAGCAGGCCCAGCGACCCCAGGATGGAGGAGGACCGGCTGCTGGAAGAGGAGGTGCTGCTGTCCGAGATGGTGGAGTGTGGTCGCTTGAAGGGGGTGGCATGGTCAGAGGAGGACACCGCGGTGGGCCCTCTCATTTGTGACTCTGGAAAGGGACAGAAAGCAGGTCAGGCTGGATTCCTCTCCAGAAATACAGCCCAGGTTCAGAAATGGGATCAGAGCCGTCTGAAAGGCCGACCAGGCTTTGCCCCTGCAGTCATGCCCGTCCACCCCACCGTGTCCGCCACAGGCCCAGTGCGCTCTGCAGGGTGAGTGAGGGTGGGGCTGAGGCCACCGTACCTGTGCCCTTGATGATGCTGTTGCGGGCCTGGTCGCTTATCACTGTACATTTGGGGGCCTGATCGCTGGGCTTGACATCCATGAATGGCTGGTTGCCTATCCCCATGGATGCCATTTCTTGGATTCTGAGTTCTAAGACAGAAGAAAGTATGACAGTTTCCAAAACAACTCGGGGGCTAACGCCACCCCAAAGATGCCCAGTATCCCTAATGCCCTCAGCCCAAACCAGGAGGGTGTACAGGGCCTACCCACCCTGCCTCCCAAGAGGCACGGGGGTCCAGGATGCTGAGGCTTCCCGTTCCAGTTTTTGGCGTCATAGAGATCTCTCCCAGGGAGCCCAAGGCAGTAACCAAAAATCAGGAAGCCATGAGGCCTTGGAAACGACGTGTCCAACCTGGGGGTCAGGAAGGGTCCCTGTCTGCTGGTAAGCGGGAGAGGGCCACACAGCAGGTCCCAATTAGAGCAGGGGTCAAAGGCCTGGGAGCTGTGTCCATGGGAAAGACAAAAGTGACAGGTTTCTAGGAGTTTGAATATTGAGAGGAGAGCTAAGCATAAGGTGAGAGTTTGGGAATCAATTTATTCTTGGTCAAATTAAGCAAAGAAAAAAGATGATATTAATTGTAAGTAAATGTATGAGGACAGAAAACATAATTACATTTATGTAGTCCTAATGCATATGCTGAAGAATATTATAGTAAGAATTATTTCCAGAGGTCTTGGGAGAACGGGAAGAAGTGTAGTGTGTGTGTGTGCTGCAGGCACAGAGTTACTGATCACCTTCACCAACAGGTAACGTGCAAAGCTGGTTAATCAAGAGTGAGTGTCCCCTCTTGCAGGGAAGGGGCGGAGTGTGGCTGCCCGGGACGCAGGGCTTGGAGTTGGGCAGCGAACAGGACGTTGCTCTTCCCCGACTCCGAAGCACTGTTTTAGGGTTAGAGCTGTGAGCGTGGATGCGGGACAGCTTCCTCCTCTGGCTGCAGTGGGTTTGCTTGTACACCTTACATCCAAGCCTGCGGCCGACAACAACCAGAAAAGCTGGACACATGTTTTGAAGGTGTTTTGGAGGTGATGAGGCAATCCAGCCTCAAAAGGCTAACATCTCGGGCAGATGTGGAGCTCACAGACCACTGGACACCTGACACCTTTCTAACCCCTCAGGGCATTGCTGGTGGCTGATGAGCTCGGAGCTTGGAGCCTGAGAGCTTCGGATAATGCACAGGGTGGGGAGATAAAACCTGGAATTTGAAGATTACCAGGGAGGAAGGGACTGGGAAACTCCCATTCAGTGGGGACCTGGAAAGGGAGCATGGACTTTGCCAGGAGTGGGACAAACAGAAGCTGGATCAGCTGCCCAAAGGTCTGAGGCGGACTTCATGCAGCCCCTCCCCTGAGTGCGTCCAGATGACCCACCCCTGCTCTTCCCACAAAAATAAATCCTCTGGAGGTGAAGACACCAGCCTGGGCCTCAGATGACCCTTGCACATTTCCTACATCCTATCTACTACTTAATAAAACAATTATCAGGCACACCAGGAGAAAGGACAAAATGAGGAAAGGATGAGGAAAACCCCAGATAATTAAACATCCGCGAGATAAAGGTTTGGACGTCTCAGGCCGTGGAGGTAACCAGGATCAATGTGGTAGGAAGTAGATCACAGGACAGAGAGTCTCAAAAGGAAACTGAAATCCATGAAATAAAAGCAGGGAAGACGTGATCGAAACACAGAAATCATGCGAGAAACATAGCAACATGTGAAAAGGTCATACGTGTAGTCAGAGTTCCAGGTGGAGCACAGAGAGCGGAGCAGGAGAAGTGATCAAATGTTCCAGAACTAACCCCACGCTGGGACACAGGCAAGGACCACCATCCTTGGCCATCAGAGCACAGCTGGCCTGGGGGCAGCCAGATTGCTCTCATTCATGGCGGTGGCTGCCCAGGTCTCTCTGCCTGGGGGGTGTTCCCCCACTGCCTGTGGATGGGACAGAAGTGTCAGGTGGTTCACACCCCAGGAGGAACCTCAACGATGAGGGACAGGAGTTGGCAGAGAAACACTCAGGTCCCTCAGCATGTAGGGGCCCCTCAGCATGTGGGACAGTGCCTGGGTGTGCCTGTCTTCCAGAGGGTGTGTGCAAGGACCTGCCCATCAATCACCGTCCATGGCCTTCCTCTCCTCTCTCACTTCCCTGTTCTCACCAAACAGGTAGAAAACAAAGAGTAAGACACTCTAGATTTATGCCCACATTGCATTAAATGTAAACACACTACTCCAATTTAAAGATAAGGACAGTCAAACTAGATAAAAAGATAAAAGTGAAATCAAACATATGCCTTTTACAAGAGACGTATCTCAAATATAGGAACACCGAAAGTTCCAAGTAAGAAGATGGACAAGTATATGTTGTGTAAACACAACTTTGCAAAAGGAAACTGGAATAGCTACATTAACAGGAAGCACAGTCGGCCTTCTGTATCTGTGGGTTCCATATCCACAGATTCCACCAAGGATCAAAACTATTTGAACAAAAAGCAATTACAATAAAAGTTAAAAATACAAATAAAAAACCAATATAACAGCTATTTATAAGCACTTTCATTGTACTATGGATTATAAGTAATGTACAGAGGATTTGTAGTATATAGGAGCATGGCATGTGTGTAGGTTATAGGCAACTACTGTGCCATTTTATATCAGCGACTTGAACAACTGCAGATTTGGATATCTGTGGGGGAGTCCTGGAACCCATCCCCATGGACACAGAAGGACAGCTGTAGATCTAAGGCAACAGGCATTCCTAAAAATAAGGAGATGCATTTCATTATCATAAAAGAGGCTCTGTTTCTAGAAAGATATAGCAATTCTATACTACTATGCACCTAATAACTTAGCTTCAAAACATAGAAAGCAAAGATTGACAGAACAAAAAGAAAACTAGACAAATTCAGATCTACATCATCATGGCAGATTTTAACACACTTTTCCTAGTGATAGGCAGCCAAAAAGCCAATAAGGATATAAAAAATCTGAACAACACAGTTTTCAAAATGTGATCAGAACTCTGCAATAACAACAAAGCACACTTTCTCTTCACGTGGAAAATTTGCCAAAATGCTGGGACATACAACTTTTCAAATAACCGAAGCTGTTACAGGTGGCTAGACAGGCATGAGCAGGGCAGGCGAGGGCTCCCCACCCATTGGGAATGTCGGGTGGTGGCCTGGCATATACCACACTGCCTCTCTAAAAGGGGTACCTTGGCAGCCAGTGCCAGGGAAAGGGCATTTCCTGATGGTCCACACCTGCTGCACTCAAGTGTTAACTGAAGGCAGCTGCCAGGAAAAGCAACTTTGTGCATTAAGAGACAAAATGGTAGAATGTCACCTTTTGGGGGCGCCCCACCAGACAAGGGAAGAAAGCCTCAGACAGGGATGCGTACAACTTCCTAAGTACACGAGGCGTCCTCACGTCCCCCCACCAGAAAAGGGAAGAAAGCCTCAGACGGGGATGTGTACAACTTCCTAAGCACATGGGGTATCAGGGTATCCTCACGTCCCAAGGGAAAGGCCCACACTGCGCACGCAGGCAGCCCAGCCTAAGGGGAGAAACACGGGAAATGGGCCGGCCTGGGAAGTCCTAGGATAAGGATAAACGGGGCCCTCAATCTCAGTGCCCACTTGGGTCTCTTCCAAGTGTGCTTTTCTTCCTTTCCCGCTCTAAAGCCTTTTCAAACGAACTTCCATTCCTGCTCTGAAACTTGCCTCACTCTCTTTTTCTGCCTTATGTCCCTCAGTCAAATTCTTTCTTCCGAGGAGATAAGAATTGAGGTTGCTGCAGACCTGTACAGGTTCGCCACCGGTCACTTGGATACCTTCCACGGATAACAAACTCTGGTGTGTATTATTTGACCAAAGCGGTCTTCTACTCAAAACCGGTATCACAAAGTTAACTAGAAAATCCTGGAAATTAGGTAATGCATTTCTAAATAACCCATGATGAGTCCAAGAAGAAATTAAAGTGGAAGTTAGAAAATATACTGAACTGACTGTTAATAAACATATGACGTATACAAACTTGTGGGATGCAGCTAAAGCTTGGAGGAAAGTCTGTAGTCTTAAATACTGCACAAAAACGAGAACAAAACAAAGGCTAAAATCAATGATCTAAGCATCCACCTCAAGAAATTAGGTAGAAAGGAAAAGCAAATGAAACACTGAAAAAGGTAGACACAAGAAAATAACAAAGAGTAGGAATTAATTAAATAGAAAATAAATGTGTAGATAATCAATTAAACCAAAATTCTGTTTTCTGGGAAGACTAATTTGGTAAATCCCTGGCAAAACTGGAGAAGTCAAGAGAGGGCTCAAGTGACCAACAAGGTGATGGGGAGGGGGTGCCGGGTCCTCGACACACCTGAGAAGCATTAGGTTTCACTTTCCAGGCAACCCAGCTGTACCTGCAGAGCCTGGACAGCTCTGTGGGCCACACCACACATCCCCAGGCCCAGGCAGAGTCCTGTGTGCATACCCTGTGCTCAGCTGTCCCCTGACCCTGTTTGAGGAGGGCTGTGAAACTAAATAACTTGAACTCGACGCTGTGGGAACTGTAAGATATTCTGAACCCTGAGAGGAGCCCGGCAATGCCCTGAGTCGCGGAGCATCAGGTGCAACTTTTGCTTTTTCCAGTAAATGGTCAGGGACGACCGGGAGGCACCAGAGATAAGAATCTCTCAGAACATGCCTCCTCCTCACAGAATGTTAAGCAATCATCCTTGGAATGTAGCAATCTGGACTAATCGAGTTGCTGTCAAGTTGGCTGCAACCGTTTCTGCCTCTGTAAGTGAAGCCGCAGCTTCCCCATTCGGGAGCACGGACACCGTCCTTTGGAGTCTTCATTCTGGGGTGGCCATTCCCATGCTTTGTGCTTGAATCAACTTAGTTCTATTTTCTGAATCTGATTATTCAAGGCTGGCAGGGCCTATTTCCTGCAGGCTCCAGGTGCTTGGAACACAGGAGGGGTTGAAATGGACAGATCGACCCCAGGGAGGCTTTGTGCACCACAGTCAGGCAGACCCCAAACAGGAAGCAGGACCAGTGGGTTACAAAGGAAGGAAAAAGGCCAGGAAGGCTCTTCAGAATGGTGGCATCCTAGAGATGAGGCCCCTGACCAAGTAGCTGCTGCCCACGGGGTGTGGAGTAGCCAGGAGGCTGGGGCCAGAGGGGGAGCTGGCAGGGAGGCCATGGGGCTCCCTGTGCCTGACAGAGCTGGCTCCGAAGAGTTTCGGGGGCTGGTGGGGAGGCGGTGGCTGCACCTGGGAGGGGGTCAAGGCCCAGGCAGGGTGCGGCTGTACAGGATCCCTGGTTGTGTCTGTAGCTTGGGTGCCTTGGTTTCTTAGGTCTGAGAGGCCAGAGCTGCCAGGTGGGCTTGTAGGGTAGAGGTGGACAGCTGGGTTTACAGTGGCTTTGGCTATCTGTGAGGTGCTGGGGCAGGCCCTGGAGTTGGAGCTCAGTGTGGGAGAAGGTCTGGGGTAGGGGGTGGTCGCTGTGAAGGTGGTGTTTGCAGCCGCCAGGCTGGAGGAATAAGCACAGAGAGGCACACCCAGTGACAAAGTTGGGGGAGGGGGGAGCAAATGAGGGTGGACATTGAGGGAGGAGGGAGGAGGCCTGGCGGAGGGGTCCCAGGGTGGGGGATGAGTTCTCTGGATAGGGCCCTCTCATGACCATGAGCTCAGCCTCCCGGGGCCATGGGGGCCAGACCAGCAGGGCAGGGGCAGGAAGTCAACCAGAGGGTTAAATCTGGAGCCAGAGCTGTGGGGGACACTCTCTGGGGTGGCCGCAGCGTCTTGTTTATGTTTGCTTGTGGACATGAGAGACACGTGTGTGAGTGCCATCAGGTCCGTTCCAAGAAGTTTCTGGTAAAGTGCTGACCGAGGGCCCCCAGGTGCCCCAGACAGGGTGGGCCTCTTGGGTGCCCATGAGGAAGAAAATGGACGGTCCGGCTACTGGAGGATCCTCAGAGTGATTAGGCCCTTAGGGAGGCTGACTTTGGAGATCGAGTCACAGAGCTCAGCCCCTTAATTTCTGACCTTTTGTTAGAGATTTCCTTGCCTCCTTGCCTCCCTGTTCCTGGCTCAGACCAGACAGTCCTGAGACAGAAGACCCTTGACTATTCCATCCCTAATGTGGAATGCAAAATATACCCTCACCCCTACCAAAAAAGAAATGCTGCCTGTAGTCAATCGAATTGCTGTAACTGTGCTCCAGCCCGGTATAGAAAATGATGTGATCCTGTTACATTTCCCCAGACTGTGCCTATACAAATGGCCCTTAAACCTCCCCAGTTCGGGGCAATGACCCCCTCCCTTTGAAGTCTGTGTCCTCCCAGGTGGCCATCCTCAGACTTTGTGCTCAAGTGAACTCAATATTTAATCACACCGCCTGAATCTCAGCATTAAGGTCGATAGCCCAGCTCCCAACCCACGCCTCACTCCCTCCCCACTCCTAGCCTTGGC
>NW_012114444.1:56263-56560 GCF_000951035.1 Colobus angolensis palliatus
GCTTGACCTCTGCGGAGCTTGCTT
This sequence comes from Colobus angolensis palliatus, assembly GCF_000951035.1. NCBI lineage: Eukaryota > Metazoa > Chordata > Mammalia > Primates > Cercopithecidae > Colobus > Colobus angolensis. The sequence goes on from NW_012114444.1 coordinate 56,288, forward strand.
GGAGAATGTAGGTGTCCTGAGATTTCCGCCGCCTGCGAAACCAAATCTCAAACCGCGAGCCACTGTCCCCGACGTTCTCTGTCATCCCGATCTCGGCCATCTGCAGTCAGCAAACACCCGTGGCGGCACCATCAGGAACACAGATCTCTGAACGACTGGCTACCCAACTTCCTCAGTGCTGGAGGTCACGTCACCCAGACACCAAATGACAAATGTGTGGGATGGGTCAGGGTGGGCAGAACCTCACTGCTCACTACTGTGTGAGGCTGCCTG
>NW_012114444.1:57394-83433 GCF_000951035.1 Colobus angolensis palliatus
GAGACACTTGTTTCTCAGCCCTTGGACTGGACATGGGACTGGAGAAGACAAACGTCTCCTTGCCGATTTTGGAGGGCTAACATTTTCAAGAATTTACCCAAGAACCACAGAAATCAAAACATCGCGGCGTGGCTCCTCCCAGCTTCACTCCCTCCCAGTTCCTCTGCTCGCCTCAGGTGAGACAGGGTCCGAGACCCCCTTGGAGGGCCTGGCTCAGCCTGCGCCCGATCGGACCAGGCGGGTGCTACCTTGAAGGACTGCTTGTACAGGTAGACGTCATGGCCGCCCTCCACCTTCTGGGTCTTGCTGAACAGGATGAGGTCTTCAAAGAGGAACACGTGCCTCAGATACTTCTTCCTCCCGCAGCAAACGATAAACTCATCTCGGCATTTCAGCTGCCCCTGTTCCTTCAAATTCACCTGCAGAGGAACAGCCAAAGGGCTGGCCTTGGCTCATTCATACGGGCCCGCGGCAGCTCACACACACACTGCTGCCTGTGACCGGCCGTGTGGGTCTCACCAGGCCCCTCCGTGGGGGTTGTGCAGCTCAGTGTAGTGAAGGCTGCCCCGGCTGCCCCCAACCCCAGACACCCCAAAGGCCATGGCTGAGCTGAGAAATGACTGGTGCGTGGGGGTGCTGGCTCCACTCCAGCAGGCTGTATCCCTGGGCCTGGGATGGGCAACACCCCAGAGGCAGAGCAGGGCCGTGGAGGGTGGGACCTCACGTCAGCTGGAGAAGGCAGGCCCATCTTGGGCCCCAACACCCATGGAATCGGGGCTTGACCCTAGTGCCTTCTCACAGAGGGCTGGGGTGCAGCGCCCACATCCACCTGTTTTAAATGCAGCCCGGGTAAGCAGACTCCCAGTCATTCAGAGCCAGCCTGCTTTGCATGTCCTGTGCAACTGCAGCCAACATCTGCCAGCCATTGTCAAACCCTGGGGCTCCAGGGGCCTCAAGCCTTGCTGCTCCCTGACATTGCCCAGACAGGTAAGACCCTCCTCCCAGTGGCCTCCACTGCAGCCTTCAGAAGGCTGTGCTTTGAAGGACTTCTCCGGGGCAAATCTGCCAGCACATCACCAAGAAAATTATGCTGCTGGGCCAAGACTTTCTCACCAACGGCCTCAAATTCCCCCAGCTAGCCTGAGCTGCCAGCGCCTAGGGCACTTACGTCACAGCCGCGGATGGCGTCCATGGCCAGCAGGTCATTGCCATGGCGCAGCTGGAAGCAGACCACAACCTCGGCGGCTCGGAGCTCGCCCAGCTCCTGCCCCTGGACTGGGCCGCGGCTGGCCTCCTTGAGCAGGTCCTGGAGCAGCAGTGCGTACTTGGCCACGCGCTGCACGGGCCGCAGCAGGTAGGAGGCCAGGTCCATCTTGTCACCTAGCTCCTGCTGCTTGTCCTGCAAGGGCCGGGTGAGAGGGTCAGCTCCAGCCTGACTGAGGGCCGGGCAGCTGCGGGGAGTGGGCCGAGGGGATGACCTTGAAGAAGGCGTTGCCGTGGCTGCTGAGCAGGGCATCCGACTGCGGCTTGTTCTTGCTGTAGACCACGTACATCCCAAACTGCTCTTCCTGGAAAAGCAGAGGCGACTGCTTGGCTGTGGGAGTGACAGGCCCGGAGACGGCAGGCTCTTACAGGCCGGGTCAGAGTTGGAACTGCTCCCGTCCCAAGACCCTCCAGGTGCAGTTCGTACCATGATCAGGTGAAAGGGAGACTCAGTCCTTCATTACAGATACTATCAGAGTATCCCCAGCACGGGGGCTCCAGAGGTGACTAGTTTACCAACTGCAGCCTCAATGCTGAGAATTCTATAATTTGTCTTTAAAACACAGACTCCAGGAGGTTGAGAGGGGAAGAGGATATAGCTGGCAGTGGGCCTGGGAGGGCGTGGGGGGCAGTGGAACGATTTGGTCAATGGCCAAGAGCTAAAGCTGTCAAGACATTTAAAATTGCCACAATTACGGTCAATATGAATCTGTACTTTATGTCTAAAAGCACCTTTTAAGAAAATGCTGAGGCCAGGCACGGTGGCTCACACCTGTAATCCTAGCACTTTGGGAGGCCGAGGCGGGCAGATCACAAGGTCTGGAGTTCAAGACCAGCCTGGCCAGCACGGTGAAACCCCGTCTCTACTAAAAATACAAAAATTAGCCAGGCCTGGTGGCGTGCACCTGTAGTCCCAGTTACTAAAGAGGCTGAGGCAGGAGAATCATTTGAACGCAGGAGGCGGAGGCTGCCGTGAGCTGTGATTGTGCCACAGCACTCCAGCCTGGGCGACAGAGCAAGATGCCATATCCAAGGGGGAAAAAAAAGAAAGAACACTGAAAAGATGGAACATGAGCTTCTTTTGTCCACGGCTGTTTTTGTTGTGATAATTTGTGCTCCGTGGTCTGGGACACATGTCCCACCTGCCCATAGCACTCAGCACCTGTTGAAAGCCTGTCAGTTTCTTTCCAGAGTAAATTAAAAACTTTTTTTTTTTTTTTTGAGATGGAGTCTCGCTCTGTCACCCAGGCTGGAGTGCAGTGGCGCGATCTCCACTCACTAAAGCTCCGCCTCATGGGTTCATGCCATTCTCCTGCCTCAGCCTCCCGTGTAGCTGGGACTACAGGTGCCCGCCACCGTCCCCGGCTACTTTTTGTATTTTTAGTAGAGACGGGGTTTCACCGTGTTAGCCAGGATGGTCTCGATCTCCCGACCTCGTGATCTGCCCGTCTTGGCCTCCCAAAGTGCTGGGATTACAGGCGTGAGCCACCGCGCCCGGCCTAAAAACTTTATTAAAGACTCTCATACAGAGATATTCCACGTTCATCATTGAGAAGCGACTGACGAGTAGAGACCACTGAGTCTGCACATTCAATGTGCTTCCAGTTGAAAGCCTCACAGGAAATTCTCAGAACAGGACAGGCTGGTCCCTCTGGCAGGTAACGGGGCACCCAGGGGCAGGGGACCTGTGAAGGGGTGAGGCCTGGCCCCTCCCTAGAGGGTGATTCTGGGAACTGCTTCTGGCCTGTCAGCGGAAGTGGTAAAGGAGCAGGCTGCTGGCGAAACAGGTGTGATGGTGTCCATGGAGCCCCCGCCTCCAGGGGCAGCAGGGATGCAGTTGGTCACACCACCTGCAAAGCACCGAGCACTGGAGACCCCCAGGTTATCCGTGTGGGGCGTCTGTTTGTCGGCTGGTCTAATCATCCTGCCAGGACCAGCTCCCAGACCTGGGCTGAAGCCATTCCAACCGCCTGACACATGGGCGCTGTAGGCCCCGCCTCCCTGACACCGGCTTCGCCCACCACGTCGCCCGTCATCCATGCCACGGCCTGCACTCACGTGTCTCAGGAAACTGCGGCCCACGGCCAAGGGGCAGTGCCGGCAGCGCTCCAGCTCCCAGAGGAAGTGCTGCTGGTGGAAGTCGTGGAGCTTCTCCAAGTTGCCAAAAATGACGTGGTGCTTCCCTCGAAGGCCCTGGGGCAGGTCCATTCTCTCCATTTCCGGAAAATAGTTGTCGATGACATATCCCAAGCACCGGACATACTCCCTCTCCGTGGCGATCATCTCGGCCATGATGTGCCTCAGTCGGCTGCTGGAAGACACAGAGATCCCGGGGGCACATGGCCCCCCACGGACATGTTATTAAAAGCAATTCATGCCTGAGACAGAAACACATGAAGACCCGGAGGCATGAGCACGGTCACACGTGGACCGGAGGCACATGGGCACATGTGGGATTCACAATAAAGAAACTTCTGGCTGGGCGTGGTGGCTCACACCTGTAATTCCAGCACTTTGGGAGACTGAGGTGGGTGGATCACGAGATCAAGAGACAGAGACAGCCTGGCCAACATGGTGAAACCTCGTCTCTACTAAAAATACAAAAATTAGCTGGGGGTGGTGGCACGCACCTGTAGTCCCAGCTACTTGGGAAGCTGAGGCAGGAGAATCACTTGAACCCAGGAGATGGAGGTTGCAGTGAGGCGAGATTGAGCCACTGCACTCCAGCCTGGCAACAGAGTGAGACTCCATCTCAAAAAAAAAAAAACCTTCCAGTCGACTGCACGTCCTCAGCAGGGACTGACTCACCTGCAGCCCGCTCATTCTCTCCCTGTTACCTGGAGCTGCTCCCCTGATACACAGTAACTTGAAAAGATAAGGACTATATTTCAAAAAGAAGCTTGTCACGTGAAACATTTCCGTATTATTGATCATGGCCTTTTCAGAGGAAAGATCCCCTTGGAAACCAAGGAAGAGATTCCCAGGCTCCCTAACTGAAACTCTGAACGTCACGGGCCTCGTTCCAGCTGGTTTGATTCTAGCGGTAAGATGACTCAAACACTTCCAGCAGCAACACTTCTGCAAGGAAGGCAGTGGTGGAAATTTCGTGAGAAAACAGCTTTCAGATCCACGCCCACTGCTGACCGACCAGATTTTCTTGAGAGTCAGCTTCCGCGGTAGTCACTCCTGACCCAAGGGGCTCAGCACCTTACGCAGCAGCTTCAGGGGGACTCGGGGGCTGCAGCGGCGGAGAGCAAGGCTGGGGGCGCAGGACGGCTCAGAGGTGGACAACAGCAGGCTAGGCCCCAGGGACGGCCGTCCATGGAACCCTCTGCCCCGCCCTCGGCTGGGGTCTCCCTGCCTTGAACGAGGGTCCTGGGGAGGGGCTGCTGAGCAGGCTTTGTAGGGGCACTGTTCCTGCGAGGGGTGAGCCTCCGCTGCACTGCTGAGTCTTCGAAGAGCCCTTCCTGACAACACACACCTGCAGGAGATGTGGGCTCCCCCGCGGCTGCCCGGAGTCTCACTACCTCTGTATGCCCAGGGCTAGGCAGGACCGGAGGACCCACTCGTGTTGCCCTGAGAGAGTGGAGAGGCGGGCTGGCCGGTGTGGTCAGCTTGGCCGGGTGGATCCTCGCATGCAGAACTGCGGTGCTGGGATCACAGAAGCCCAAACTGGGCTTACCAAATCAGGTGCTATTCTTTTGTGTACTTTTCTTTTTTTTTTAACCATTAAAAAACATGCTAAACATCGAAAAACACTTTTACATTCACCGTAAACGAATGCCGGACGCTCAGGCTGGTGGCTCGGTTTCATGAGCTGGCTGGAGTGTGGCCACCTGGTCCCTCTCGGCAACTGAGCCTGGAGGGCAGGGCCCACGCTCCGGCAGCATGAATGCCAAAGCCTGGCCCGGGCTGTGGGACTCCCCGGGAGAAGGTTCTCTGGGTTCTGCTGGGGTGGGGTCTGAGCGTGTCCCACAGCTCTGCAGCTCAGGCAGCGCCCATCAACTGCACTTTCAAAGGGCCACTGGTGACCCGGGGGCTCTTCCCTAATAGATAGTGAGGTGCACGGCTTTTCTGTTCTACTTGATACCATCTTATACCCCCAACCTTCTTAAATAACTCGATCCTAATGATACCTATGGGAGTTGGAAGATTTGTTTTCTACCATTATTTGTATTTACTTGTTGTTTAAGTTGGAAAAACTTAAAAGCAGCGAATGATGGGAAGCACAGCTGCAGGCAGATACGCTGCTGAACGCACATTCCATCCATAGCAGAGCTGCAGAACTTGTCCCCTTCACTCCTGCATCACAGATTTGACAGATTCTCGCTGTTTCTGAGAACACAGCACCTCCTGGCTGGTCAGGAACTGGCCCTCACAGCACAGGCGGGAAGGCCGAGTGTCGTGACCCACACAAAAGCCTCTTCAGTAAATATCCAGAAACAAAATCAGAACGAGGATGGTCTTGATTTGGTCTTGACCAAATGGACAATGTACTCACGAGGCAGCAACAGCTGGAAATCACACAGGGGTGGGTGGGGGTCCCCCCTCCTGCGTTCTGCTGCCTCCCAAACCTGAAACACAGGCTCAGTGGAGACAGAATCGTCAGTGCAGCCACCTGCTGAGACTCAGGGACAGCGCTCGGCGTTCCTCTTACGGATTCCGAAGGGCCCAGCCTGTACTCAGGCTCAGCCGGCAGATATCCCTGGATCACTCACACCCATGGTAAAAACCAGAACCTCATGTTCTACCTGGAGTTTTACCCCTAACAAGGTAAAGACTGAGGTTTGGCAACCTAAAGGTGTGTTTCAGAAGAGTGTTCTGTGGCCTTCTCCGTTCAGATTAAACCTGTGATCAGGGCATGAGGAGGGAAACCCCTTCTATGGAGCTTAAGGCAGAGGCCCCCAACCCCCAGGGCCACCGACTGGTGCCCGTCTGTGGCCTATCAGGAACCAGGCCGCCCAGCAGGAGGTGAGCGGCAGGCAGGGAGTTACCAGCTGAGCTCCGCCTCCTGTCAGATCAGTGACAGCATTAGTCTTGGAGGAGCACGGAGGCTACTGCGCACGGGAGGGGTCTAGGTGTCGTGCTCCTTATGAGAATCTAATGCCTGATGAGCTGAAGTGGAGCAGTTTCATCCCAAAACCATCCCCCCAACCCCTGCGGTCTGTGGAAAAATTGTCTTCCATGAAACCTGTCCCTGGTGCCAAAAAGGTTGGAGATTGTTGGCCCAAGACGCAGAAGCCAACCAAATGACAACGCACCCCATGAAATTCTCCACCTCCAGCCCTCACGGCCAGTACCACATGGGCAGGAGATGGAGGTTCAGACGGCATCCGGCCTAGGCAGGGGCCGAGCACGCCCACCCTTACCAGTGAGTGGATGCACCCTGTGCAGGCTCGACAAGCGAGAAGGGGCCTCTTCAGTGAGGCAATGGACGCACGGTGCACCTTCTTACCCCTAACACTAGAGACTTTCTAAAACGTATTTTTAAGGTAACTCTTCTTGGTGTCGGGGGTTGATGTGTTGCCTGTAATTTTTTGTAAGTGGGCTGAAAATAACTCGAGTTGGTCACACGGTTACTTAACCATCGGAGTGAGTGTGTGTGGGTTCACACACACCATCCACGCAGTTTCCAGTGGTCCCCTCTGAACATGGGGGCAGGTAACTCATACCTAGTTTAAAATTGTGTTTCTTCTCGGACCGGGCAGGTGGACCCAGAGGGATGTCTGTGGATTTACTTTCTACTTTGCAGAACAGAGTTTAATGCCGAAATGGCTTTGGGTTTCTAGATCCCCAAGGGCTGCTAGGACCAGAGGAGGGGGACATCCACCTCACCTGCCCACCTGCCGCTTCCCGTCCTCCTCAGCAGGGTGGAGCCCCGAGGGAGAGGACAGACTCCGGCTCCGAGTGACCGGGGGGCTCCTGGCCTGCGGCCGCAGCAGGAGCTTCTTCTCTGTGGCCACAGTGCTGGTTACCTCCAGGCCCTTGCTGAAGACACCGGTATGGCCTGGCTGGCAGGAGTCCCTGGGGCCACTGTCGGGCTGAGGTATCTCGAAACTTTGCATTTTCTTTACCATTTTCTTCTGGGGATGTTTCCTGGGACGGCTGGCCAGGGTCTGGGTGGGCTCAGAGGAGCAGGCAGAGCTGTCCTGCGGGTGGGCCGTGGTGGCCGCTGCTCCTGAAAGGCCCCCGAGGGGGGACACTGGGTCCCACGGAGCACACAGCCCCGGGCCCAGGGGCTCCCCGTCCTGTCCACACAGAAGCGCTCGTCCAGGGAGGCCGGGTTCCCAGGCACCATCCTCAGTGTCCGTGCTGGGAACTGAGGGTGGCTTACGGGGCCTCCTCATGGCCTCCTGAGCACACTCACGCTTTGGGGGGCTCTGGGCAAGGGGCGGTAAGCTGGGGTCTGGGGCGGCCTCAGAAAGGGCCTCTTCCAGATGGAGCTGGGTCTGAGGGCACTGCAGCCACAGGTCTCGCTGCGATGCCCACGGTCTCCCCAGGGTTTGAGGCTTCAGCACTGCCACACCTGCCCCGGGGAAGGCCTCTGCAGCCACCAAGGTAGCCTCCTGGTGACAGCTCCTCAAACACTCAGCCACGGGTGAGGAGGGATAAGCCTCCGGATCCAGGGGCCCCATCCAGCTGCTCGCCTGTGGGACAAGGAGGGCTCTGCTCAGTGCAATGGAGGAGGGGCCACCCCAGAGCCAGCTGAGGCACTGCTGTTCCCAGGTCAGCCTAGTCAGGGACCAGGGGACCAGACAGCAGAGGGAGAGGCAGCCCCGCCACCCAGTGGGGCCTGCAGCCGGGTTCAACCAAAGGGCAGGTGGGCTGTGTCTGACCCCACGGGGTCTGTTCTCCATGCCAGAGGGCACCATGGGGGATGTCCTAGGACCACTGAAGACACCGTGTAGACCAGTTATGCCACATCCTGTGAGCTGAGAGAGGCATGACGGGGCAGACGGCTCTACCCTGCTCTGGCCACCCCATGACCCCTTCAAATGCTGTCTTGACAGGTGAACTCCTAATGGCGTGCAGTCCCGGGCGCCGGGGAGGTCACCAGCATGAGGTCCCGGGCACGGGGGAGCTTGCAGGCATGCAATCTGCTGCAGCACTTGTTTGGAGTTTTGGGCAGTCAGTGGAATTTTGTAACTGAGCCACTAAACACACAGAGAAATGTGTGTGTGAGTTTGGCTGGTCTGTTTGGTACAATATCGAATGCTTCACAGGTCAACTCAGAGCCTTCTCCAGAGAGCTGTGCGCGCAGTGGCCAGGGGCTCCATCGCAGGCGCCCGGCCTCTGTCCTAGAGCCTGGCCCACTCTCTCCAACTTGTGTGGGGAGGCGTAAATGCCCACAGCCTAAGGAGCCAGGATCCCTGGGACGCACACCCACTGGGTCTCTTACCGTCTCGCACAACTCGGACGGGCGGGTCCACCTGGCCAGCTCTCCCTCCCTGTACTCAGCCTGGCTGACCACGGCGCTCAGGCCCCTTCTGAAATCCTGGACCATTTCCTCTGTCTGATGCGGGTTCTCCTTCACCAGCTGCAGTCCTTTCTGGCAGGATTGCTGCACCCAAGGAACACATTATCAGTACAAGCCTGGCGCTTCCACGTTCATGTCTCCAGGTGGGGGCTGGGTCTGCGTGTAGCCACCAACACCAAGGCTGGGACGGCCCACAGTGCTGCCTGCCGCTGCCTCCCATTCTCAAGAGCAGGCACCAAAGGACCGAGGAATTTCTCTAGTTCTTTTCCAAACCGTGATTTGATCTACACAGGGGAAGAACATTTATACTTAAACACATGAAGGAGTCACACTCGAGGATTTAGCAGGACCCAGGGAGGGATGCGTCTTGGTCCTGTCCTGAGTACACGCTGCACAGGGATGACGGCCTGGCTGCGTAACCCCCGTGAATGGACACGACTGATAAGAGGTGGTCACAGGCCTCTGAGGCTCAAGCTCCAAGCTCTTTTCATGGTTTGGAAATGGACATTAAAATCATTGAACAATAGACCCAGGACTTTCCACTTTGAAACTGGTTAATATGGTAAACACATTCCAGAAATATTCTTCAGGCAAGTGGCTGCTTGGCCCGTTGAGGCCGCCTGGGAAAGACGGGGGAGCCCTTGGCTGAGCCCTGCTGGGCAGAGCGCCTGTGGCTACACACCCTGGTGACAAGACCAAGGTTCTTATTTTGGAGGCGTTTACCGCTGGACTCAGTGGAAATGTCAGAGGTAAGCCCTTCATGCTGTCATTAAACAGCAACACCAGGGGCGACTGGGGGTCAGATGCCCAGAGATGAGAGGCCTGTTGTGGAGAAGAGAACAGCTGGCTGGATCCATAACCATCAGGAAGGTACCCAATGACCCCAGACATGCAGCAGAGAAGAGACAGACCAGTGCACACACTGTCTTTAAACAGAGCCAGAGTCAAGAAGAAAATCACAGCACCTTGATTCTTAGGAGCATGGGCGGAGCCTTGGAGCTGCCAGGTGAGGGGCAGGTGCGGCATCGGCAGAGCCGAGTTGGGGTGGCGCAGAGCCAGGGCCCAGCCTCCAACCTTGCAGAAAAATCAGCTGTCATTGGTTTCAAGATTTAAATACAAAAATTCAAGTCGTAAAGGTTCTATGATGAAATATACTAACAATTCTATAACCTTAGAGTAGAAAGTGTTGTTTAAAAGGTAAGCAAAGCTAGAGGACAAATGATAAACTAGGAAAACAAGCGGAACATGAAGGATCCATATAACACAGAGAGAAGTGATGATCCACCCTAGAAAAACTGTCTAAAGCATGAACAAGTAATTCACTACAGAAATAAAAATAATAAATGTGTGAAGAGAATGTCCAGCTGGAGCATAGAAAATCTGAGGGCACACTGTTGAGGGGCTCCATTTCCCCGCGGGGTGGTCAGCAGGAGGCAGGTGCGGCTGGAGTGCCACGGCCCATGCGTGGAAACCTCCACAGACCAATGGCCTGACCCCAGCCATCCGAGCCTAGGAATGTATCCAGAGTCAACACCCACGGGCTGTGAAGGAAGCAGAGACACAGAGATGTTCAACATGGGGATGCTTCTAACAGCAGAGAGGGAGGAGCCCAGGACCATCTGTGTGAACACGGCTCAGGGACCCAGCTTGCAGCGCACGCCCATGCACAGGGTGCCGAGGCCGCCACATGCATCATCCCGTGTGTGAAAATCTATTTGTTTCTAATTTTCCCACAGTGTGCACACACTTCTTAGGTTAAATATATAGACAGACGGGCACCTATACATAGCTTGACCACCTATCCGGTCACGTGTAGAGTTTCTGTGTGAAGACCGCAGAGCGAGATATGTGTCCTCCTGAGACACCACTAAACCCTGCCAGCATCTTCCAAGGTGTGTAACCCTCAGCACAGTGGGCAGAGAGCAGCCAGGGTACACACCTGGAGGCCAGGAAGGAGGCGGGAGTGGCAGGGCCTGAGGAGAGCAGAGGCGAAGTCCCAAGACACCACGGGACGGCGTGAGGGAGTGTGGGAGGGAAGGAGCCAGGGTGCCCTGCTCCACAGGGCCTGGGGTCTGTTCCCTGGTTGGGGGGATCCAGGCAGTGCAGCAGGTGAACACTGAGCTGTGGCCAGGCACCCCCTTCAGGCCGGGATTAGAGGAAAAGAATCAGATCACCAGGGAGAAAATGCTACAGATGTGTGGGCCACAGGCTTCCTAACCAGGGGGGCCAGGAAAGCCTCTGGTGCCAGAACACACCCGCAGAAGCCACAGGCCACGCACTCATCATGATTAGTACAGAGAGGGGATCATTCAGAAAACAAACAAGCCCATGGAGTTAAAAAGCAAGAGCAGAAACAAAAACTCAGTAATAGAGTTAGAGGGCAAAGCCGAGAAAGTCTACCTTACAAGGACAGCACACAGCTAGCGGTGGGGAAAACTGAGGCAACAGGACAGAAAACTCCAGGACCAGATTGAAGTGTGGAGCTGTGGGAAACGCAAGTGCCACGAAGGATGAAGGACGTGTCACAGGATTCCCAGAAGAGAGAGGCGCGGTGCAGACGCAGAGAGCACACCTGCCCTCAGCGCACCTGGGCGACCCTCAGATTCCAGAGCCCCGAGGACGACGGGAAAGTCTGCAGCTTCCAGCGAGAAGCAGGGCGCAGGCGCAAGGCTGGGAGTGGGACGGAGGCTAAGCTCGGGGGCAGGGCCTTCCAGCTGGCGAAGGGAAACTGAAGTGACTGCTGGCCGTGAACGTGGAGTAGAGACACTTTTAGGTACCACGGCCTCAAAAATGCTCATCCCAAGATCCCGTTCTCTGGGAAGTCCTGGAAGTTATTCTGCATAAAACACCAAAGTAAACGAAAAAAGAGGAAGACGTGGGTACAGGAAATAGGAGACCCCACAGGACGGGGAAGAGTGGGGAGGGAGATGGGGGAGACCCCCAGGAAGGAGTAGGGCGAGGAGGGGAAGATGGAGGAGACCCTCAGGATGGGCAGAGGGAGGAGGAGGGAGATGGGGAGACCCCCAGGACGGACGGCACAGAGACAACCCGGACTGGCTGGTGGCTGCAGCTCTGCCTGACTCCACTGGCCTGGTGTGGGGTTCCTGCTCCCACCCCAGGGCTCGGACCAGCTGGGCCCCTGGCCAATGCCTGGGAGCTGGGGTCAGCAGCGGGGAGGCCGGGAGCGAGCACACCGCCTCACGTCCCTGCCGCACGTTCTTGTCTGGAGGCTCCCGTGAGGGCGAGCACATGGACCTGAAGGCCGGGGGAGCTTTGTCAGCAGACAGGAGGGCTGGGGATGCCTCCAGCCCCGCGGCACGCCTCGCCATGCTGCCGGCTTTCACCCGCACATTCATTGCAGTAACAGTTGTTGATAAAATAATAAGGATTTATATAAAAATGTGCAAGTTTTGAAGCGTTTATATGCAACAAAACAGAGAAACGTTTTGTCTGAGTGTGCGCCCCTTAAACTGTCAGGCCCAGAGGAGCACCAGAGTGAGGCAGCAGCGCTGTCCGTGCCCCCGAGCTAAGCAGTCATTTTGCTGGCACCCCCCGAGTTAAGCAATTGTTTTGCTGGCACCCCCCGAGTTAAGCAATCATTTTGCTGGCACCCCCCGAGTTAAGCAGTCATTTTGCTGGCACCCCCCGAGTTAAGCAATCGTTTTGCTGGCACCCCCCGAGCTAAGCAATCATTTCAGAGCCGCTGCTATATGGACCCCAGATTCCGCAGTGTGTCCACCAAGGGCCATCAGTAACCCCAGCCACGCTGCACACGGCACACCACAACTCACACCCTGTCCTCCAGCAGCGCGTGGCCAACCCACCAATGCCATTTCTGTGACCCAGAGAATCATGAAAAGCCACTTCTGTCGTCACCCCTCCCGATTTGTCCTCTTCTCTTTAAAACCTGGAGCCTCTCCCTGGCCTCCAGAGCCACTTCCCGAGGTCACCTGGAGGTTGTTTCCAGGCTGCCGTCCTCAGCCTTGGCCCAGACCCTCTCTACCTGTGCCGGTTTCACCTCGGCTTCTCGGCCACCGTGTGCACACGTACATGGAGAAAGCATCCGGAAGATGATACACCCAGCGATTCACACTGGTCGCATCAGAAGACACAGTGTGAAATCATTTTTCTCCTTGGCCTCCTCTGGATTAAACAAATTTTTTTCTCCACTGATCCAGTGTCTCTCATGTAAAAAATAAAATTTATTTCTTTTTACACAAGCAACAAGGCATGCCCTATCCTGACATAATTTCATTCCAAATGGAAATCAGGTCAAGGCCCTAAAGACACAGTGTGAAGGTGAGAGGGTCGCCTTGGCCAGCCTGGCCTGGAGGGGATGCTGACCAGGCCGCCTTCTTCCTGCAGCTCTGACCTGGTCATTCCTGTCCCGGAGTGATGCCAGCTCCCGGAGGCGCTCCAGCTGCTGGAGACGATTGTTCGAGGCGAGGACCAGCCTGTGCACCTCCTCATCCACTCGGTCATACAGGCTGGTGGCAGCCTCCAGGGTGTCCCTGAGGAAGAGAAGGCAGTCCTCAGGCTCCCAGGCGGCCCCTAGAGGAATCTGCTGTTGGTGACAACCCCATGTAAAAACCCTGCTCCTTCCGTTCCCTCATGCCAGAAGGCAACGGGAGCCCCAGGAGGAGGCCCACAGCCCAGGCGGGACAAGACGTGCTGCACGCGTTCTGCCAACATCCTGGCCAGCCTGGGATGCAGGCGCCTGGAGGGGATCCACGCTGGGCAGCCTAGGCTGGACTGGCTGTGTGCAGCTGAGATACACGGGGCTGCTGGGGGTGGGCACAGCTCCCCAGGCAGCACGGGTCAAGAATGAGCTCATTCTGGCGCACTCTGGCCACCTCGCACCGAGCGTGCCCAGAAGCCGGCTCCTTGATCTTTGGAGCCTGTAAATGTGGAAAAGCTCAGACCCAGGCAAAGCGTGGCTGTCAGAACGAAGGTCTGGACCCAGCACAGAGAGGGCTCTCCTGGGAGCAGAGCGCCACACCTCCTGGCTGCAAAATCCCCTGAGCAGCCCCCTTGATGGGCCAGGGCCCAGCGTGGCCCCTGTGAGCGCTCACCGGCCATCTTCTGTGCTGAGTTCTCCTCTCCTCAGCCGTGCCAGGACGGTGCCCCCCTCCAGCCTGAGGGACACGAGCAGTGGGTTTTCCAGGACAAGCTTCATCATTGTCTCGTGCTGGTCAATTAACTCGGCAACTTCCTGCATGGGGTGGGGAGGAATACGCCTTTAATGCCCTCCTCCAAGGGGCAGGTCCTCCCAAGTGCAACAGCGGCAGGAATGTGGAGTGTGACCCATGTTCCTGTTTCCGTAAATCAAGCTGCAGGCCTGGTGGCATGACGGTGCCCACTCCTGAAGCTGATGGTCCAGACTGTCCCAGGGAGGGTGGGCACCAGGGTAGGACCCCTTGGAGGGAGAAGAAGGGGGCTCAAAGCTCAACTGTAGGAGGTGAACCTGCCATTTAAACCAGGGACAGACACGCAGGCCTCACCCACAGACCCTGGGCCCCTTGGCCTGGCGGCTGGGCTGTCAAGAGCCCTGTGGTCAGTCCGCCTCTGTCTTGTTGGAGGACAGACACGCAGGCCTCACCCACAGACCCAGGGCCCCTTGGCCTGGCGGCTGGGCTGTCAAGAGCCCTGTGGTCAGTCTGCCTCTGTGTCTTGTTGGAGTGACTCATTCCTGGCAGCCGCTGCCGCTCATGCCGCTGCACATCGTCAAGTGCAGTGACACAGTTTTCCTTCTGGGTACGGTGGAACGTTCTTGGTGACAAAGGGGAGGAAATGGCCTTTTGTGAATTGAGAGGGAATTTAAGAGTTCAAGCCTAAACAGGATAATGAAAAAGGATTTGAAAATCTCTGCTACAGATGACGGTGAACCAAATATTTATTTTCATGTTTGGCTAAACCTTTATGCCCCCACCTACCTGTCACATGAAATGAACTTACCTGCCAGTGTGAAGACTTACCTGGGCTGTACCTGGGGTTCTGTGGGTGTTCAGGGAGCAGAATGAATTCTGTAGGAAAATGATGGCTTCTTCGCAGTTTCCAGTGAAGTGTTCCAGCCTCTGTTGTGAGTTGAAAGGGAGGAGATTGTAAGGACATGGTCTGCTAGATGCTAAAGTAAGCAGCTGTGAGTTCCAGTTCCTGCATTTAAACCGATCTCGGGTTGGGAAGCTTCCATGGGTGAAGGTCCCTGAGATCTACAGACACTTCCGGGGCAGCAGTGCCCTTCCCACCCAGGCTTGGCATCTCAGATGCACCACGGCATGGTTGTGGAGACACCAAGACCTGAATGGTGACTGTAATAAGCATGAGATCAGGGATGGTGATGTCTTTTCAAACTTGAGTAAAAACATCCACATGAGAGAAAGTCCCCAGACACTGTGGCATGTGTAGCAGCTGGGGCTGAACCCACCTGACGGAAGCAGATCCAGTCACCATGGCTGTAGGGAAAGGAGCCGTCGAGGTCTGTGGTCAGCTGGCAGCTGTCGACAAATTTGTGCAGGGCCTTCAGGGAGCTCACGACCTCACACTGCCAAGAAGAGGCACTTGTTGGTCATGGCTCCAGATGCATCTCTTGGGGGAAAACCCTGTAAATGGCTCATTCCTGGGTTCGGAGGACGGAGAGGCTGGCTCAGGGAGCATTGCCCTTGCTTTGCTGGAGGCACTGATAACAGCCCCTGTCTGGGTGCAGTAATGAAAGTGAGAAGACGGGAAAGCAGGAAGCAAAGAGAAATGAAGGAAAGGCCCTGGTGAAGAAAAACAAACAAACAAACAAAAAAAAACAAAAAAAAAGGGGGAGAAAGAAGAGGAAGGAAAAGGGAAAGAATGAGTCAAGGCTGTTTTCCTGGTGTGGCAGAGGTGGCCCTTCTCAGATAAAACCCACAAACTCTGGACAAAATATAAGGAGAGTTTCCTGAAAGCCCCAGCAGCCGAGACAAGTCAGGCTTATTGTGGGGGCACCTAACGCTTGCATGCGGGGCCAGCAGGGGCGAGTTCCCGCTGTGCTCCGTCCTCAGGGCCGCTGCCAGCAGGGAGCGGCTGAGCTCCAACAGAAAACAGGCATCCTTTTGACAGCAGGTGGCTTTGTAAAACAAAAAAAAAGAAAAAGAAAAAGAAAGGAAAGGAAAGGGGCTGGGCACGGTGGCTCACGCTTGTAATCCCAGCACTTTGGGGGGCTGAGGCGGGTGGATAACAAGGTCAGGAGATTGAGAATATCCTGGCCAACATGGTGAAACCCCATCTCTACTAAAAATGCAAAAATTAGCTGGGCATGGTGGCGGCGCCTGTGGTCCCAGCTACTCGGGAGGCTGAGGCAGGAGAATCGCTTGAACCCAGGAGGTGGAGGTTGCGGTGAGCCAAGATCATGCCACTGCACTCCAGCCTGGCAACACAGAACAAGACTCTGTTGCAAAAAAAAAAAAAAAAAAAAAAAAGGAAAAGAGAGGGGCATCTGGCCGGTGTGGAGGCTCACACCTGTGATCCCAGCACTTTGGGAGGCCAAGACAGGCGGATCGCTTGAGCCCAGGAGTTCAAGACCGGCCTGTGCAATAGGACAAAACTCCCATCTCTACAGAACAAACTACAAAAATTAGCAGAGCGTGCTAGTGCACACCTGTAGACCCAGCTACTCAGGAGGCTGAGGTGCAAGGATCACCTGAGCCTGGGGAGGTCAAGGCTGCAAGCAACCGTGATCACACCACTGCAATTCAGTCTCAGCAATGGAGCTCGATTTGATTTAAAAACATAAATAAATTATAAAAACAAGAAGAAAATGGGCATCTTTCTGGCCTGAAGAAGAAACAGAGGATGGGGTAGCCACACCACTGGAGAGTGAAAGTAGATTCCCAGAAGGGGGCAGCTGTGGAAGAGGCCCCGTGGTGTGTGTGTAAACTCTGCCCCAGTCTCTGGCCGACCCTGAACTGTGCATGCCTGGGGAGGACTCAGAGAATTAAACTGAACCCACTGTGGGTGACACAGAGCTTCTGGTTTGAGTCTAACCACGCTACGTGCACACCAGAATAACACTGTGAGTCTATTACAGAACCCAGTCTCCCCAACAGAATATTTACAATGTCCGGAATTATGTGACACATCAAGAATCAGAAACATAGGATCTATTCTCCAGGGAAAGACAATCAGCAGAGGCCAACCCAGAGATGACCCAGAGGCTGGAATTATTAGACAAGGATTTCAAAGCAGCCGTTAAAACCGCGCTCAATGAGGTAAAGGAAAAATGCTTGCAATTTATGAAAGGAGAGGACAACTCAGGAAAGATGTAGAAAATATATTTTAAAATCCACTGGAAATCTTACAGCTGAAAAACACAATATTTGAACTAAAACATTCACTGGGTGAATGTATTAGTCTGTTTTCACACTGCTATAAAGATACTACCTGAGACTGGGTAATTTATACAGGAAAGAGGTTGAATTGACTCACAGTTCTGTGTGGCTGGGGAGGCTTCAGGAAACTTACAATCACGGCAGAAGGCGAAGGAGAAGCAAGACACGTCTTCCATGGCACAGGTGACAGAGACAGAGTAAGGAAGGGCCACACTTTAAAACCATCAGCTCTCATGAGAAATCCTCACTATCAGAACAGCATCTGCCTCCATGATCCAGTCACCTCCCAGCAAGTCCCTCCCTCCACACGTGGGTATTAAAATTTGACAGGAGGTTTGGGTGAGGACACAGAGCCAAGCCACATTAGTGAGTTTAACAGCTGAAGAGATGGTAGAGTAAGGAACCAGTGACCCTAAGGACAGGATCAATAGAACAACCTGAAGACTTGAGAGGAAAAAAGTTAAAAAAGACAGATTCTTAGAGATCTGTGGGACAATATTAGTATATGCAATTGAAGTACTGGAAAGACAGAAGAGAGAGAATAAAGCAGGAAAAAATTTTTAAGAACTAGGCCAGGTACTGTGGCTCATGCCTACAATCCCAGAGCTTTGGGAGGCCAAGGTGGGAGGACTGCTTAAGGCCAGGACTTAGAGACCAGCCTGGGCAACATAGCAAGACCCTGTCTCTTAAAAAAAACAGTAGCTTACACCTTCAGTCCCAGTTACTCAGGAGGCTGAGGTGGGAGAATCACTTGAGCCCAGGAGTTGGAGATTACAGTAAGCTCTGATTGCACAACCATACTCCAGCCTGGGTGATAGAGCTAGATGCTGTCTCAGGAAGGGAAGAAAAAAAAAAAAAAGAAAGAAAGAATGGCTAAAAAGGTCCTAAATGTGGTGATAGACATGAATTCACAAATTTAAGAGTTCAAGCCGAAACAGGATAATGAAGAAAGCCAAGCCCACTCGCATCACAGTCAATTTGTTGAAAAGAAAGGAAGTACCTCGGCAATAGCTGAAGGAAAATTAACACACTTCATAGAGGTGAACAGTGATCTGAGTTATGACGAACTTTTCTTCTAAAATTATGGAGGTCAGAAGGCAACAGAGCAGGACCTTTAAAGTGCTGAGAGGAAAAGCAAAACCCCTCTCCAACCAGAATTCTAGATGTAACAAAAATATCCTTTCAGAATGAGGCCAAATGAAGATGTTTTCAGATAAAAGAGAATGATACGAAGAAAGAGAAGGAAAGAAAACATATGAGGTGGAGAAGAAAGGTCACATTTTTAAGTTTCTCATGGCATACTCTGCAGGGCTCCTGCGAGAACTTACCGGGTAGGAAGCAGGTTTTCAGGCTCCCACATGGATGCAATTAGAACTTATCTAAATTCTTTCATGTGTTTAATCTCATCTAGGTGCCTTAATGCTTAATTTTATCTGTCACTCTGGATCCCACAGTCTAAACCATTACCTGAATTATTGCATCCTTGTCAGGCCTAAATGCAGATTCTTTATCTATCAACAGCAAGATACTATGAATTATAGGAGATGTGTTGTTCTGAAATAAATAAGAAATAAATATTACTGATTAGCCTTCTAATTTTTAACTTCATTAATAGAATTGCCCAATTTTGATTGGTACTACTTCGGTCATAGTTTCCCAGAGTATTACAGTGCATAAAACATAGTGGACTTTGCCCTGAATTGTAAATTATTTGCCCTTATGAATTTTAATGTAATCAGGTTTATCGAGGTATAATTTACATACAATAAAATTCACCCTTTTCAGTGAATAGTTCTGTAAGTTTTGACAAAAGCATAGTCATGTAATCATCACCACCATCAAGACAAAGAACTGTTAAGCAACCCCAAAATTCTCTTGTGCCTCTTTGTAGTCAAGCCCTCCCCTATGCCCAGCCCCTGGCAACCACTGATCTGCTTTCGACTCCACCGACTTGCCTTTTCTAGACATAAACAGACTAAGGCAGGAGTGGCGTCTCACACTTAGCGCTGTGCATCAGGAACTCATCCCTGTGTGGAGACTAAGGGTTTGTTCCTCTGTTTTGGGAAGCAGTATTCCACGGTATGCCTCACCACAATTTGTTCATCCATTCACCAGCTGAAGGATAACTGGGTTGTTTCCAGTTTTTGGCAATCATGGGTAAAGTCACTATAAATATTGTGTGAACACAAGTTTTCATTTATCTTTGATAAATACCTAGGAGTGGGATTTCTGGCTCATGTGATAAGTACGTGTTTTCCAGAGTGGCTGTACCATTTTGCATTTCCATCAGCAGTACCAAGCATTTGTTATTGTCAAGCTTTGTTGCTGTTTTTGTGTGTTTCATTTTGGTTTTCAGTTGCATTTCTCCAGTGATTAATGATGTTGGGCAAATTTTCATGTGCTTATTTGCCATCTGTGTATCACCTTCAGTGAAGAGTACTCAAATCCGTTCCCATATTTTATTGGTTTTTTTTCTTATTACTGAGTTTTGAGACTATATATTCTATATACAAGTCCTTTATCAGATGTGTGTATATTTTCAATTGTTTCATTGTGGTGAAACATTATCATCATTTTTCAGTGTACAGTTCAGTAGTCTTAGATACATTCATAATGTTGTGCAACCCCCACCTCCATTTGTCTCCATAACTCTTTTCATCTTGTAAAACCAAACCCTGCACCCGTTAAAGAAAAACTGTTCATTATCCCCTGCCCCTGGCACCAGGCAACCACCATTTTACTTTCTGTCTCTGGGATCTGGGCTACTCTGAGTACTCTTAGAAGTGGAATGTTTGTCTTTTTGTGATTGGCTTATTTTCACTCAACATGTCCTCAAGATTCATACATGCTGTGGCATATGTCAGAATTTCCTTCCTTTTTAAGGCTGGATAATATTCCATTGTAAGGATAGGCCACATTTTGCTTATCTATTCATCTGTTTATGGGTACTAAGGTTGCTTCTGTGTTTTAGCTGTTATGAATAATGCTGCTATGAACATAGCTGTATAAATATCTCTTTGAAACTCTGCTTTCAATTTCTTGGGTATATACCCCGACACAGTATTGCTGGATGATATGGTAATCCTACGTTTACCTTTTTGAGGAATTGCCAAATTGTTTTCCACAATGAGTCACTATTTACTGTTCCTACCAACAGTGCGCAAGCATTCCAATTTCTCCGTATCTTTGCCAACACTTGTTTTTTTTTTACAATAGCCACCCTAATGCATGGGGAAGTGGTATTTAATTGAGGTTTTGATTTGAATTTCTCTAATCTTTAATGACATTGAACATCTTTTAATGTGCTCATTAGCCATGTATATATCTTCTTTGGAGAAATGTCTATCCAAGTCTTTTGTTCATTTTTGAATTGGGCAGTTTGGTTTTTGTCGTTGTTGAATTTTAGGAGTTCTCTCTCTCTCTCTCTATATATATATATATATTTTTTGAGACGGAGTCTTGCTCTGTCACCCAGGCTGGAGCGCAGTGGCCGGATCTCAGCTCACTGCAAGCTCCGCCTCTCGGGTTCACGCCATTCTCCTGCCTCAGCCTCCCGAGTAGCTGGGACTACAGGCGCCTGCCACCTTGCCAGGCTAGTTTTTTTTTTGTATTTTTTAGTAGAGACGGGGTTTCACCATGTTAGCCAGGGTGGTCTCGATCTCCTGACCTCGTGATCTGCCTGTCTCAGCCTCCCAAAGTGCTCGGATTATAGGCTTGAGCCACTGCACCCGGCCAATTCTCTTGCATGTGGATATCTAGTTTTTAAGCACCATTTGTTAAAAAAGATGGTCTTTTCTCCATTGAATGGTCTTGGTACCCTTTTCAAAAATCATTTATGTATATGATTGTTAGTTTCATGGCTTTCTATTCTATTTGATTGTTCTATATGTCTGTTTTTATGCCAGTGCCATACTTTTTTGATTACTGTTGCTTTGTAGTAAGTTTTGAAATCAGAAACTGTGAGTCCTCCAGCTTTGTTTTTATTTTTTATAATTGTTTTGGCTAGTTGGAGTCTTTTGCGATTCCCTATGAATTTCAGGATAGGTTTTCCTATTTTGGCAAAAAATGTCAGTGGAATTTTGATAGGGATTGCACTGAATCTATACATCACTTTGTGTAGTATTGATATTTCAATACAATATTAAAGTCTTCCAATCTCTGAACATGAGATATCTTTCTATTTACATCTTTTTAAATTTATTTCAGCTGTCTTACATAGTTTTCAGTGAAAAAGTCTTTCACTTCTTTGGTTAATTCTTTTCGATTACTTTATTCTTTTTGATGCTATTGTAAATGAACTGTTTTCTTAATTTCCTTTCCAGATTGCTCACTGTTAAGTGTATAGAAGTGTGACTGATTTTTGTGTGTTGACCTTGTATCCTGCTACTTTGCTGAATTAACTTATTTTTGTGTGTGTGTGTGGAACTGTTAGGATTTTCTGCATACAAGATCACATCATCTGGGAATAGATATAATTTTACTTCTTCCTTTCCAGTTTGAATGCCTCTTCCCCTCCACCCCTTTTTCTTGTCCAATTGCTCTAGCTAGAACTTCCAGCAACATGTTGAAAAGAAGTGGGCATTATTGCCTTGTTCCTGATTTTAGATGAGAAGATTTCAGTTTTTTGCCATTGAGTATATTTCCTGTAGATTTTTCATATGACCTTTATTATGCTGAGGTAATTTCCTTCTATTTCTAGTTTACTGAGTGCTTTCATCATGAAAGATGTTGAATTTTGTCAAATACTTTTTTCTGGCATCAATTGAGATGATCATGTGTTTTTCCCCCTTCATTCTGTTTGTGTGGTATATTACACTGATCAGTTTTCATGTGTTGAACCATCCTTGCATTCCAGGAACAAATTGTACTTGGTCAGGGTGCATAATCCTTTCAACCTGCTACTGAAATTGATTTGCTATCATTTTGTTGATGATTTTTGCATCAACCTTCATAAGGGATATTGCTCTGCAGTTTTCTTTACTTTTAGTGTCTTTGGTTGGCTTTAGTATCAGGGTTATGCTGGCATCATAGAATTAGGACGTATTTCCTACGTGAATTTCTTTTGAAAAAGTCAATAAGGAACTTACGTGCTTGTAAAATATTTTATGGAAACTGAGTTTTGGCACTTCACACTGTGTCTACCTTGTGTTAGAGAAGCTAACTGAGCTTTAGAGCAATGCACTGTGAACCTTTTTTGGTGAACACTAATAATAAGCATATATATTCTTTTTTCCACCCTGATGTCACTACCTTAGGTTTGCTCAGCAGGTATGGGTTCTTCCAGATTCCTCTCGTGCCCAGGTAACCTCTGGGTCAGCTTTGTTTCCTCCCCTAGAATCTGTTCCTTGACTGCCATTTCTTTGTCTAGGTGAAGCAAAGACCACTGCCCAGGTGCCCAACCAGGGACAGCTCATGCTCATGCTATGGTGCAGGAGGGCCTCATGTTCCTTTCTTGGAGGCCTCGAGAATTCTCAGAACCTCTCTGATCAATGCCTCCCCTGGCCCTGGGCCTCCCTGAGGCTTTCCTGACAGTATTTGTGCACTGCGGACTCCTGTCTAGCCTAGTTGGTGCAACCCAACTTGTGGCACTTCCTGTCTGGACCTCGGCCTGTGCTCTCTCCTCCCAGTGACCCCTTCCTGACCTTGGGGAGTCACCTCAGCCCCTTGCCCAGTCCAAGGTCCCTGTCACTTGCTCCCAGGCCAGCCGATTTCTGCTGGCCCAGCCACACTGCCAGGCAGTTCTGGAGGATGCCACTGCAGGGCCCAACCTGAGTGGATCCCACTCTGTAAAGAGGGTCATGACTGAGGCTGTCTCCTCCAAGTCTCAGGTAGGACACTGAGATTTTCTAAGAAGAGCCACGTACTATGAAAGTAAGAAGAAACCATAGGCAGGACTGACAGTAAAGAGGGAGACAAGAGGCAGGTTCACTCTGAGGGAAGGCAGGCTCCATGCAAGAGGGGAAGTGTAGGGGAGAGAAGTGGTGGCAGCAGGGTGGAGAGAGAAGAGGGAAGACTGTGGCAGGGGGGTAGGAAGGAGGACTGCAGGGTTAGAGAATTGGAGGAAGGACCCCAGGGTGAGGGGAGGGCATGGGGGGCCACAGGGTCAGGGGAGAGAAGGGAGGACTGTGGGGGAGGGGAGGAGGGGGGAGATGAGGGAGGACTCAAGAGTTAGGGAAGAGGAAGGAGGACCGCAGGGTGGGGGAAGAGGAGGGAGGACTATGGGGGAGGAGAGGAGGGAGGACTGCAGGGGAAAGAGGAGGGAGGACTTTAGGTTAGGGAAGAGGAAGGAGGTCCACAGTGGGAACAGGAGGGAGGACTGCATGGGGGGGAGGAGAGAGGATCACAGGGGTGAATAGAAGGGAGGGCTGCAGGGTTAGGCAAGAGGAGGGAGGACCATGGTGGGGAGAGGAGGGAGGGCTACCGTGTGTGAGAGAGGAGGAACCACCATGGGGGTAGAGAGGAGGGAGGACCATGGAGGGGGAGAGGATGGAGGACCATGGGGGGAGGACAGAGGGTCACAGGGTGTGGGAGAGGAGGGAGGGCTGCAGGGTGGGAGAAGAGGAGGAATGACTGTGGGGGTGGAGAGGAGGGAGGACTGTGGAGGGGGGAAGAAAGGAGTACCATGGGAAGGAAGATGAGGGAGGGCTGCAGAATGAGGGAAAGGAGGGAGGACCACAGGTTGGGAGAGAGGAGGGAGGACTGCCAGTGGGGAGAAGAGGGAGGCCCATGGAGGGGGAGAGGAAGGAGGACTCCACGGTGGGGTGAGTTCTGCCAGCACTGTCCCTGACTCATGTCTTTCCTGGCACAACCTGCCACCTGGTGTCCCTAAACTTGAGTTTCCTCAGTGAATACAGGAGCCGCTGCCTCCATCTTCAGCAGGGACAGCAAGGGCGTAATGGGTTTAGCTTCATGGAGTGCAGGTGGGGCATGGGAGAGGGTACCCCGGGCTCTGTCCCCATCCCCTCCCTGTCCCTGTCCCTGGACCCCCCATCCCTGGTCTCTCCCCGTCTCTGGGCTCCCATCTGCCCCTGCTCAGGCAGTGGCACCTTCCCATCCGCAGTGCTTCCCATCTCCTCTGGATGTTGCTTATGGTTCAATGCAGGGCCCCTAGGCCATGCACAGTGGCTCATGCCTGTGATCCCAGCACCCTGGGAGGCTGAGGTCGGTGGATCACTTGAGTCCAGGAATTCAAGACCAGCCTGGGCAACGTGGCAAAACCCCATCTCTAGTAAACATATAAAAAATTAGCTGGGCATGGTGGCACGCGCCTGTGGTCCTAGCTACTCTGGAGGCTGAGGCAGGAGCATGGCTTGAGCCTGGGAGTTTGAGGCTATAGGGTCCTGTAGCAATGCCACTGACCCTGTCTGGGGCTGCCAGGTTCGTCCCCACCCTGGTTCTTCCTTGCAGTGAGCCATGGCTGCCCCTGCCTCCTCTGTCCTTTGTCTGAAGGGCAATGCTGTGCCCTGCATCCTGATGGAGGAGCATAGCAGGGGCAGCCGTACTGGGCAGGGATGGGGCTGTGCTGTCCTCCTGGGACAGGAGCCCACCACCTGGGCCTGGCTGGCTTTGCTTTTTAGGTTTGCAGTTGCCCCCAGCATGGAGCTTCCCCAAGTCCTCAGTGGATGGGCCAAGCCCACGTTCCCCAGTGTTGTCTGTGTCTGGCCCCGGAGAGCAAGAGCTGGACTTATCGGGAAGACCCCAAGATGGAGGGGGCTCTGCACAGGGGCCCCCAATCTCGAATCTTCACACTAAGCCTGTGGACTGGCTACTCCAGAACCACGATGTGGGCGGCCCCAGCAGCACACGGCCCTGAGATGCTCTGCACACCCAAGGCACGTGACAACCCTGCCATACCTGCAATCCCGCGAGGGCCTGGGAGACGGCAGGGGCGGCTGGACTCCTGCGTGCGTCCACCAGGACGACCAGCCCCAGGTCCCGGACCTCCTTCCTGGGGAGGGAAAGACAGCTGATCTTAACCACCGAAGGTGAAATCTCTTACAAAAACGAGTTTCTCCACCTCTGAGACTAGTTATTACTGGTTTCCTTTCAGCTCTAGAAGGCTGGAGGCACCACCGTTGTTCCTCTTGCTAACCCGCTAGTGACGTCAGACAGTGTCTCTGCACGTGGGGCTGGGGCTACTTTCTCCTAAACACCCACCCATGCTCCTGGATGGACGAAATGGGCCCTGCTCCATCAAGGGGGCAAGGACTTCAGGGCCTTCTTGCCCTCGTGTATTTGTTTGGGCTTTAACGTAAGCACAGAAGGTGATTCTGATGATTCTGATGGGATGTGGATGGCCTGTTTCCAAGACGGAAGCTTGAGATCAGTCATGAGGGTCTTTACTATCCAGAGCCAAGCTAAGACTGTTAGAACATCTTTTAAAACTAAAAATACCATCACGTGGTTTTGAAAACTCCAACTTAAAAGTTTTGTCTCCGTGATTGTGATTGGAAACTTCAGTTCAAAATTTAATAGGAGAAAATAGTAGGTTGGGTGAGTTGATATATTCATTTTACAAAATTTTAGGGTTCGGCTGGTCTGAAGGTAGTGAGTTATCTCATTTGATTGCTCATGCACAGTTACAGATCAAATACTTTGTTCTACTCTTCCCCCCTTCTCACTACTACACTTGACTAGTCTTAAAAAATACATAGCCTGGGCCGGGCACAGTGACTCATGCCTGTAATCCCAGCACTTTGGGAGGCCGAGGCGGGTGGATCACCAGGTCGGGAGCTCGAGACCATCCTGGCTAACACGGTGAAACCCCGTATCTACTAAAAATACAAAAAATTAGCTGGATGTGGTGACGGGTGCCTGTAGTCCCAGCTACTTGGGAGGTTGAGGCAGAAGAATGGCATGAACCCGGGAGGTGGAGCTTGCGGTGAGCTGAGACTGCACCACCGCACTCCAGCCTGGGCGACAGAGCAAGACTCCGTCTCAAAAAA
>NW_012114444.1:83483-86291 GCF_000951035.1 Colobus angolensis palliatus
TATAGCCTGGCGCTGTGGTTACCTGGGAGGCTGAGGTGGGAGGAGCATCGCTTTAGCCCAGGAGGTTGAGGCTACAGTGAGCTGTGATTGCACCACTGTGCTCTAACCCGGGCAACAGCAAGACCCTGTCTCAAAAAAAAAAAAAAATTGTGTGTGTGTTCTCTGAGAAACTTCTTCAGCTCTAATTCCAGGATTAACACCCATTCTAATTAAGCTGTGTGTCTGGACACTGATCTTACAGCACTCATGTAGCCAAGGACACAAGAGAACCCTGACTCAAAGCCGGCAGAAGCTGCACATCACACAGATGGCTGAGTCCTGGTCAAAAAAGTGAGTGTGCCCCGCCCGCCCCGTAGCCAGGTGTGTTTAATTTTGGGTGTCACTGGGAAGGATGTGTACAGAAGACAAGAAATGGTGTGTAGAAATCAAGGCTGGAAGCACGCGGGTGCTGACTGTTTTGAAAGATGAGGTTAGGAGAGGCAGAGTCTGGTCGTGGAAGCTGGCATCTCCCCGTGCCCCCCACTTTGCCACACACATGCAGCTGGGGTCCCACGGGTCTGCAGGGTGGGGCCTGGCCCCCCGTCCCACCTGGGGATGCTATGGAAGTACAGCAGCAGTCGGGTCAGCTCGGCGCAGGACGAGTGTTCCCTGGTCCAGAGCGGGCTCCTGGTGCGGACCTGCACCACCGCTCTGCCCTGACGGTCTCGGGTCCCTGTGGAGACAGAGACAGGGCAGCTGCCAAGGGTTTCACTCCTATGAGGTGGTGAGCTGGGTCTGTGCTGTTGGCTTAGATATGAGATCTGTCCTGACAGGACAGCCTGCTGTGCGCCCACCTGGGCAAGCGGCAGCCCATGCTCACCTGGGAGGGTGGTGACCCCGGACTGCAGCAGCTCCTGGTTGACGTCCAGCACTCGCTTGGGCACCTGGCTGGGGAAGTCCCCTGTGCCCGGCGGCCACCCTTCTCGCTCAGGGCGTGGCTGCTGAGCAGGCGCATCGGAAAGCCCGTTGGGGTTGTGGCAATGGAGGCTGCCGCCGTCTGTACTGACACAGGCTGAGGACGCAAGAACGTCTGGACAAAGGAAAGAGGCCGTGTCAAAGATGAAGGTTTTCCTGCGTGTTGAAAGCAGCTGCTCTGCTCAGCTTGCTACGCACCACGGGACAGAAACATGCATGAAAATAGGCGGTTCCATGAGAACGTGTCCCAGTTCACGTGGGAAGTGAAAGCGTGTTCCACCGCACAGGGCACGCGGCGTCATCACGGAGACGGATTCTCCAGCTCACAGACACGCCCCCTACCTGCAGAGCCCCCAGGAAGAACGGGTCGTCTCATCCCTACTCATCTGCTCAAAGTGCAGTGTGACTGCATGCGGTGTGTGACTGTGTGTGCGTGCATAGTATGTGTAGCTCTGGCACGTGTGATTGTGTGAGGCATGTGACTGGTGTGTTACTGTGTGTGGTATGTGGAACTCTGGTGTGTGACTCTGTGTCAATCTGGAGAGTGTGATCATGCGAGGCATGTGACTGTGGTGTGACTGTGTGCATGTATTGTGTGAGGCATGTGACTGTGTGTGGTGTGTATGATTGTGTGTGCATGTATCATGAGGCATGTGACTGTGGTGTGACCATGTGTGCATGCATCATGTGAGGCATGTGACTGTGTGTGGTGTGTGATTCCGTGTGCATGTGGAACTCGAGCGTGTGATCGTGTAAGGCACGTGACTATGTGTGGTTGTTATGGTGTGTGTGTGACTGCAAGGGGTGCTGCACGATTGTGTGTCTCTGCCCAGTACAAATGGAAGAAAATCAATACAAAGGAAAGGTGAGGGGCTGGAAACCATGGGGAGGGGCTAGGACTTTTCACTTTAGCTGAACTGCAGTGAGGTGACAGAACACTTTCAGGAAGTGTTGCCCCAAGTGAGTACTTCTGTTACAAAGCTTTTTCTGCAGTAGGTCCCGTGTGTGCGGCACTCTGGGAACCGTCAGAAGTTCCAGGCACAGCAGCCTAACTTCGAAGGCGAAAGGCCCTCGTGAAGTGGCTGGAATGGGCTGGACTACACTTCTGTCTCCAAGGGCCATGGTGCCTCCGAGGCCCTGGCTGGACCAGGCGGGTAGGAGGGTGGGCAGCCAGGCGGCTGTCTCCAGGCACCGCAGCGGGCGGCCCACGGAGAGGAGGGCTCAGCCCGTCCACTTCCTGAGGTTGGCTGGCCCCGCTTGCTGGAGCCCACATCAATATGTTCACATGTTTTCCTTCTTTCCAATATCACTGGTTGTGTTACTCACAGGCTAGTTCTTTACTCAAAAAAAAAAAAAAAAAAAAAAGAAAGAAAATATTTGAAATATTTGATTTAAGAAATATGTTCTCATTCTTTTCTTACTTTATGCCCTGCAAACAGTCTTTAAATCGTCCCATTTTCTCTCCTAACCCTTGGAAACTATGAATGTGGCCTCCAGTTGGAAACTGAGTCTGAGGATCTAGATGTGAGGTCGTCCTGGGTTTACAGGGGCCCCGAATCCACCAATGGATGCCCGAGAGCAAGGAGAGGGAGATTCGAGTCAGAGGCAAAGGGGAGGACGGTCAGAGTGCTGCAGCAACAGCCCAGGACACCTGCAGTCCCGGAAGCTGGAAGAGGCAGGATGGGTGCCCCTGGACCTGGGAGCGGGGACGCACTCTGCCCACAGCTTGATGTTGGACTTCTGGTCTCCAGAACGTGAGCGCCAACATGAATATGGAGACTGGCTTCTTGTGGATCAAGTGACCAAACAAAACTGTGACAGGGTGGGAGGGGGACAGTGCAGGGGGAGGCTGTG
>NW_012114444.1:87061-91252 GCF_000951035.1 Colobus angolensis palliatus
TGCGGGGGAGGTTGTGGGGTGTGCAGGGGAGGGGTGAGGTGTGCACGGGAGGTGTGGGGTGTGCAGGAGAGGTTGCGGGGTGTGCAGGGGAGGGCGTGTGGAGCATTTACCTTCCTCTTTGATGCAGCCGGGACCCTCTACTGGGACACAGTTTGGGGTCCCCACAGCTTGTCCTCCTAGGTGGCCCCCAGGCCTGGCGCCAGCTGAGTGGTGGGAGGTGTGGCAGGCTGCAACCTGGGCCCCTCCGGAGCTTCTGGGTGCCCTTTCCTGGGACCGAGACCTCCTGGGAAGGGTCCGCCCCGCGGCTCCTGGACCTGCCCGGCTGGGCGTGTGTCTCTTCTTCTCTAGACTTGGGGTCTGTTGGGGGTCTCCCCAGGGGCCGGAGATTTCCTCCTGAGTCCCACTGGCTGCTGCCCCAGTCCCCAGGTCTCTGCTGGCTCCAGCCAGGGAGCTGCAGGCCGGGTCCCCGAGGGCCTCCTCAGAGCTGCCCAGGGGCATGGGGTTGCGCAGGGCCTCCATGTACGACTCCCTGAACCGGCGTCTGGGCTGCACACAACTAGGGTCCCCTGGCGGCCGCCTCCTGCTGCTCGGGAAGTCCAGGTCTGTGTGGAAGGTGAGGGTCTTGGGGCCGTCCTCCTGGTTCATGGGGTCTGGCCTCTGCTCCGACCCCCCGCAGTTCTCAGGGGGCATCCGTGGGCCCTGCTCCAAGGGGCCGACCTTTTCGAAGTCCCTGTCTGAGCTTCCAGACAGGGTCCGGGGGCTTCCCAGCTCGGCTCTTTCTGGGTAAGGAAGGTGCCTGAGCTGGTCGCTGCCCACATGCCCCTGGCAGCAGGGTGGGGTCAGGGTGTCGGGGGAAGGGGTGCTTCCCTGGAAATGGGAGCCTGCCATGGCTTGGGTGGGGGCTGGGGCCTCTGAGGGGCTGCTGGGCAGTTGCTCAGGATGCTCAGGACCTGTGCAGCTGGAGCAGCTCTGCAGGATGGCTCCAGGGCTGGGGACAAAGACAGGGTTAGTGATGTCGCTCCACGGGGCTCGGTGGACAGCCAAGCCTGAGGTCAGCAAGCAGGTGTGCAGGGGAACGTGGCTGCGTTCCTGGTTCACCCACTCCAGGAACGCCCCCGTGAAGACACAGCCATACATGGCCTCAGGGATGGCGACTTCCTCTGTGCCCCTTCCCAGCCGGGACAGGCATTTCAAGACCAGTCTAGCTGACTGCTTCCCCGCCGATGTGACCTGCAGGTAGAAGTCCCCGGGCTGGAGCCTGACTCCATGCAGGGATGCCAGTTGTACCACCACCTTCTCATGGGCACACAGCGGCCAACCTGGGTGCAGGGAGACCAGACCCCTGTACCTGGCCTGAGACAAGAGAGAAAGGAGGTTAGTGGTGGGCACGGCCATGGCCTGGGCTCCTCCGTGCCCTGGGTCTCCACCCCTCAGGGGAAGGTCAGTGACTGAGCTCCCACAGGGCAGGGGTCTCACGGGGACTGGGATGCACTGTCCCTTGGAACATAAAACAGGTCATTGGGACTAGAAAACCCATGGGCTTCTCTTTGGTTCAGGGGTCAGTTAAAAAAGCAATTGTATAGTTCTACCTGGAGGCTGGGGGTAGGTGGGCAGGACAGGGCAGAGAAGGCCGCTCGAGGGTCACAGCTAGAGCCCACCAGGTGCTCCGAAGGGTGAGTTGTCCCTCAGAGTGGTCCCAGCCTGGGCAAGGGGCCAGGCATCCACACTTGCCCCTGCCAGTCCTGGTCAGGACCACCCTAAGGGGGGCTCCCTCCTCTGCACTTCTGGTGTTCCCTGCGGCTCCCGGCTGCTGTGGGCGCCACCTCGGCCTCCTCTGCGAGGAGTGCGGGTGCCAGGATGCTGGTGAATTTCACTTCAGTATTTTCTCTGTTCCCTTTAAATAGCTGAGATCCCACTCCATTGACAACTGTGTACTTTAACTATTTTCACCCAGCGTGATTTCATGAGCATTTCCTGTGCTGTTAGAAACTGCAGACAGCCGGGCGCGGTGGCTCAAGCCTGTAATCCCAGCACTTTGGGAGGCCGAGACGGGCGGATCACAAGGTCGGGAGATCGAGACCATCCTGGCTAACCCGGTGAAACCCCGTCTCTAGTAAAAAATACAAAAAACTAGCCGGGCGAGGTGGCGGGTGCTTGTAGTCCCAGCTACTCGGGAGGCTGAGGCAGGAAAATGGCGTAAACCCAGGAGGCGGAGCTTGCAGTGAGCTGAGATCCGGCCACTGCACTCCAGCCTGGGCGACAGAGCGAGACTCCGTCTCAAAAAGAAAAAAAAAAAAAAAAAAAAAAAAAAAAAAAAAAAGAAACTGCAGACAGATAGCGTAATTGTTGGGTATTTATTTTCCCCAAATTTTGCTCTGACAAACTAAAATACAGTAAACATCTTGGGGCCTAGAGCCCCGCCCGGGTTTCAGTTGCTTCTGCAGAATCTTATACCAAGTTCATGTTGAACCTACCCACCAATCATGTTTTGCCCTGGTAACAAACAGGCCTGAGATGTTAGTGTCTTTCCTCATTCACAGCTCAGCTTCACTATGCTGGCCTCAGGGACTCCATGGAAGTCACAATCCCAGCTTTCCAGAATGGCAATAAAAATGCACTAAACACTTGAAAGTGCATTTGCCACTGAAAGGGACACATATTCAGATGGTGAAAGGTTATTCTCAAAAGCCTTTTTCTAATCATTTTCATCTTACTGGGCTTGAATTCTTGGAATGTAAAATCGAGTATGAGCATCCTAGGTGGCTGAGGGAAGTGAAAACAAGTTCCTCAACTTTTATCACAATTTAAGCTCAAACTTCACTCAAGGGGAGGGTATACTGAACAGGGGCATAAAACGGAACCATCATTGGTATGGCAAATCTGACTTAAAGAATGTAAAGTTACACCTCATTTCAGAAAATAACCTGAATAGATGAAAGTAATGTAATGCAGAAAACTGGAAAATATTCATCTACTTCACAGGGAAGAAATTAGCTGGGGGGGACGGGGGTTGGGGGGCACGTCCCAGGGTCTTCCGCTGGCCACTGGCAAATCCAAGTGGTCATTTAATCGTCTGATGTCAGGGTGGGCCCTGGAGCTGCTCCACTCCAGACCCACAGTCCACGCAGACATCGGCCCACCCAATTTTCAGAAACGTCTGCGCATGTTCCTCACCTTGGTGAGAAAGCCATTCAAGCAGCAGCTCCTCGACACCCTCCCCAGATGCTGCGATGCTGAGGAGCTGTGTCCTGGGCTGGACACCCGGTGGGGCCACCTCCGGCCCCTCCACAGGTTTCACCCCAGAAGAGACAGGTAACTGCCGGTCCCTAAGGGCCTCCCCGAGTCTGGCCCCCAGAGCCCGTCCCCCATCCTATTGCCCGGCACAGCTGTGCTGGTGCCCAGGGCATGTTCCCGTGAAGAGGTGATTTGATGTAAAATGCACAAGTGACTATTGAAAAAATCGTTGTGACTTGTCCTTGTAATTGCACTACCAGATTTTTTTCAGTGTTAGAAAACAGAAGTGGGAGGGTGTTGGAGCCTTGCATGTCTTTTGCCCTCCCATAGGGGTCTACAAGTCTCTACGTATCAAATATTTGATGAGACAAACCCTATTTCCAAACCCTATTTTCAACATGCATAGGGTTTCTTCGCTGTGAAAGGGAACTGGTCCAGGTTAATGCAGTGGCACAGCCCAGAGCAGGAGGGAAGTCAGAGACTGTGAGGAGGAGGGGGTGTGTGTGCACGTGTGAGTGTTAAAACAGATATCATGTGAAGTTCACAAGCATAACCATGTTTACGGGGTACAGTTCAGTGGCATTAAGTACATTCACACGGTGATGTAAGCATCACCACCATCCATCTCCAGAACTTTCCATCTTCCCAAACCGAAACAGTGAACCCATCAAACACCAGCTCGCCATTCCCCTGCCCCTGAGCCCCTGGTACCCACCATTCCACTTCCTGTCTCGATGAATTTGACTGACTACTTCACACACGTGAAATCATTCATTTGTCCTTCCAGTACTGGCTCCTATCCACTGGCACAGTATCCTCAAGGTCTATCCATGCCGCAGGTAGCACGTATTGGAACTGTACTCCTTCTGAGGGTTGCATAATATTCCACTGTGTATACACTGCATTTTATCATCCATTCATCCATCCACAGCGCTGCGTAATACTCCATTATGTGTA
>NW_012114444.1:91717-93246 GCF_000951035.1 Colobus angolensis palliatus
CTGCATTTTATCATCCATTCATCCATCCGCAGCACTGCGTAATACTCCATTATGTGTATACACTGCATTTTATCATCCATTCATCCATCCGCAGCGCTGCGTAATACTCCATTATGTGTATACACTGCATTTTATCATCCATTCATCCATCCGCAGCACTGCGTAATACTCCATTATCTGTATACACTGCATTTTATCACCCATTCATCCATCCGCAGCACTGCGTAATACTCCATTATGTGTATACACTGCATTTTATCACCCATTCATCCGTCCACAGCGCTGCGTAACACTCCATTATACTCCATTACTACGTTTTGTTCGTCCATCCATGAACACAGGGGCTGTTCCCACCTTTTGTCTATTGTGAATAGTACTCTGCTATCAACACAGGTGGACAAATAGCTGTTTAAATCCCTGATGTCAGTTCTTTGGGGGAGGTGCCCTGAAGTGGAACGGCTGGATCCCAGGGTGATTCTGTGCTCACTCTTTTGAAGAACTGTTTCCACAGCAGCTGCACCATTTTACGTCATCACCAACCACGCACAAGGACCCCAATTTCTCCACACTGTTGCAAGCACTTGTTTCCCAGCGGCGTTTTTCCTTTAACAGTAGCTCTCACAATGGATGGGAAGTGGTATCTAACTGAGGCTTTGATTTGTGTTTCCCTCCTGATTAATGATGTTGAGCATCTCTTCGTGGGCTTATTGGGACTTGTATATTTGTTTTGGAGAAATACCTGTTCAGTCTTCTACCCGTTTTTGATTTGCATTACTTTTGTTGTTGAGCTTTTGGAGTTCTTCATTCATTCTGGATATTAATCCCTTATCAGATACACAATGTGCAAATATTTCCCTCATTCTGAGGGCTGCTTTGATACTGTGTCAATAAGGCCCTTTTTATGCAATGGTACCCTTTTTAAAAATTCGATGAAGCCTAATTTATTTTTCACTTTTGATGGTTGTGCTTTTGATGTCGTATCTAAAACATCTTTGCCAAATCAGGTGTCACGAAGCTTTTCCTCTAGGTTTTACTCTAAGGGTTTTATGATTTTAGTTCTGACATTTAGGTCTTTGATCCATTCTGAGTGAGTTTTTGTAAATGGGGTTTAGGTAAGGGCCCTACTTCATTCTTTTGCATATGGATATCCAAGCACCACTGATTGAAAAGACTGTCTTCCCCAGTGAATAGTCTTGGCATCCCTGTAGAACATCACTTAGCCATATACGTGAGGGTTTATTACTGGGCTCTCTATTCCATTCCACTGGTCTATGTGTCTGTTTTTATACCAGTGTCACACTGCTTTGATTACCGTAGTTTTGTACTAAGTTTTAAAATCAGGAAGTGTGAGTCCTCCAACTTTTTAGCTCCTGTTCAAGATTGTTTTGGCTATCTGGGGGTCTCCTGAGATTCCATGAGTTTTAAGATGGGCTTTTCTATTTCTGCAAAAAACACCATTGGGACTTCAATAGGATTGCACTGAATCTGTAGATCACTTTGGATGGTACTGACATTTTACTAAATATATA
>NW_012114444.1:93381-98520 GCF_000951035.1 Colobus angolensis palliatus
GGGGTTTCACTGTGTTAGCCAGGATGGTCTCGATCTCCTGACCTGGTGATTCACCCGCCTCGGCCTCCCAAAATGCTGGGATTACAGGTGTGATCCACCGCACTGGTCTATTTGACAATATTAAGTCTTCCAATCCATGAACATGGGATGTGTTTAAAATTATTTACATCTTCTTTAATTTCTTTCAGCAATGTTTTGTATTTTCAGTGAACAAGTCTTTTACTTTTAAAAATTTATTCCTAGGTATTTCATTCTTTTTAATACTATTATAAATGAAAAAAAATTTTTTTTTGAGGCGGAGCCTTGCTCTGTCGCCCAGGCTGGAGTGCAGTGGTGCGATCTCAGCTCACTGCAAGCTCTGCCTTCCGGGTTCACAGCATTCTCCTGCCTCAGCCTCCCGAGTAACTGGGATTACAGGTGCCCGTCACCACGCCCCGCTAATTTTTTGTATTTTTAGTAGAGATGGGGTTTCACAATGTTAGCCAGGATGGTCTCGATCTCCTAACCTGGTTATCTGCCTGCCTCAGCCTCCCAAAGTGCTGGGATCACAGGCGTGAGCCACCGCGTCGGGCCTGAAATTGTTTTCTTAATCTTTGGATTGCTCACTGTAAGTATATAGAAACACAACTGATTTTTGTGTGTTGATTTTGTATCCTCAAACTTTGATGAATTATTATTTCTAACAGGTTTTTCTTTTCTTTTCTTTTTTCTTTTTCTTTTTTATTTTTTTGAGACAGAGTCTCACTCTGTTTCCCAAGCTGGAGTGCAGTGGTGCGGTCTCAGCTCACCGCAACCTCCGCCTCCCAAGTTCAAGTGATTCTCATCCCTCAGCCATCCGAGGAGCTGGGACTACAGGCACACGCCACCATACCCAGCTAATTTTTGTATTTTTAGTAGAGAGGCGGTTTCACCATGTTGGCCAGGATGGTCTTGAACTCCTGACCTCAAGTGATCCACCTGCCTCAGCAAAAGTGCTGGGATCACAGGCATGACCCACCGCGCCTGGCTTTCATTTTTTTTTTTTTTTATTTCAATAGGTGTTCCGGAGAACAGGTGGTGTTTGGTTACATGAATAAGTTCTTTAGTGGTGATTTCTGAGATTTTGGTGCACCCATCACAGTGGAGAGTGTACCCAATGTGCAGTCTTTTATCCCTCACCCACCTCCCACCCTTTCCCATGAATCCTCAAAGTCCATTGTATTATTCTTATGCCTTTGCATTCTCATAGCTTAGCTGCCACTTATGAGTGAGAACATACAATGTGTGGTTTTCCATTCTTGGTTATTTCACTTAGAATAATGGTCTCCACTTCTATCCAGGTTGCTGCAAATGCCATTATTTTGTTCTTTTTTATGGCTTAGTAGTATTCCATCATATATATAAATATATATATTCTATCATATATATATTCCATCATATATATCTCTATATCTATACATATACGTATATATATCTCACATTTTCTTTATCCACTCATTGATTGGTGGGCATTTGAGCTGGTTTCATATTTTTGCAGTTGCAAATTGTGCTGCTATAAACATGTGTGTGCAAGTGTCTTTTTTGTATAATGACTTCTTTTCCTCTGGGTAGATACTCAAGAGTGGGATTTGCTGGATTAAATGGTAGATCTACTTAGTTCTTGAAGGAATCTCCACACTGTTTTCCATAGTGGTTTTATTAGTTTACATTCCCAACAACTATAAAAGTGTTCCCTCTTTACCACATCCATGCCAATATCTATTATTTTTTCATTATGGCCATTCTTGCATGAGTAAGGTGGTATCACATTGTGGTTTTGATTTGCATTTCCCTGATAATAAGTGATGTTGAACATTTTTCATATATTTGTGGGTCATCTGTATATCTTCTTTTGAGAATTGTCTGTTCATCTCCTTAGCCCACTTTTTGATGGGATTGTTTATTTTTTTTTTCTTGCTGATTTGTTTGCATTTCTTGTAGAGTCTGGATATTAGTCAGACAAGAGAAAATAATGAAGGGCATCCAAATCAGTACAGAGGAAGTCAAACTGTCGTTTTGGTTGATGATATGGTCATATACCTAGAAAACTCTAAAAATGCATCCAAAAAGCTCCGTGAATTGGCAAATGAATTCAGCAAAGTTTCAGGATACAAAATTAATGTACGCAAATCAGTAGCTCTACTATACACTAACAATGACAAAGCTGAGAATCAAATTAAGAACTCAACCCCTTTTATAATAGCTGCAAAAAATTAAAATACTAGGAAGGGCTGGGCACAGTGGCTCAAGCCTGTAATCCCAGCACTTTGGGAGGCCGAGACGGGCGGATCATGAGGTCATGAGATCGAGACCATCCTGGCTAACACGGTGAAACCCCGTCTCTACTAAAAAATACAAAAAACTAGCCGGGCGAGGTGGCGGGCGCCTGTAGTCCCAGCTACTCGGGAGGCTGAGGCAGGAGAATGGCATAAACCCGGGAGGTGGAGCTTGCAGTGAGCTGAGCTCCGGCCACTGCACTCCAGCCTGGATGACAGGGCGAGACTCCGTCTCAAAAAAAAAAAAATGAAAAATAAAAATAAAATACTAGGAACATACCTAACCAAGGAGGTGAAAGACCTCTACAAGGAAAACTACAAAACACCACTGAAAGAAATCATGGATGACACAAACAAACGGAAACACATCCCATGTTCACAAATGGGTAGAATCAATACTGTGAAATGACCAAACTGCCAAAGCAATTTACAAATTCAATGCAATTACCATCAAAATACCACCATCATTACTAACAGAACGAGAAAGAACAATCCTAAATTCATCTGGAACCAAAAAAGACCTCACACAGCCAAAGCAAGACTAAGCAAAAAGAAAAAATCTGAAGGCATTGCGTCGCCCAACTTCAAACCATACTATGAGGCCAGAGTCACCAAAACAGCGTGGAACTCGTATAAAA
The DNA here is from genome assembly GCF_000951035.1 of Colobus angolensis palliatus. NCBI lineage: Eukaryota > Metazoa > Chordata > Mammalia > Primates > Cercopithecidae > Colobus > Colobus angolensis. The sequence goes on from NW_012114444.1 coordinate 96,314, forward strand.
ATAGGTGTACAGACCAATGGAACAGAATAGAGAACCCAGAAATAAACCCAAATACTTACAGCCAACTGATCTTCCTCAAACAAAAACAGAAAGTGAGGAAAGGTACACCCTATTCAACAGATGGTGCTGGGATAATTGGCAGCCACATGTAGAAGAGTAAAACTGGATCCTCATCTCTCAACTTATACAAAAATCAACTGAAGATGGATGAAAGACTTAAATCTAAGACCAGAAACCATAAACATTCTAAAAGATAGTATCAGAAAAAACCCTTCTAGATGTTGGCTTGGGTAAAAAAAACTTCATGACCAGGAACCCAAAAGCAAATGCAACAAAAACAAAGATAAATAGATGGACTTTATTACAGTACAAAGCTTCTGCACAACAAAAGAAATAATCAGCAAACAGATGACCCACAGAGTGGGAGAAAATCTTTGCAACCTATATATCCAACAAAGAACTAATAGCTAAAGTTTTATAAAATCTTTAGGGTTTTCCACATATAAGATCATGTCATCTACAAACAGATAATTTTACTTCTTAATTTCCAGTTTGGATGCCTTTTACTTTATTTTTCCTTGCCTAACTACTCTGGGAAGAACTTCAAATACCATGTTGAATAGAAGTGGTGAAAGTACGTATCCTTGTCTTGTTCCTGATATCAGAGGAAAAGCGTTCAGTCTCTCACCACTGAGGACAATATTCGTTGTGGGTTTTACATATATGGCTTTTATTATGTTGAGATAGTTTCCTTTTATTCCTAGGGTATTTTGTTTTTATCATGAAAGGGTGTTGAATTTTGTCGAATGCTTTTTCTGTATCAATTGAGATGATCAGAAGAAGCTTCTTCCATTTATGCAGCCAACAGAAACATGAAAAAATGTTCATCATCACTGGTCATCAGAGAAATGCAAAACAAAACCACACTGAGATACCATCTCATGCCAGTTAGAACAGCGAACATTAAAAAGTCAGGCAACGACAGATGCTGGAGAGGATGTGGAGAAATAGGAATGCTTTTACACTGTTGATGGGAGTGTAAATTAGTTCAACCATTGTAGAAGATAGTGTGGCAATTCCTCAAGGATCTAGGACCAGAAATACCATTTGATCCAGCAATCCCATTACTGTGTACATACCCAAAGGATCATAAATCATTCTACTGTAAAGACACATGCACACGTATGTTTATTGTGGCACTATTCACAATAGCAAAGACTTGGAATGAACCCAAATGTCCATCAATGATAGACTGGACTAAGAAAATGTGGCACATATACACCATGGAATACTATGCAGTCATAAAAAAGCGTGAGTTCATGTCCTTTGCAGGGATATGGATGAAGCTGGAAACCATCATTTTCAGCAAACTATCACAAAGACAGAAAACCAAACACTGCATGTTCTCAGTCATAGGCGGGAACTGAACAATGAGAACACTTGGACACAGGGTGGGGAGCATCACACACTGCGGCCTGTCGGGGCTGGGGGGCTGGGGGGGAAGCAATAGCATTAGGAGAAATACCTAATGTAAATGACGAGTTGATGGGTGCAGCACACCAACATGGCACATGTATACCTATGTAACAAACCTGCATGTTGTGCACATGTACCCTAGAACTTAAAGTATTAAAAAAAAAAAAAAAAAGCAGCAGCTTCTTCAGGGGGAACCTGCAGAGGGGTGGGGTATCAGCTGTGATTTCATAATAATGTACCTAACATGAACAACTGAACTACGACAAGAGTATTCCAAGTGGAACGTACATCAAGGCTTTGAAAAGGAAACAAATAGAGAAAGAACACTATTCTTCTTCTTTTTTTTTTTTTTTCTGTTAGAATAACCAAGAACACTATTCTTCTTTGCCTCAATACAATTCAGAATTCTGTGATTCTCCTCAGCCAAACTAGCCATGGTTTAGATTGTATATCTTTTGGCTACCCTGGAATTGCTGCCAAATTAGACCAGATACAATAAATCTTGCGGTCATGTTCTGAATAGCTCCAGTCCTGAGAAAACTACAGATCACACAGGGTAAATCTTTCTCTCATTTTGATGCCTTCTCTAAGTGGTGCACTCAAGTTGTTTCGACACAGCGTCAAGGAGAGTGTCAGAACCGCCGGGCGCGGTGGCTCAAGCCTGTAATCCCAGCACTTTGGGAGGCCGAGACGGGCGGATCACGAGGTCAGGAGATCGAGACCATCCTGGC
>NW_012114444.1:100460-109610 GCF_000951035.1 Colobus angolensis palliatus
TGGGCCTGCAAAGCTGTCCTTTGTGGGGGGAAAATTGTATCTGTGAAGACTCTCTGTTACCATAGCTAGATCCTTTTCTTCCAGGCCTCCCAATCCTGAAGAGATTAACTAAAATCTAGTACCTTTGAAAGGTCTGAATGGAAACATTTGTCATCTATTGTCCCTAAGGGCAGCCACTATAAGATTCAAAAGAACTTTCATCTCCACAATCTTTTATCTTTAGCTGAACAGCTCCGTTCTATTGATCCCAGGTCTTTAGAAGAACTCAACCCATTGTCAGCCAGAAAAAGTTTAAATTCACCAAACCCCCTAGCTGTCCTGGCCTTCTGGACCAAACCAATGTATTTCTTAAATGTATTTGATTGATGTCTCAATATCCCTACAATGTATAAAATCAAGCTGCACCAACCGCCTTGGGCCCATGTTCTCAGGACCTCCTGAGGGCTGTATCAGGAGCCATGGTCTCTCATGTTTGGCTCAGAATAAATCTCTTCAAACATTTTACAGAGTTTGACTCTTTTCCTTAACAGTGCTCTAATCACCGTGGCTGGTGACCACAGAGGTACAGACAAAGGTGCAAGACCAGCGCTGCTGCACCTTTCCCACCGTTCGGCCGCCACCCACCACTGCCACTGAAGTGACTTCCAGGGGTTTAAAGAGGTGGTGCCCTTTTGCCCCCCCTTTCATTTTTTTCTCTTTTCCCCTTTTATGAGCCAGACATTAAAGACTAGGACATTTAAAAAAATGCATATACAAGGAAAATTAGAAAATGACCATGTAAGCTCAAAGAAAGGACCAGGCTCAGAAGGAACTGAAATGACCTTAAGGTTACACCTCGGGCTGGGCCTTGGCACAGATGCAGCCTATAATAATAATAATAATAATAATAATTAATAATAATAATAATATTAATGCCCAACAATAAGCAGAAACAATGATCTAGGAATTAAGAAGAAATTAGGCAGATAGTGAGGGAAAGAGTCTAGTAATGTTTCCTTTCAATGAAAAGCAGCTCCCAAATCATTTTCTTTTCTAACAAACAGCAGCCTTTAAAATCGAGCTGCAGACACAGACAAGTAAGCTGGAAGCTCATATAGGTGAATGCTGGCAGTTGTGCCAATAGGGAAAGGCTATCTGGGACTAGACATGTTCCAAATGGCAGCTCCATCTTCCCTTCTTTCGCCAGCCACGCGTACAGTAAGGAGCAGGCAAGATGGCGGTGGCCGAGTGGAAAGGCCATTTGCATAGTAAGATTAGGGTGGGGTGGGCAGCCTCCCCAACCCACACACTAGGTAAATACCACACCTGCTCCAACCAATCTGTGGGCCCCATGTAAATGGGACACCACCTCCTCAAGCCTGCCTATAAAATCTTGGGGCTCTCTGCAGCTGGCCAGATTTCCCTTTTGGGCACTCCTCTCTGTCTTGACACTAAGAGCTGTTCTCCTTTCTCTTTCTTTTGCCCATTAAACCTCCACTCCTAGACTCACTCCTCATGTGTGTCCATGTCGTTCATCTTGCTGTGAGATGATGAACCCTGGGTATTCACCCAGACAGAAATGCTGCTTCAACAACATAAAAAGCAAACCTCAAGGGAGGAGGAAAATCTGACAAGCAAAGTTGTCACATAGTTAGGTTCAAACGTCCAATTTTCAACAAAATGTCACGAGGCCTTTAAAGAAACAGGAAAGTGTGTTCCATTCAATGGAAAAAATAATCAGAAACTGTCCCTGGAAAAGCCCTGATAGTAGACCTAACAGGAAAAGACTTTAAAAGAACAGTCTTAAAGATGCTCAAAGAACTAAAGATGTGAAGAAAATAAAGTGACGTATGAAAAAATGAAAATATCAACAAAGATATTAAAAACCCTAAAAAGAAGCCAAACAAATTCTGGAGCTGAAAAGTATAATAACTGAAATGAAAAATTCACTAAAGGGATTCAAAGGCAGATTTGAGCAGGCAGAAAAAAGAAAAGTGAACAAAGCCTAAAAGACCTGTGTGACACCATCAAGCAGCCAGCATACGTAAAGTGGGAGTTCCAGAAGGAGGGTAAAAAGGCATAGAATATTTGAAGAAATAAGGTGTGAAAACTTCCCAAATTTGAGGAAAGACATGAATACAAACATCTAAGCTCCAAGTAAAGGAACTCAAAGAGACCCACACCAAAACACATTATAATCCAACTTTTGAAGGACAAAGACAGAATCCTGAAAGCAGCAAGAGAGAAGTGACTCATCCCATACAAGAATCCTTAATAAGATTGTTGGCATATTTTGCATCAGAATCTTTCAGTCCAGAAGGCAGTAGGTCAAAATGTTCAAAATGATAAAAGAAAAAAATCCTGTTGACAAGGACTCTTATATCTAGCAAAACTATGCTTCAAAAGTTAGGGTGAAATTAAGACATTCCCAGATAAACAAAAGCTGGGGAGTTTGTTACCACTAGACCCACCCTACAGGATACAAGGGAGTCCAGCAGGGTGAACTCAAAGAACACTAGACAGTAACTTGAAGGACTATGAAGAAATAAAGATCTCAATACAGGTAATTATATGCAAATTATGAAAGCTAGTATTACTGTAACAATGGCTTATAACTGCCCCTTTTGTTTTCTACATGACTTAAGACACTAATATATTTGTAAGAATTATTACTTTATGTTTAATACTTTATACTACTAGTAATAACTAGTAATACTTTATACTAATAATGTATAAAGATGTAATTTTCTGACATCAGCAACCAAAAGGGGTGACACATAGCTGTAAAGGAACAGAATTTTTTTATGTTATTAATGTTAAGCTAGTATAAATCCAAATTAGTGTTACAACTTTAGGATAATAAATGTAATCCCCATGGTAATCAAAAGGAAAATAGCTATAGAATGTACACAAAAGGAAATGAGGAAAGAATTTAAGCCTTTTACTACAAAACATCAGCTAAACACTGAAGAAGACAGTAATGCAGGAAATGGACAAAAAAGCTATACAGGACATAGAAAACAAATGGCCAAATGACAGGAGCCCCCGTTTATCAGCAACTACTTTAAATATAAACGTGTTATCTAATCAAGAGACAGAGACTGGCAAAATTGATTTTTTTTTTTTTAAGTCTCTGTCACCCAGGCTGGAGTAGAGTGGCGTGATCTCAGCTCGCTGCAACCTCTGCCTCCTGGGTTCAAGTGATTCTCGTGCCTCAGCCTCCCGAGTAGCTGGGATTACAGTCGCATACCACCATATCCAGCTAAATTTTTGTATTTTTAGTAGAGACGGGGTTTCACCATGTTGGCCAGGCTGGACTCCAACTCCTGACCTCAGGTGATCCACCCACCTTGGCCTCCCAAAGTGCTGGGATTACAGGTGTGAGCCACCACATCCAGCCTGCAAAATGGATTTCTGAAAAAATCCCACATGATCCAACTATACGGTGTCCACAAAAGACTCACTTGAGATTCAAACACATTAAACAGATCCAAACTGAAAAGATGGAAAAATATATCCATGCAAATAGTAACCAAGAGACGGGAGGAAAGACTATCCTAATATCACATAAAATAGACATTAAATCACAAAATGTTACAAGATACCATGAAGAACCTTATATATTAATAAAAGGTTAAATACAGCAAGAAGATATAACAATTATAGACACTGACACACCTAATGACAGATCATCAAAATGTATGCAGCAAAAACTAACAGAATTGAAGAGAGATACAGGCAGCTCTATAAGAATTGTTGGAGACTTCAATACCTCACTGTTTCACTGTCAATGGACAGAAGAACCAGACACGAGATATTTTTTAAAATGGAGGACTTTACCAACACCATAAACCAACTCAATCTAACAGACATGCAGAACATCTACCCAGCAGTGTCATTATTCTGCCTTCATGTTTGAAAGGTATTTTTGCTGGACATACACATGCTTCTCAAGTGCACGAGAGACAACTTCCAGGGTAGAACATACATTAGGCCACAAATTCAGTCTCAATAAACTTAAAAAGACAGACACCATATAAATTATCTTCGCCAATCATAAAGAGATGAAGTTAGAAGTCAATAATAGAAATAAGACTGAAAAATTCACAAAATTGTGGAAATTAATCAACAATGGATCAAAAAAGAAATCACAAGAAAAATGAGAAGATGTTTAGAATGAAATGAAAACAAAAACATAATATATTACAATTTATGGGAGGCAGCACAAGCAGTGTTGAGGGAAATTTACAGCTATAAATGCTTATATTTTTAAAAAGTAAAGATCTCAAATCAACAACCTAACTTCACAACTTAAGGAACTAGAAAAAGAAGAAAAAAACTAAACCCAAAGCTAGCAGATGAAAGGGAACAATATAGAACAGAGATAAGTGAAACAGAGAATAGAAAAACGAGATACAAAATGGACGAAACCAACAATTGGTTCTCCGAAAAGATAAAAAAAGTTGACAAACCTTTAGCTAGGTGGACTAAAAAAAGAAGATTCATGTTACTAAAATCAGACTAAAGAGGGGATATTACTATTGATTCTACAGAAATAAAAAGGATTATGAAAAATTATTAGTTGTACATTAATAAATTGGATAATCTAGATTAATTCCAAGAGACACAAAAAGCCTACCAAGACTAAATCAGGAAGAAATTTAAAATGTGCACATACCTATGACTGCTAAGTAGATTGAATCAGTAATTTAAAAATCTCTTAAAGAAAAGCCTAGAACTGATGGCTTCATTGGTGAATTTTACCCAACATTTAAAGAACAGCACCACCCCTTTTCTAATTTTTCCAAAAAACTAAAGAGGAGGGAATACTTCCTAACTCATTCTAAGAAGCATTACTAAGATGTCAGACAAAAGAAAAATATAGGCCAATATCCCTTATGGTTATTGTAATCTTTTCTACCCATGGATTATTTAGAAATACATAATTTCCAAGTATTTTGTGAGTTTCTAGTTATCTCTTTTATGTTATTGAGCTTTGGTTTAATAACACTGTGGTCAGAAAAAAAAACTCTGTATAAGCTCTGTCCTTAGAAAATTATTGATACTTTGAAAAAAATTATCTACAGTATGTAGTTTATTTTGTGTGAGCTTGAAAAGAATGCATATTCTGCATTTGTTGTGTGCAATGTTCTATAAATGTCGAATAGGTCAAGTTTATTATTAACGTTCAGATTTTTGATATTCTTAATTTTTTTCCAATTGTTCTACCAATTGCTGAGAAGAGAGTATAAAAACACCTACATTACTGCTGGCAATTGTTTGGCTTTATGTATTTTGAAGCTCTCTTTTTAGGCACTCTGTTGATAAATTGAGCCTTTCACTGCTGCAAATTGTCCCTATTTGTCTTTGGTAGTACTCACGGTCTTGAAATCTTACTTATCTGATATTAATACCATCACATACTTTCTTATGCTTAGTGGTATTTTTCCCATTCTTTTAGATTCTATCTTTGTGTATCTTTATATTTAAAGGGCATTCTGGCCGGGCGCGGTGGCTCATGTCTGTAATCCCAGCACTTTGGGAGGCTGAGGCGGGCAGATCATCTGAGGTCAGGAGTTCGAGATCAGCCTGGCCAACATGGCGAAACCCCATCTCTACTAAAAATACAAAAAATGAGCTGGGCGTGGTGGCGCACACCTGTAATCCCAGCTACTTGGGAAGCTGAGGCAGGAGAATTGCTTGAACCCAGGAGGTGGAGGTTGCAGTGAGCTGAGATTGCACCTCCGCACTCCAGCCCAGGCGACAGTGCAAAACTCCATTGAAAAATAAATAAATAAATAAATAAAAATAAAGGACATTTTATGCAACAAACGTTTAGCTGCTCTTGCCTTTTTTTGAGTCTGTCCATTCCTGCCTTTTACATGGAGTGTGTTTGGTTTACATTTAAAAAAATTATTGATATGGTTGAATCAAATTTATCATCTTGTTATATAATTTCTATTTGTCTATTCTTTGTTCTTCCTTTTATCCTCTCTTTCTATTTTTTGGATTCCTTTTTATCTCTTGAATATTCAGTTGTATCTCTTTGTGTTATTTTTGCTCTCAAGATTACAATATGCATCCTTAACTCACTACAGCTTAACTTCGATTAATATTTTAAGATTCAAAATAATGTAAAAAATCTTTCAGTGGTATAATTTCATTTACTTCCCCCAACACTTTGTGCTTTTGTTGTCATATATTTTACTTTTACATTGATTAAAAACCCATGATACACTGATTTAAGTAGTTAATAATCTTTTAAAGACATTCATATTCACTCACGTATTTAGCCTTTCTCATACCCTTCACCTACCTAGTATCATTTCCCTTCAACCTAAAGACCACCCTTTAGCATTTCTTATATTGCACCTCTGCTGGTCTATTCCTTTATTAACCCAAAAGTGTCATTATTTTGCCTTCATGTTTGAAAGATATTTTTGCTGGATGTAGAAATTTATTTTTGCGGGATATAGAATTTTTTTCTTTCAACATTTAAAAGACATACATAAAAGACAACATAAAAAGAAGAAATTTCCATTGTCTTCTGAAGCCCAGTGCTTCTGAGGAAGTCATCGGTCATTCTCACTGTTCCCTGCTGCACGCACCTTGCCTCTTTCCTCTGTCAGCTGATGATGAGCTTCCTGGATCCAGGTGTTTCTGGTTTTAAACAAATTTGAAAAAAATTCCAACCATACTTCTTCATTTGCCTTGCCCTTTTCTCACTTTCCTCCCCTTCTGTAAATGCAATTATACACATTTTGACTGCTTGATAATCACACTAGTGACTAAGGTTTTGCTCATTTATTCCTCATTCTTTGTCTCTGTGCTTCCATTTGAATGACTTTCTTTGACAGGTCTTCAAATTCATGTATCCTTTCTTTGTTGTGTCCAATCTGCATTAATCTACCATTCATTAAGCATTTTAATTACAGATCTTGTATTTTTTGGTTTGGAGATTTCCATTTTCTTCTTCTTCTTTTTTTTTTTTTTTGAGATGGAGTCTCACTGTCACCCAGGCTGGAGTGTAGTGGCGTAATCTTGGCCCACTGCAAGCTCTGCATCCCGGGTCCATACCATTCTCCGGCCTCAGCCTCCCAAGTAGCTGGGACTACAGGCGCCCACCACCATGACTGGCTAATTTTTTTGTATATTTAGTTGAGATGGGGTTTCACCGTGTTACTCATGATGGTCTCGGTCTCCTGACCTTGTGATCCGCCCGCCTCAGCCTCCCAAAGTGCTGGGATTACAGGTGTGAGCCATCACACCCAGCCCATTTTCTTCTTTCAAAATACTTTCCAAATCCGACACTCTCCACCTCTTCATCTACTTCATCTGCCATATTTACTTATAGTTATTTAATATATTTATTATAATTTGTAAGAAGTCTCTGTCTGATAATTCCAACCCCTGGGTGGTCTGTTTCTATTGAGAATTTTGCTGTTGTTTATGAATTGATCAAATCTGGCCCCTCTGCAAATCACACAATTCTTAAATTTTATCTCAGAGATTTTGTCTAATGCAGGCATGTTTCTTTTCAAGAGGAAATGCTCTTTCTTCTGTTAGGCAGTTAGGTGAGGGGCTTATCAGTGTAATGCATTCGGAAACAGAGCCAAATTGGGGCAGGATTGTGGCTTTAATTCCTCTACGAAAGCCTTGGAATTAAAGCTACAGGAGTGCAATGAGATCTCTCTCCACTTTTCAGCCCAGCCTCAGACGTCACTGGCCACCAGGACCTTCTTGTCAGATTTTATTTGGGTGGAGTTTGGTTTTCAGGTTGATTAATTTCAGCCTATCTCTATTTCAAATCCTGTGATGGTGAGTCCATCTCTCTCTCCAGCTGGAGCCTGGAATAAGAACTGAGACATGTTGAAACCATGGGATTGAAATTTTAAGACGGTTAGACGACGAGATTTTGAGACCATGAGACTGTACGAGTTGGAGATTACAACTCTTTGGTACTGTATGGCTATAATTTATTTTTTGAGGCAGGGTCTTGCTATGTTGCCCAGGCCCAGTGCAGTGGTACAATCAGAGCTCATTGCAGCCTCGATCTCCCAGGCTCAAGTAATCCTCTTACCTGGGCCTCCCAAGTAGCTGGGACCACAGGCATGCACTACCCACCATGATTGGTTAAGTTTAAAAACAATTCTGGTAGAGATGTGCTCTCACTATGTTGCCCAGGATGCTACTGAACTCCTGGGCTCAAGCAACCCTCCCCCTCAGCCTTGCGAAGTGCTGGGATTACAGGCATGATAATGCCAGTGCACCCGGCCCATGTGACTATAAGACTCTGAGATTTCTTTTTGCTTTCTAGTCCCACCCTTCAATTTCCACTTACTCAGCAAAATTCCCCCTAAGACAATTACTTGGCAGAGAAGATTATCCCACATTCAAGGCTCCTCCAGATTCTAATCTGTCAGCTCAGAGGTTTCCTAAATCTTGCTGATTTCTCCTTGTCTCGGCAAAGAAGGTCCTTCTCTGGTAGGCTTGCTCCCCTCTCCATCCTCCTCCAGCCTCAGTGACTGGCCACAGGCACGAAAGTGGCTTCTGTTATTTCCTCATTCAGGAAGGCACTGTCTCTCTGCAGTGTGGTCCTTTTGGGTGTTTTCCATATCCGTGCCTCTTGGGTGGCTTTGAAGGAAGATGCAATCGTGTAGGCTTCTCTAGGGTTTCTCATTGTTTTGGTGGTAAAGGTCTTCATGTTCCTCCACGTTGTAACTGGACACATCTGTTCTTTGGCTCTAAATATTTTGACGGTTTCCTTGGTGGTTTTGTCATCCTTTATTTAGCAGTACATTAACCCATTTATGCCAGAGGTTGCAAATTTTTGTGTGTGTGAAAAATCAGACCTTGGCGATGACCTTCAGCAGTGGGATATAAGTAACTCCCACAAGCTTAGTGTTCCAATAATGGAACATTAGCCATAAATGGGTTAAAACATTTTCCAAATGTAAGGGTTTCTTGTTGTCGATTTCCAGTTTTATTGCACTGTGGCCTTTACATACAAATTCTTTGGTATTTGTTGACACTTTATGGACAATGGTCGATCCTGGTAAGCTACATGTACACTTAAGAAGAACAGGCCGGGCGCGGTGGCTCAAGCCTGTAATCCCAGCACTTTGGGAGGCCGAGACGGGCGGATCACGAGGTCAGGAGATCAAGACCATC